>NC_142206.1:18337357-18648815 GCF_049639895.1 Pseudopodoces humilis
GTAGCCCAAAAATACTCCAGTCTCCCAAAACTTACACATTGCTTAAAGAGTCACGGCTCAGGGTTACATTCAAGCTTCAAACCAACAACATACCTACATGCCAGCTAGCTCCATTTAAACAGTATGTCCATGCTTTAAGATTTGCACAAGTCTTGCACTAATCCTTAGCAGACAGAAAGTGTTAACCTTAAACATCACCTGTAATTCAAAAGGTGCTGGTAGTAAAACTAAACAAAACACACTGTTTACCTTTTAACCCAAAACAATAAAAACATACGCAATTTTAGCTCAAGCAGCTCACTTTTCTGAAAGAAGACTACACTAATTACAAGAATTATGAATTTCTTTGAAAATATCTAGGCAATGCAAATAGAGGCTTTCAAAATTCTTCATTATCTTGACAAAATTGTACTAATTGGATGAACCATTGCACTAAGCAAGGATGTGTGTGTGAATGTAGACTCTTCCCTAATCTTTCTGAATATCCTGAAGTCTGTGTTGATACATGCATGTACATTTTGCTGTGACGGAGGTAAGCAGGAGGAATAAAACAAGCATAAGCTATACACAGAAGAGAGAGGGAAACTCTAAGACTGGCAGCGAAAACTACAGCAAGGATGTGAAATCCTAAGATGCCAGACTGCAACTCCACAAGGAGCTGAAGCAATCTCATTACTGCTCTCTCATCTGCTATTTCTTCCTGCTATGATCCAACTCCTCTCCCCAGTTTCCCTCATTCAGCATGCGTATCCCAGCACCTCCTTTGCATCAGGCAAGTTGCATGAATTCAACAAAGCAGACCACAAGAACTCTATCCTTTCTTCCTCATGGCTTAGTGGTTCATAGTGGAGTCTGAAACAATCCTTGAGAAATGAGTAGAGAGGTTTATTTGTCATACTGACTGCCTGAAATTGTTGATGCTATACATAGTGATGAAACTTCTACGTTTTCACCTTCCTGTGTTAAAAGAGTTAGGATGAGGGGCTGAACATGCCCATTTCAAAATGTCTGACATCTGACCCTGGCATCGGTTTCTCCTCAATAATGCAACCAAGAGCAGGGGTTGAAAGTATTGTCACCAACCTTCTGGGCCTTTAGTTAAGGTGAAGGCAGAAAGTCATTCAGTAACCACCACATACAGGAGAAAAAATTTCTCACTGTTATAAAGCTACAACATTCTTTAGGTTTTTTTTAATAAGGGAGAACTTATTCATTAGAAGGGAATGTGTAGGACGATCTCTGTTTATTAGTTTTGGGAAGGAAAAGTAACCACCAGAATATCCAGTTAATTTTGCAAGGAAAAAATGGTGGTTGTGACATTCCTGCTCATTAGGTAACACTTATTGTGTGCAAGTGGCTGCAACTTCCTCTGAAGTTCCATATCCTCTTACGAAGGACCAAAACCAGTCTGAGTATGACTGAGATGGCAATTCAAAAGGACATGGTTTCCAGAAAAAGCTAAGCATACCTTCTTGAAAAACTGTCCCCTTTTATAAGGTCTTGATTTTTTCTCCTAAGAAACAGAATTATCCAATATCTTCAACTGCTTTTGAACTATTTTTAAAACATTATGTTTAAAATTACTTTTTATCTTATTTTTAATTTTTTTTATAACTGTGATTTTTAAGCAGGCCAAACATCAGAAAACTTTTAAGACTTTATCCCCACATGCAGCCACCACAAATTGTGTTTTGCTGTTGCAAAGGCAGCAAACTTAACAGCTACAGACTGCTTTCTCCCTCCAAGTGAACACAGGATCCCTCACGGCAAGACACATTTTGCATGTCTTTGAAATGAACCCTTTTCGGCAGATGACACTGTCTGTCACATAGCACGAGATCATGTGTGAAACGAGAGCTTGCTGATGTTCTGGCATAAAACCATGCACTCGGATTGCTGGATTTGGATGCAAGCTCGCTGTCATTAAAGGAAGAAGCTTCTGAAAAATACCTCCCTGCTCCCCATCAAAATAGTTTTTATGAGTTTTACGAGTCTACATCAGAGCAGGAAAACGTCTCAGAACAAGTAATAAGCTTAGGGTCACATACTTTGTCAGTTGAGTAGCAAAAGGTCCTAACACCCCAAGGAGCCTTTGCTCTGTTTTTTGTCTTTTTCTCCATTGCCGTCTGCAAGTTCCCTGCATGCTGTCCTTCCCCTGCTGTATTCCAGACAGCCTCCCTTCACAGTTCTGCTCCCTGATATTTTTTTTCAAAATCCAACTATAAAACCTGCATGAAGATATATTCTCTCTTTGTGTAGGGTTCCCTATTCCTTTTTCTCATACCAGGGATTACCAGTGTCATTCCTTGCCCTCCTTTTCCTCTTCGGATGCATTATTTGTACCTTTTCCAGTGCCTGAGAGATGAGCTGCTTAGAGCACCCATATTTTTGTACTGCAACAGGCAGAACTGTGACTCCACTGCTGGAAAGGGTTATTGGCTGTCATCACCAGCTCTTTGAGCTATAGATAGCTGCCTTGAAGCATGTGCTAGCCAGACGCAACAAACTCCATATACTCTCGGTGCCCACCTCCCTGTTCTGTATTTCCAAGAGCCTCTATGACAATAACTGTCCTTCCATCTGCTGAGGGTGAGGAGATGCTAGGACAGCTTGAAACCAGTTTGCTGTGGGATGCACAAGTCAGTGTAGTACATGAAGGAATTGGGAAATGCTCTTGGGTGGAGGACATGAGCTCATTTAAAGGCACTAAAGCACTGAGACCCCAGGTGTTGACTGCAAGCGAGTCAGCGAGCAAAGGCCAGGTTGGCAGTTCAAGAGAAGGGTATGTGAGGAGTGGTTCCTGTGGAAGACAGGACATTACTACTCTCCAGATACCATTCTTGGCATGCTGGTGCACCTTCAAGTGTGATACTTCTCATGTCACAGCTAAAATTCTGACACCATGAATGGGGGACATTTAGGGACAAACATGGAAACATTCAAACAAAGATTAAACCTATTTAGCAGGAGCTTCTATTTATGCTGTTGTTTAATGTCAAAAACATGGGAACCTTCACCAAAATTTGAAAGGAGGGATATTTTGGATGAATTTTGCTGCAAGAGAAAAAAAAAAAAATCATGACCCAGATCACTGAAGAGGTCATCAGCTTGGACAGAGAGATGTCCAGCACCATGTGGACAGAAGTGATGCTACAGTGCTCTGTCTCTCTTCATTCCTAGGGCCATCCCAGGTCTAGGACAGGCTCCTGTCCTAATTCAGAGGTGTCCCACTGTTTTTTCAGGTAATGACCACCTGCCCCTAACTCAATAGGCTGTTCTGACAGCCAGGGACAGAATGTCTCTGCCTGTGCCCCAAGAATGCTTACAGACATGAAGGTGCTCTAGCACCTAGGTGTATCTTTGGCTGCTTCCAGCTGCTCAGCCTCCATGTAGAGCAAACAGAAAGGGACCAAGGATCAGTTCTAGGTGAAGAGTGGGATATATTCACAGTTATTTTAGATCAAAAAGATACCTCAAAAAAAAAATACAATTCTAAGCTGAGTGTTGGTGTTTAGAGAGGACTCTGCTTGCCACCCATCTGCAGTCCTGCAAGGTAGGTATCAGCTGGGCAAAGCTGTTTTCTGAAGGATCAAATATCAAAATCTTCCTGGCACATCACGTTCAGGAAGGTGGCCTGAAAGGTTGATTCTGAACAGCAGATTTACCCTCCACTGGAAATTTGTTTCTTTGAAAGGACACATTTTTCCATGGTAAAGCACTGCACAAGTCTGCAAAGGTACTTTGAATACAGGGTAAGTAAAACAAAGACAAAGAAAGTTCACTTTACATTTTTCACCTTCTCCAAAACAGGAGTAAAATTATTTTTCATGAAGAAGCTATTGGTAAATAATTTAGCCAGTATTTTAAGAAGCAAGCCCGTGATGTTTCACAAACCATTCCCACCATGCAAAATGTCTGGCCAAATGTCTGGCCAACTGGGGACTGTGCAGTGGTTTGAAAAGCTTCTCTCTGACTGACAAGAAAAGCCAGTAAGTATTCTGTAAAAAGCTGCAAGTGAGAAATACTTCTGTGCTTGCAGAGCTTCCCAACGGGCAGAGCAGTCACCTGGGGATGCTGGGAAATCCAGTTTAAGTCTCACTTGCTGCTATCTGTAAATTCCTTAATTGGCAAATAATATCTGCTCAGTCAAAATTGGCATACACAACTGATGTCTTCTCCCTTCCCTAGATTTTTCACATACTCTAAGAAAAGTAGGCATGTTGCTGAAGAATAAGTTGCATACAGCTGTCAGAGAAATATTTCCAGCTGTGTGTTTATTTTGCTGATCCTGATTAATTTGGCTAAGACAGGAATTCCTGAGTGGTGAGCTTGCTCTCTTTGAATACTACACCTGTATGCAAATTCTAGATTCATGTCCATTCATGTGTTTATTGCTTTTTTTTTTTTCAAATTCCCGACTCAAGTATAATCACTCCTTCACAAAAAAAAAAAAGAAAAAAAAAAAGTTGCTAAAAGCCTGACAAAATATTTCTTCCAAGAAGAAAAATGTTAGCAAATTAATAGGCCTTAAGTGATTAAATGAAAGGGAACAGGACTTCTCTGTGGCCCCATGTGCAAATTTCCTTTCAAAATTGCTAAATGCTGCAAATGCCCATAACTAAAATATTTAGCTGTATTTCACTACTTTCTGCATATACATAGAAATACATTCTCTCAGCTCAGATGAAGAGATTAGCTAGGTGCTACAAAAAGAGATTTTCTTGGCTTACATGGGAAGTGTAGATGAGGGAAGTAAATATGAAATTTAAGTAGTGGGGGATGCATTAGTAAAGAAGCCTTTATTCTTGTGCTGAAGCCCCATGTCATGCCAGCAGATGCACATGGATATGCCCTTGCCTAGTCTTGCTATCTACAGTCCAGCTCCTCACTGACTCATGCTGGGGATTCACAGTTCTGACACCTTTTTTTAAACTAGTATTAAGGATCTGATGTGGCAAGTTGCTGGCAAATCTAACTATTGCAAACTTCAGCAGGCAGGTAGGGGACCAGAAACAAGATGGGAGATCTGATCTCCCAGAAATAGCCCATGACACTTCTGTAGGAGGAAAAAACCAGTTTCAACTATGTGCTGAATTAACAGGCAGGTCAGGAGTGGACAGGATAGTAGATATTCTTACAGCAGTTTTTGCTTAGATTTGTTTTAAGGATTTACTTTCTCTCACAGAGATATAAAAAAGTTATACCCCAACATTAATTCTTTTCCTATCTAGGAATAAGGTACACAGACAGTAGCTACAATCATTGCTCAAGATTGTGCCGCTGAACATGGAAGAGTCAAGACTGCAATGTCCTTTTATACAAGTTAAGCAGTGGTGGCTGTAAGCAAATTAATATCTGAGTTTTCTCATACAAAAGCATGTATATGTATGTGTATGCATATATATAAATATATATTTAAATAAATATATATATATTTTATATATATATATATATATATATATATATATATATATATAAAGATTCCTGACGCGAAAATTTGAAATGTAAAACATCAGATGCCTAAGTAGCAGGATGAACACTAATATAACAACTTCACTACTGTGGAGGTATCAGTGTTAGGAGAGGAACTTATAGAAGGAAAGCTCTGAAACTAAAAGAGGCTTTGTAATTTTATTTTTTTTTTTCCAGTTCACAGTATTACTTCTACTATCTGCTTCCTTGAGCAATCTGAACTAACTTTGAAACTAGCTATGCTTGGAACGGAAGATCAAACTGGCAGACCTCCAGAGGACCCCTCAAACTTAAAAAAAAATTATTATACATTTCTAATGAAGGACTCAGCAGATCCAAATTCAGTTGCTTCCATTCCCTTACTCTACCTAATTTATCAAGGTTCTGCACTTTCTGGATGTCCAGTTTTTTCCTCAATTCCATTTATCTTAAAACTGCGAGGAAAATTTCCTGCAAAAGAAAAAGGAAACAACTGAGCCATTTCAGCAAGAATCCAATCTGTTGTTCCAGGACCCTCCAGCATTTTCTTTTTCCCGTGAGGATGAGTGCATACCGTATGAAATACACCCTAACCTCCTGAGCAACAAAACTAAACACCACATCCGAACACGTGTTGCTAAGTTTGGAAAACATGATTAGTTGGAGCAGGATCAATAAAAAGCAAAATTAGAGAATACTTCCTTTCTTCTCTAAAGATCACACACAAACGTGATTGGGTTTTATAATGTGACAATGTCTGGAAGATCATTTGACCCTGTAAAATGAGTTTCTTCTGAGAAGTGGAATGCTTTTAGTGGAAATCAGGAAAAGATCCTTTGCAAACAGCAGGGAGAGGATGGGGGTTGATAGAAAAAAAATATAAAAGTGATTAAAGACAGGTGGCACCCTTAATTTCAGTTTCTCCATGTTTAATGAAAAATCTGTGTCACAGCCCTAACAGAGTTAAAATTAATTGCCCATTGTTAGCCAGTTTTCAGAACAAAGTGAGAATTTGCTCACCCTGGTATTCTACAATATCTGACAACCATGCATAAGAATGGGCACAGCAGGAAAATATTAATAGGAAAATAATTAGGAAAATACAGAGCTGAAAATATTAATAGGACAGATACAAATGGAAAAGCAAGAATGCCTATTCATATAGAGGAAAATTAAAAAATACACCAGAAAATTGATATTGATATAATTGATACTCAAAAGAATAAAAATGACATCTAATGATACCAACCCTTGTATCAAAAGCTTTTGAACTGTAGCCTGGATGAAGGACATTCAAATATAAAAAGATGTTACACGATAGTGCAGCAAAAGAGCTGGCAGCAAGAAGAAAACAGAAGATGTGGTTAACATAGTGGAAATATGGAACCATACAAGATTTAAAGTGAACATTATGCTGAAACAAGGCTACAGAAAACTACAAACTGTGGTGAATGAGCATAAAGTCTAAGTGAGGGGATTCACAACTGAGAGGAAGAACATGGTCCAGTGGTTTTGTACTTTTGTTCTACATGGTCCAAGAAGGCAAAAAGGCAAAAAAAAAACCAAAACAAAACCAGTCTAAGCCAAACTTTCCTCTCGTTGGAGGAAAACAATGCAGCAAGTGAATAAAAAAAGTGAAGGAACACAAGTGTCACAAGTTTTAGAGAGTTCTTAATAATGCAGACTGTTAATGGAGACCGACTGGTAGCAGTTTCACTACAAAACAGACAGCCATCCCCCTGGAAAAAAGGCAAAATGAGTCAAATGTGCAGGCAGAAATGAGACTGCAGGCTGCAGTTCAAGGTGCCCAATCCAGAGTCTGCACAACCAGACTGTGCAGCTTCCCCAGACTCAAACCAAACTGGTACAAGACAGACCATTGAGAGGACAAGGAGTAAAGCTGAATACGTGTCTCAGGGGAAAAACCTTCCTCAGGAACATCCATCAGGAGTGCAAAAATTTGCCTACACAACACTACAGAAGTGTGGCCCGTGCCCTTATTTGAATGTAAAACAATTTTACTTTAATGAGCCTGTATTATAAAAGTCTATTAGTTTCCTTCTCAGAGCACTTCAACGGATACAATCAATAACTCCTAAAATATTCACAACAATAAGACAATCAAAAAGATACTGCAATTGTATTGATTTAAGCAAGACAAACTTTCAAACCATTTGACTGTCAATGGCATGTGGGTCCTCAAAGAATTATACATGTGAAGACTTGTTTTGTATTAAATGTTTGAACATTCTGGACATTTGCAAATCCAGAGGAAGTAAATTTATGGCAGCAGTGCTTTCCATTTGATCAACACAAAGGTCAGAGAATAGATAGATGGGGCATGTTTTTAAAACAAGCTATAAACACTGTAAATGTTTCCTTGACAATGTCATGTAGTTTTTCCTCTGAGCAGGAAGTATCCCAGTATGCCAACACAAATGTCAGGTTCCAGGGCAGGAAATAACTGTGTCCAGAAAAATTAGCAGGACAGTGTACTTCATTTAAAAGAATCTTTCAAATGAGATAGATTCCTTACAAATTTTAAAACCCACAATCTCAAAAACCACGAAACTCAATTATTTAACTTCTTAACTGCATTTAAAAAAAAAAAGTTACAAAATAATAAACAGTAACTTCATGGGATGTAGGTAACATTGCCTTACATATATTTTTCTGCTTACTTTTTGCTGTGAACTAAAAGCAGCAGAGGTTCAGAAAGAGAAATTCATGCCAATGAAAGAACTTCCTAAGGGCTTCTTTCAGAATTGATTGAGTCAGAGGGCAGCTGTTTTGGTTACTCTAATGGGCTTTGGTTCGTGCCCTAACGATACAGACTAAAAGGAGAGGTTCCCGTCAGATTTATACAGGCTATTGTAGGTCACAAACACATTACACTGGTCCAATTCTATGTCAGGTTTTAAAAAATGACCAAGAAGTGGCTGGAGGTTCTCATGAGCCAAAGGAAAGTGAATGGCATAGACCATACAAATATGCAGCAATTTTTCTCCAGAATGCTTAAAATATCCACTCTGCAGAAGGAGGTTTTTGCATCTCCAACCATTTTACAAACACTAAAAGACTTGGCTAATTAGGGAACAATAGCTCTGTCTAATCTACAGCACATGGTCAAAATGGTGCCTGGAATGTAGTTTGGGAGTGGCTAGGGAGTGGTGTAAACCAGCAGCTGGAATATGCTCCCTGCAGAAGCTCATGTCTCTCCGCTGGTGCAGTGGATATACGGGGGATTATGGACGCTTGCTATCACCCCCCTGGCTGTTGGGACACCTGAACCACAGCCTTGGCAGCCCCATCTGTCTTTCACAAATGCTCCCCAGCAGAAGAGAGGTTCTTCTGTAGATCTGCAGCACGGAAAGCCTCTCTCCTCAAGATCTGCTCTCAACTCTCCCTTCCTTTAGCATGGAAAAGTGACGTTGTTTGGTCATCTCCTACACATCCCACAGGATTTCACCCTTAATCAGGACTGAGCAAGTGCAATACAGTGTGCAATCAAGTACTCTTTCACAAATATTTCATAAAGTGAGTTCCTTCATGAAGATTTCAGCATGTTACTCTCTTACAACAGGCTGTATATGAAAATCATTTTCCCCAGTCTAAAAGGAACATGGCTTTCAAATATGCTTTGAAATTCCTCCCACTTTGAAATGTTTAGAAAGTACTTCTATCATTTGCAGAATATTTTAAACAGTTTCTTAACAGGACAGAGGATTTCACTAACTTGGAAAAAAATTGTGCTTTAAAGTTATATTTCCAATTTCTAGAACAAGAGTAATGTAAATTCTTTTTCTAATGCTGAGATTCAAGGTATTCCAGATGGCATTAATGAGATCTGTGTAGACTACAATTATGCTACCTGTGCTTTTCTTCATGGTGCTTCAAGAGCCCTGGCAATAAACACAGCCACACTCATGCTGGGAATACTTTTGATATGAAACAAGGTAAAAGGAGGACAAACATTTGATATACTTTCATAAGACAGAATCTACGCAAAAATCTAAATGTCAGAGAGGCAACAATCCACAATCAGTACAATAGCAGTTGGAAGGTTAATCCAGCTCTGTATATGCCAGTTTGCCTCTTCCACTTCATTAAAAAGTTGGATGTCTACTCACCAGTTTCCTGGGGGAAAGATGCTCATCCATAAGCAGCTCTCCATCATCTTTAATCAGCGGACTGAGATCTGCGTTGTGTTGCCAATTCAAATCAGTCTCCTGGTCTTCAAATGAGCCTGGATGAGAAACTCTGTCAGGATTCCACTTCAGGTCCATCTCAACATGCTTTGAACAAAAGGATAACAAGCAGTCTGATTTTCCTACCTGTATTTATTATTTTCCTGTCAGCAAAATCTATTTTGACTCCCATTGCAAGACAGAAAATGCCTATAGAGATACAGGTTTCTTTAATCAGCACAAACCCAAAGCTATCCATTACGTAACACATGCTCTTCCTTTTCTTCACCCTAAAGAGCTACCCGAGTCTCACACCTCATTCAGCTTTGAGTGTAAGCTTTTAATGCAAACTGTTGTTTGCAGGTCTACAAGAAGCTGGGCATGCCTATAGCTCTGTGCAAAGAAGAAAGCTGAGAACAAACAACTCAGGACACTAGTCCTTTCCAGTCTTCTCACTACTCCACTCATCCTTCTCCAGTGTCAGTGAGCTTCCCATTCACACAGGCTCCCTGCATGCCCATTTCCTCTTGAGAAGCATGAACAACACTCAGCAAAACTCTGCTGGACTCCAGACTGCAAGTGCCAGTACCAAGTCACAACACCACGTCTCTCAAGCATTTTGAGCTCTGCCTGCAGGTTGCATGGACAGAACTTGTCTGTATTTGCTGTCCTAAATCAAACATCCCACCACTGTTACTGACGCTAGGTTACGCAGGCAATGCCTACTGACTTCTGGTTCTGAAGACAATCTTGGAGAAAATAAATTAAAAATACAATTTATATAAAATTGTGTATATTTCAAGTGAGGAATGAAATACAAAGTTTGAAGATGAAGCACTGCAAATGTGGTCATTCTTCAATTCCCAAAGATATCACTTTCACAGAAATATTGACAATTAACTTTGAAATATGAGAGTTAGCATAAGTACACCCGTTAGAGTAAAAAAGCAATCATCTGTACCCAAATGGTGCAAGCATTACTGTGATTTATACAGCTATTTACTACTACTTGGCAACAAGGAAGCATCACAGCTGGAAACACTGCTCTAACAACAAAAGGCTAGACTAGAGAAAAACTGTCTTGCTCTGCTGAAGGGACACCTGCAGTTTTGTTCTGTTCTCCACTGCAAAGCAATATTTATTCTTAGTGCTGGAAAAGTAATTAAATGATCAAGCTAACCACAACTGGCTGACAAAGCATCAGTGGTGGCCAAGATCTGAGAATTACCACTTTCCTTCCTCTTCACACTAATAAACAGTTAAACACAGAAGTAACTTCTGTTAGGGTAGATAGGATTTCTGACTGCTCAGCTGGTCATCTCTGCTTAAGAGGAATGACTTGTTAGAAGGTGAAAGAGGTTTGTATCAAAAAGACTGATTCCGACTACTCAAGTCCAGTCAAAATTCTTCATTTGCACAAGAAAAATAAATTCAGAAGACTCTGTATGGTCAGGAAAAAACAGCAGCCCTTATCCAAACAAAAATAGTAACAAAAAACTGATGATACACCAAACCTCTCCCTGCACAATCTCCTACACTAGGAAGGGAGGAACCAAACCCCCAGATTCCTAAGTGCTCCTTCTGCACACTCATCAGGGCAGAAGCAGCCCACAAAAAGCAAACCCTATTTTTTCCAGGTCACTGCACCTACCCGGCACGCACTCCTACAGGAGAAGCTGGCTGCTCAAATATTCTACACTTAAGCCACAGCAATATTCAATGCCCAAAAATCACGTTCAGGGACAAATTGTTCAGAGTCACACAACTCCTTTCAATCTTTCTTACCGGCTTACAAAAGAACCATCAAAAAGTGAATTGAGTAGTGATATTTGCAGCTTCTAAAACCTCTGTGTGCCTGTAGTAGTGTAAGGACAACTTTCATACATCTGCCCATTAGGAGGGAAAAGAGACCTCAAAAATATTGTGTCTTGCATTTTAGAAAAAAAATTACAATACATAAATTTCTATTATCTGTTTCTTTTTCTAAAGAATTCTAGAATTTCTCAGACATTTTTCCTCTACTTTCTTTAGAACAGTTCAGTATGATTTAGTCAGTATAGATTTGGAAAAGTCATCAGTTGTCTAAGAAAATTAAAGTATCTTCTGTGATATGAAGACCTTCTGGCATTGTCATTATTTTCCTAAGAAGGAATTATTTTGGTCAATAATAGGTTTGGAATAGAATATTCTTGTCATAAATTCTGGAGTCCTTTGCCAGTTGCACGAGACTTGTGCTGGATTGTGTGCAAGTACTGGTGGTTCTTTCTAATTCAAGTAAGGATTGTTATTATCCAGAGATAATCTTGTATGTTATCAGAACCAAGTGGAGCAATAGTCAGAGACCTATTAATAACTAATGATAACTAACTGATGTAATGTGTGAGTGCAAAATGAGACAACAGGATTTTGTAGATGCAGACTGCAAAGAGTTAACATGCTTGCATAAAACAAATTACTGTTCTCCCTCTGTTGGGCCATCACTATCACATTTCAGAACATCCTCAAAATTTTGAGACATGTTGATACAGCACTTACTTTAGGCTTGAAAAGGAGATCAATTTGTGGCTTAATATCTGAAGTAATACTTTGTTTTATACTTCCTGGTATTGATCTGCTCTTGTAATTCTTGTAACATTGGATTAGTGAGGAGAAAAGTATTTTCATTACAAATTGTTTGGGATCAAGTTGAATTATTGTCAGCAAGCAAAACTATTTTTTTACATGTTTCTATCACTTCAAAGCTTTCTCCAGAGAAGAATCTCCTCCTGAACATGGACCAAAATGAGACTGTAGAAAAATTTAAGAGTGGTGAGGTGCCAATATTTCATAAAATCCAGGAACCTCTGAAATCTCCAGCACTATGTAGGAGCAAGAAGGGGGCCTGGCATAACATTTGTCCCCCTAGAGACACAGGAGTCACACTGCTCATTTTCATCTGGTTTATCTGATAAACCTACAGCTCTGCCAAACGCACAGGACAAGCCAACACTGACCCAAACTAACTCCAGTGAGACAGTTTACAGGGACTGCAAAGACTTTTGTTGTCAGTAAAGAGGTCTGAAAAGTCGGAAACCTGAAGATTTCCTTCCTAGAGAAGGTGGTTGCACTGGATGTATGTTGGATCCATGTGCTGACCAGAGCCATTCCTGCAGCATTTTGTGGAACACACAAGGATGGAAGCTAACTGCACCCACCACAAACCTGCAGTCAGTCCAGTGGGACAGCACAGCAATACCAGTATGCACATGAGTGTGTCAGGGGAAGAGGAAATGGCTGGGAAATAATGAAGTTTTATACTGCATGTGAACACTGAGAAGAATAAAAGATTGAAGGGAACCAATAGATTGGTTTTTGCAGGATTTACAACAAAATTCTTAACTTGGCAGGTTCTTACTTGTGTGGATAACTAGAAGCAAATAATCATGAGGTGCAAGAGAAGTCAATGACCAGAACAATGAGATGGAAGATTTTGAATTCTACAAAGAGTTAATCTGCCAACCTTCTCCACTGCTGCCACTCTCCCTACCCAAGTGAGTGTGTGTAATCATGGTAAGTTATTCAATTCACAGACATGTTGTGACAGTTCATTAAAAACTGCAGGACATTTTCAACATACATTAATACCAGTAATAAAAACCATTATTAAAATTAAATGATCCTTGGAACAACATGTTATTTAAAATCCCCTCAGAATACTGTAATTTGCTAGAAAGGAATTGGCAGAGTTATTTGATGTTCTTAGGGTCCGACAATCTGGTAGGACTCCAAGATTTTATTTTCCTGCTACAAGATTTATCGAAGAGTCAGTGATAAGATTGTGTATTCTTCATTAAATATATATTAATACACGTTTCAAATTCAGCAATTGCCAGAAACGTTTGACTCAATATTCATTACGGTTTCTTAAGACTGGGAAAGAACCTCTGAATTGTGTGACTAGGCATGAAAATTTCTAATGCAGCCTTCACATTACCTAAACAGCTTGTTCAAGCAATTAAGTTACCATTTAAAAACAGAACAAAACAAAAAAACCCAAATAGCAGTAATTAATGAAAATTCACTCTAGGAAAGGCATATACCTCTATATATTAACATCCCATACAAGAAGGAATCTCTACTGCCTCAGGCCAGCTTCTCGACCAGCATCCTCTCCTGCTCTGTGGCTACTCTTGCCTTCACTGGACATGAAGGGTACCATTTCAGTGGGAATACTGCAGTCTCTGGGCCCTTATCCATATTTTTTGGTCAACAGCCAAAACATTCTCTAGAAAAAACACCCATTTGAGAACGATTGTGCTATCTATCCCTTCATGACAGGAAGCTTGCACTGCAGACTTCCATTTCTCTTGTCTCGCATAATATAATTTTTGTCTGTTTAGTTCAGAATCACAAATTACAGTAGTGCACATACTGTTACCACTGACACAGAATGAAAACAAAGAATTCTGTATTTACTATGGATTTGACAAAACGCTTGGTTTACAAGTCCCAAGGGAACTATGAGTGCCCTTTCTAAGTGTAATTTTGCACAAGTGCACTGCAGATAACCTCTTCTGGAAAATAACTGTTTGGGCAGCTGGAATTTACTATGATGTCATCAGGAAACTACTGTTACAATAATCCACCCATAATGGCAAAAACAGTTCCTGCAACATTCATGTAATATTAAGCATCCTGCAACGTATCAGTCTATTTTAGCAGGTGCAGCTTCTAAAAAGCTGAAAAATAAAACACCAGTCCTGTTACTAATATGACTTTTTGTGTGTGTGTATGACTAAACAATCTGATTGTAATCTTCTGGTTTTGTTATGCAGAACAAAATAACTCCTTCAGTAATGCTACTTTAATATCAAGGGATCATGCAAACACTATAAAGAGCATTCATAAATATTCCACTTCTGTGCCTCACTAAAGAAAAAAAGCTTTTAAAGGAAAGCTGAAATATTAAGATAACAATATCCCATTTAATATAATTAAAAATTCACTGACTTTTATGACACTGAATGACTCGAATGCTTACAATGATATTTTTGTGTAACTGTTCAGTCAATTTGAGGCCATGGTTCAAGCATCCAAATGTGCATATAAAGCAAGTGGACTGATTTATATAATTGTTTACCTTCCTTATTTATAGTTTTAAAAGCTGTAAGAGTGTTCTGACAGTTCTTTGCTATTAAATATAAATCCTGCTCTACAATTACCACAACCATGGCAGGTAAGCCTTGGGATCTATGTCCCACAGACTCCTCAGGGAAAGCTCTTGGGAGTTTTGTGGACATTGTAATACTCCCATGCATTTAGCTGTGTTCAAACTGTGCTGTCACTCAAAGCAGCAGTGAACCCAGAGAAGAAAATGCATGCTACAAACCCAGACACAGTTGAGATAAAAGATGTCTAATATTCTTTATAACCCTAATAGTAATAATAAAAAGGCAATGCCTTTAAATGTCACCCATTTCTCCTTTATATATCTACAGATTCGATGTAGACGTACAAAATAACTATTTCATAATTACAGTTGCATATATAATACTTTTCCCCTGAGATCCTGCTGAGCAGGGTGATGAGAAATGTTCTATCATATGAGTTGGCAATGTCCCATTATTACATAATTCTGGAGCTAGCTTGCCAAATATTTAAGGAAACTTCCCTGTCTGACCATCCAGGAGCCACTCTGTCAGTCACATTCCCAGCACCCCAGACTTCCACTGCTGAGACCACAGTCCCATCAGCAGATGGCTCTGGTGACCCCAAGGGTGCCGCTCTTGGTCCCTGCACACCCTACACTCACAGTCAGACAGGGTTTGGCTCAGCCCTGAGTTTCCCCTAGCAGAGTCTCAGATGTCTGGATTCTCTAAGTAATTAAATTGTGGTGCAGTGGCACAAAAGCTGCTCAAGGTGGTGTCTCTGCAGTAGGACTCCCAACAAAGGAATGCCCAGGTTTTGTGCCCTCCATGCCTGGGATAGTCTGGAGTCTTTCTGCTGAGCCCTTGGCTCCTGCTGTGTCCGAGTGTCCGGTTCCCTGGCCGGTGCCACAGGTCCCTGTGCTCTTTGCTGTATGAAGGGTCAGCACCAGGTCACGGCTCCCACCCAGGCACAACCTGCAGCTCCCACTGCAGCTGCACACCCAGTACCTGCTCTAAGTGTATTCCTCAACAAAACATCCTCACAGCAAGATATAAAAGCAGGTCACTATTATATGTTCTATTACATGTCCAAGTTAAAGCAAACTGAAGGCAAATTAATTTGTTTTAGAGTCCTGTGGTGGAAGGTGGTCAGTGGTAATTTCAGTCTGGCTACAAATGTTCATTGATTCTATCTGTACTGCAAGTCTCCAGACAGTGGCTATGGATGGGTACGGATTATCTAAATCCTTAGATGAAACTCCAAGATGCTACATATTGAGGGGTTTTCTTCTTATATAGGTAAACTTCCTGCCATAAGAAAATTTCTTGAGACACCCTTCTATCGGTCAATGAGCCCTAGAAGAGCAAAGCAGAGAGCAGGATTTGGGGATAGCTGGTGAACAGCAGGGGTTATGGAAAAACAGAGCTCCAAGGTACCAACACCTTCACTCTCAGAGGCTTGCCAAATGCACTTCATTTTTCTCAGTGCACTTGATAACAGTAAATCCCTCACCATTTTATCAAGGTAGCCAGGGATCAGGAAACCACATTTGGCCCTTCATGGCCACAAGCTTTTTTCCAACAGTGTCCGGATGTTAAATAAGGGAGAAATGAGGCTAGTCTAGTTAAAATGCTCTTGTCCTTATGTAGGGGTCTTATCATGGATAGCTAATGACAAGGTACACAGGAATCAACATATCTGTACTTGTCACACACACAGATCCTGCCTTAAATGTAGATGCCACTGGAAGATGTATTTACCTTCCCTGCATTTAAAAGGTATAATTCAGCAATTACTTAAAAATTCAGATGATAGGCATGTTATTAGACATACTAAAGAAGAACAGAAGCAAAGCAAGGTTTTGCAGAATAAGTATCTTTTCAAGATGAACAAATATATTCTAACCCATGGACTCAGAACTGAGTGACAGTCCAAAGCTGCAGAGAAGAAAAACTCTACTCTTCATAGCAGTTTTAAGTATCTACCATTTAGAAGAATTTCCAGATTCCAGCTAAGAAAAAGACAACAAAAACTGGCCCTTTTTTTTCCCCAGCTACAATTGCACTGCATTTATGAGCCTTTTTAAATACAAACTTCTATGCAGGATGAAAGAGATAGTCCAAAGTGATCCTTTCCCTGGCATGCTGCTGTAATTTCTGGCAGTAACTTCCCAGTCCAACAGGTGACTTGTGTTCAACAGCTGGGGAGGTGTACAGGGAAGCAATTGTTTGTCATGTCTAAGGACATTTTAGAATTTTAGTTTAGTTTTAGAAACTGAGAAAGTGCATTTTTGCATTGTATTTATTTAAATTGGGGAAGACAGGCATACGTTGCTTAGAGGCTAAAATTAGAAATTAGGTCAACAGCAGTTAGAATTATGGAGAATACATCCAACTGTCCATGCCATTCATTAAATTATAGCTTTCTTTTGCATCATCTCATTTCACCTCCTCTGCTCTCTGAAGCATTTCATATAAAGAATTTCAGTTCTGCCATTTACTCTCCAGGATGATCACATTTGCACACAAAATTCAAGATATGGCCATAGAGACAGTACATGAACCTCCACTGTTTTCAACCCCTATTCTCAGAAGTTTTAACACTTTGTCTGTTTGACCAGCAGCAAGATTTTGTTTTCAGTTAACAAACACAATAGCTGAATGCTCTTTCCCAAGTATCAATAATTTACTTAAGCCTCTTCATTCCATAGACGTTTAATTTCCCCACTTTGAATTTGGGTGGATACACCATTAAAATAGAGCAAAACCATGCCCAATGACCACATATGTTAGGAACATTGAGAAAAAAAAAGAAAACAAAGTAGTTTTATAACTCCATTCTAAAAAATAATTTTAAACTAAAGATGTAAAATATGCAAGATAAACAGCCAGCTTGCTATACTTTGAATACTGCTTCCATATGTGAGAAACTGCAGTCAAAGAAACACATGCTTTCTAACTTCTATTTTTTAATAACAGATGATGTTTCTCTGAAGTAGCCAGAGTCCACAATCTTTTCCTTTTAATACAGACATGCTAGTATTTATTGCATCTGCCATGGCAAATCTGGTCTTCTGATTTGTATTACAGCAAGTACTTGTGACCCTACTGATATAAAATAGGTTTTATTTCCAATTTGTTTTCAAGCCCACATGTGACTCCATGGAAGGTATAAAAACACGAACCATTATAATAGTAAACTAAAATTATGCAGATATTAACAATTAATAATAATATAATTAATTTCTGTGAAAATCTCATTAATTTTCCAATTAAAAGAAATAACCTCTTCATAATCACAAATAAATATTAATTCATTCCCATTAGTGACAAACACAGCAATCCAAATTCATGATATGCTACATAACGGTACTATTTTGCAGCACTTTTATACTACTTCAAACATTGAGAATAAATGTGATTTCTTTAACTGTGTCCCCTAAGGAACTTCAGTTAGAAAAGCACTTGCATGATCATCAATAATATCATTCCAGTCCAGTGCTGAACTTGCATCTGGTCTCACAAGGAATATGCATCCTGCTTTATGTAGGATCAGGTCCCTTGAATTGTGTAAGAACAGGCTGATGGCATCCCAGACCATGGGCAGAGCCTGTTCTTTTACTGACAGAAGTGTACAACTAACAAATAGAGCTGCCCACAGGTAGATGTATCCATATACCAATCCCTTGAGAGGTCAGACCTACAGTCATTCTCACTGTTAAAGCCAAGAGAGAGAGAGCACAAAGTCCAGAAAAAAAAAGTCACCACAACCTCCACAACAAAACCTGTTAATGCTAGCAACACTCAGATCTGACATGCCTGAACACTGTACCTTTAGTCCAAGATTTTAGGCAAATGAAACCAGACAAAAATAACATGAAGAAAAATAATACTATCAAATGGGAGAGTAATTAAAAAACTTCTGAAACAGTTTCAGTAATTTGTACATTTGAAATAATTTTACCTTTTCTTCCAATGCCACTGATGTTCTGCATCATTTCCCATTCCTCTCCTACAGAGATTTTAATTTAGTAGTCACAGCCGTTTATCTTCGTTTATCTTGTCTGACAGGTGCTCATAGTGTTATTTAATTGTTCCATGTCCTGCTAAAACAACAGTAAGAACATAATCTTCAAGAGAACAAAAAAACAAACAACAAAACAAACCCAAGGGAATCTGAGCACTTAGCAATTAATAAAGAGAAGTACTTTATTCACTTGAGCAGCACAAGTCCAGGCTCAATAGGGCTTAAAAGTGGAACAGGACATGAAGCAGTAGAACCTAGAAGAGCTTAATGAAAGTGTAACTCATTAGAGTTCCCAAAAAGACCATGAGAAGGTGAAGGACTTGATAGAGAAGAATTTACATAGTTGGGGAAAAAGCAGTTTTTTACTGAACAAAAAGAACACCGATTTTCTGGTAAGGAATAAGCCGATTCTGTGTTAGAGAAAACATCACCATTGGGGTAGCACGGCATAAAAGGTTAATGTCAGTATTTCACCGTGTCAGTTGTCAGAAAATACTGCCATGTAAAAATAGTCAAAACGGAAAATAATAGGTGAGCAGGAACATTTATATCAGGAATCAATAGCTATAGAAGACAGGTGCAGAGCCAGGATAGCACAGGCCTCACAGACAAGACAAAGAGAGAGCTGAAGGTATCCAATTAACTAATTACTGACTGCTAAAACCTATGAGGGGGTAAAGTGATTTTCTTGCTGACAGAAACCATTTTCCATACCACAGAGGGCTGATGAGCAAGACAGGGACACATCTGAGCCCCTTCTGCATGAGTTTGGCACCTCTCTTCAGCCCTTCAAGAGAACCCGAGGAGGCACCGTGGAGGAGTTCTCTCGGTGTGAAATACCTGGGGATACTTCTACAACTTCCACCTGCCCAGGATTATTTATTCATCAACTTTGTTCTCCTCAGAGCTCCACCAAAACATAAGTTTGAAACACTCTGTTACATCTACCAGAGCATAAACGGAGACTTTCAGTCTCAGACCTCAGGCGTGTGTGTTACACCTGCACATAGGCTGGGTTGCCACAGCGACGCACTGTGGGCTTTTCAAGCTCCGGGAAGCACTGGAGTTGTCCCACATCAGGCACTGTGTCCCACATTGTCCCAGTCCGTGTGTCCCGCTCCAGGCCGTGCGTCCCACACGGGTCCCCACAACGGCCTTCCCTCAACGCCCCCTAAACCCGGGGCCTTAGGGCTCAAGCTCTGGGAAAGGAGGGGAACCCAGCCCCCCCCCCCCCACACCTCCGGGCTCCCAGCGCTGCCTCCCTCTCTGCCCCGGGCCGGTTCCTACCTGCGGGCCGTGCCGAGGCCGCGGGGAGAACGGGAGAGCGGCGGGCCGGGAGCGACAGCGGCCGCCCGTCGCCCGGCAACGCCGCGGCCCCGGCACCTGGAGCGGCGCCCGGGCCCGGCCCCCGTCCGTCCGTGCGTCCGTCCGTGCGTCCGTCCGTGCCATCGCAGCGCCCCGCCCGCTGCCCGCACCGGGAGCAGGAGCGTCTGGGGAGCCCCCCGAGGCAGGAAGGGTTCACGGCTGGGAATAACAGAGGGGCGTGCTTGCAGTGGGAAAAGTGGCGAGGCAAACAGCGGGAGCAGGGGAGGGCACGGCACTGAGGACAGGAACGGGACGGGAAAGGCAGCAGGACCCTGTGTGGGATTTGGGTGACAGATGATCACCGGCTGAAGGAGGGGCTGGGGACATCTCTATCCCACACAACATTCAAAACCTTTGCTGGCCGATGAAAAACTAATAACATCATCATACACGAAGGTGATCCCACATGCCTGCAGTGTGTTAAAGACCAAAAAATGCAGCTTGTGGCAGATAACAAGGCTGGTTTCACCAAATGATTTTGCATTTAAAAAAAAAAAACAAAGAAAAACACCCAAACAAAACAAACAAACAAACCCCAAAACAACCAACTGAAAACAAAACAGATTAAAAGATTAAATTTCCAAACCAGAGTTGCCAAAAGATTAGGATCCTAAGAATGAAATTTATCATAATCTGGATCCAAGAGATGTGGTTCAACTATTGTTGGTGACATCATCAAACATCTCAGTGCAAGAGTGCAACTTTTGTGCAGCTCTTACCATCCTCACTCACACTTAGAAGATACCTACATTTCCACATTTCAATATAGGATTCATAAATCAGTCACGTAGGCAGATGTGACTGTATGCTCAGTGGTCCCACATGAAAAGCTTTTTCAGAAGTTTACATTCAGAATGGTCTCCAGGGTTTTCTTGGGAGCAGCCCTTAGCAGTGTTTCTCTCAGAGGCAGGAAGGCAAGAAGTCCGGAGGGAAGGCATGGAGTCCTGCCTGCCATGTAGAAGCGTCTGGGGTTTCTATTTCATGCGACTCACCCCCTCACACCTTCTTTGTGAGGATGTGGGAGAGCAGCAGCTGCTGGTGGATTGCATCAGCATTTCCTCTATAACTACATTCAATTTACTCTAGGGTTTGGAGAACACTTAGACCATAGGTCAGGAAATGTGTCGACTCCCCTCTTGCAGGGTGTGACGGTCAATTAACATCACAGAGAATCACCAGGGGCCTGATTTTCCAAGGTGATGAGCACATTCAGCTCCACCTGGTGTCATTGCAATCCAGCTGCCCATCTTCACAGGAAGGAAGGCAATGGGCCTTGACTTGCTCCAGGAAGGTAGTGTGATTCAGTAAAAACAATACTGAATCAAGCAACTGCCCCTGGAATTTTATTCCCAATTCTGCCATTTTTTTTCTGGGTAACTAGCTCAAATCACCTTGACTCAGTTTCCCAACATACACCTTCTTGGGACACACTTCCCGAGGATTATCTGAGGAGTACATGTATTGTGTATGCACACATCTGCATGGTAGCTTTCTTCTTTTCCCTGTTTTGCTGGAAATAATCTATGTATGCCCAACATAGTCTGAACGACTTGAAACCAATTGAAGAAATGCATCTTTCCATCACTGAAGAAGAGAAAATTCTGGCACAATTCCAGGGTAGATACAGAAACTTTACGTCTCTTTATTCAGAGTTACCGTAATTGTGCTGGCACCATTCCCAGAGCTGAGCTAAGGTTAGTGAGAAATCTGTAAATTAATAACTGTGGAGCTGATGTGATCTCTACCCAGAAACCATGCTGTTCATTCATGAAGCTTTATAGGAAAGAAAAGTTATGTTACAGTTTATCCAAGAAAGTTTTAGAATCTTAATATTGACAATTAGCATACCTTGGACCTACCTGGAGACAGTGGACCTGATTCTGATCTCACCTTTACAGGAACTCCACAAAATGTGTTACTCTGGATGAATTCCATTGGTGCTACCCAAATGACCAGGAACTGGGTGAAGCCTCCTCTGAAAGCCAAGCAAAGATAAACGTGCTTCTTCTTTGTGAGTCTTATTTTACAAGAAGATATTTCATCTGTTCTTCTGGTTTTATTCAGTCATAAGCAACATCCAATCAATCCAGTCTATAATTAGTATTATCAATCAATAGATAACCGCTGTTGCTACTGGCAGAATTAAAATTTAAGAATTTCATTGTTCTACAACTCAGAAACACAGAACCAGAGGGGACTTTCTGGTCAGAGGAAAGTTTTCTGCTATTGCACATAACCCATCAGAGTAATTTAGATATTTCTTGGTGTTTCCCCCCTTCTGAAAGATTGTTCAGAGTGTCTCTCTGAAGATAGCTCCCCTTGCAGCCTGATCTCTTACTCTCATCATACAGTAAGCCCTGTAATCACCTTTTTTCTTGTGAGAATCCCTTTTATAGCACAACTAACAATTTCATAGAATCACAGAATCATATAATAGTTTGAGTTGGAATGGACCTTTTAAAGGTCATCTGGTTCAAGTAGGCAATACAGAACAAGGATATTCAACTTCATTTTATACAAAAAGACAAAATTCAAAACTAACCTGAGATTAAGTGGAGAACTCATCCTACGGTACTGCCACCCCCACCCAGACAGCAGTTCTGCTAGAAAATTTTCCCATCTTCTTGTATTGCATGTTAAGCAGAATACTGACATCTTTGTTAATTCTTCTAATTCTTCTATTGGTTAAGAACCAGCAGCTACCATAGCATTTTCAAAAAAAAAATCAGCTCAGGTCTGCAGAAACAGCTTTGAAGTCTCAACTATGGCATTAACCTCATGATTTCATGTGATTAAAGTCACTGTGTTCAGGAGATGATGTAAGAACAGTTTCAACCACAGCAGGTGTTTAGAAGTTCATCCCAGAAGAAGCAATGAATGAGGCTGAGAGGGAAAAACAACTGATCCAAAGATCCGGGGGATGACAGAAGTCTGTGAATCGAATATATTTTTCTGTCACTGCACCTGGCATGAATAGAAAGGGGAATGAGAGAATCCAATTAATAAAACATCTCAGATTCAATGAATCTGGGCATTTGTTTTTGCTCCTTTTTACAGGCTCATGTGAATTCATAAACTGCAATCAGAAAGGAAAGCTTCGTCAGGAAATGTTTGGCATTTTTTACAAAGCTGTATCTTTTCAAACTGAACTAGACCTGGAAAAACTTGTGATAACTGTTCTTACAGAGTATTTTAACTCACACTGAAAGATGGGAATTCATAGTTTTATGTTGCCCTTGCTTCTATAAACTAGGGAACCAAACTACTGATGCCACCAAAGTCACACAGAAACTGTGTGTGGCCTTTGAAGGTGACCACGCACTTCTGAGGTCCGGAGCCAGTACTGAGTGACAGAACCTGTCTCTTCTCACTGCTGCATGCTCGCTCAAGAAAGTGAACACCCTTCTTGGCTTGGTAAATTTTTGGGGTACTAGAAGGCAATCAAGCCAGCAAATGGTACTTTGTCATGGTGCAGGGTCTCTTAGGGAAAAGGTAAGCTTAAGACAGGCTTCAGTTGTGTTGGGATATCTCCTTAGCTTAAACCCTGACTCAGCTCTGCTATGAGGGAAGAACTCTGGCAGAATCCCACTTACTTTCAAGCAATACCCAGTGTAAATGCCACACCAGAGGGATCTTTCCTTCCTTTGTGCTACTGCTTTAGAAAAGCAGATTCTGGCTCATGACCAAGAGACTCTACTCAGAAGCAGTTGCATTATTGTGCAGTCAAGATGATTGATTGGGATGAAAGACATGGGGTAGCAAAGGTGAGATAGGGCACTGTATTAATATTTGAGTCACTGAGCCAGGACTGCCCAGTTCCAGAAGGAATTATTATTTCCTATTTCTACCTTATTTGTAATGAAAAGTTGTAAATAAATAAATTAGTAAATGTAATATTTTTCTCCCTTTACATTTTTACAGGAAAAAGGAAACAAAACCTTCTTATCTGAAAAAAAAAAATACTGAGAGCCAGAAAAGTATGTTTATGCTCCCTTGTTTATATAATTCCTGACTTAAGATGAATCAATGGTAACTTGAAATGCCTGTATATAAATTATTATTGTTTTGTGCCTCTGTTCAAGGCCCTCTACCTTTCCCAGTTTCTTTTGGGTCAAACTGTTTCCTGATTTTGGAAAGCTCAAGGATGCTGGCTGCCCACATATGCTTTTCCAGTGTATGGTATCCTGTCCCATGGTATGGGACAAGTCCAAAGCTTCTCTGCAGCTGCCAGATGGTAATTTTTACCAAAGAATTGGTAGGTACAAAAACCAGTGTTGTTGCAAGTGTAGTACCACCGTAGGCTTCATTCAGTTTAGGTGTATTACTGTGCTTGTTGTGGTAGGAATCCTCTGCAAGAGAGAGTCTTGCTGAGAAGCCTTAAAACCGGCAGGCTTAAAATCAAAATATAAAAGGAAGAGCACTGACTGCAGGATTAATGCCCCTGGGACACAGAATGTCTCTTCCTGATGTTATTTATAATCCACACCTGGACCACATTGTTGGTGGTCCTTGTGTTTCTTCTGGGATGAATTCCATGGTCAATGATTGAGTTACAACTTTGTTTTCAACATTAAACTAAGGGGAAAATGAATTGATGTTGGAAAGGAGTTACAGTCAGTGACTTTTTCTCCATAGCTTTTCAGGAGCAACATTTGTTCTTTTTCATCGCTTGCTGCAGTGTAAAGGAACCTGTGGCCTCACTGTGCTTTTTAGGTTTGTTTTTCCAAGCAGGATTTAGCTGGGAAATTCATCTAGTTGTCTTCAGAGAGGGAAAACAGCAGCTTTCCAATGTGTACTTACTTTTTGTGCCAATGCAAAGCCACCATAAAATGTTAGCAAATCAGAAAGGGGTTGTTATTTTCACTTCCCATCACTGTGACAACATATGATGTGAAGCAGTGGTGAAATTGTGGCTTTAAAAAAATTTAATCAGGTCAAAGCACCAGTTTGCATGCACTTTGCACAGCTCCAAGCTTACTCTGAATGCAACTCATGTACACTGGGGCTTTCAGCCATCACAGCAACAGCACCATTGTGAGCCATGCTGCAGACAACAGCAAAAGTCCTCAACAAATCCCTGTCCTGCAGGACAGGAAATAGGGTGGCAGGAGTGCAGTCTGCAGATGTGGAAGGAGGAGATCAGCAGGTAGATAAATGGGGCCAGGCAGTTCTGCAGGCTGGAACAAGCACTGTGCATCCATCCCTGTGCTCGCCCATGTAATCCTAAGGCCAGCACCTGTAGCCTGGAAGACACGGCTCTTTGTCCTAACAATCTAAGAGCCAAAGTCTTCCTTCTGCCTCAAGTGACTTACCCATCCCCAGGGTTGTTTCATCTCTACGAGGTAACTTGTGCTTCCTTCTGGCTCAGCATCAGTGAAAGAACTGAGCAAAGGCAAAAATGGTCCTCTCTGCTCTGTCAAAGGAACTCTTGACTTTACACCTCTGTTTCTGCAGCAGGCAGCTGGGAGTTGAGTTGCAAGACACCACCATACCATACTTGGATTTTCCCTATAATTTAAGCAGCTCCGGTTGCCTTTTCCATGGATAGCCTCTTTGAAAAGCCTTGGGATTAATCTATATTTGGGTCATTGCCATGTATAACTTCCTCTAGACTACTAGAAGGAATCCCATCTTCATAGGGAATGAAGAATGTTTCCTTGTCCCCAAAATGACAGGAGAGACCTGATTTCCAGGCACTCTCTTTACAGCCTTGGCTCTGCTTCTGCATAATATGTGCTTAGAAAAAGGACTGTGTACTTACATTCCAGCAGCTAAGTTAGATTAGTGATGAAAAAATAGTATTATTGGTATGCTTCTGTATGTTTTATGCACTGTCTAGAAGTTTCAGTAAAAATTCAGCTTCATTATCTAACTCAGCATGCTGGCTGAGACCCAGACAGATGCTCAGGTAGTGTTTCCAAGTATTGAAAACCATAAAACGCATCCCAGTCCACACAAATCTCACACCTACCACAAAAGCCTTGCTCAACAGTTTTCAAGGCTGGATCTGTCAGCAGCCCCACTGTCTGGTGACAGTACATGACAGTGAACATGGCATGTTGTCTTCCACAGGGGACTCCAGTCATGTTTGTAGGCCAACTCCTTGGCCATGAAAACCTGCACGTTATCACTGCTCTGTGGCCTGAATGTCTGTACTTTTGGCTGAGTGCTTCATCCTCTTTTCTTGAAACACCTTAAAAGATACCTTGGGTTGGGTGGTGGGCATATGGCTGAGCAAATCCCTTCAGACGAAGACAGAAATTCAGAATGAGAATCCTCCCATATCCACAAACTACTGATATCTGTAGGAGCCATGAAGCTCCTGTAGTACTGTGGAGCTCCTGTAGTGACATCTTCATTCACTTCCTTCACAGTCTGAGCAAAGACCTTTCATTCCTAGACTTTCCCTCTGCTAGAAATGGAGATGGATTTTTGACAAAGTGAAATGTGTATCTCCCCAGCAACTCCTGACATCACCACTGACAGAACCTGTCTTCCTTGGAATACACAAAAGCTTCCCCTATCCTGCCCTACAATGGTCACTTGCTATGCCATGCTGTGGATGTACTAACCAATTCCAAGACCATTCCAAGTAACCTTGTGTACCAAACACTGGCAGCTGGCTAGTATCTAAGCTATCAGTTGATTCCTCCCTGCAGTAGCAGATCAAGTTGCGAGTTGAACTGGTGTTAAAAAGGCATTTCCTTCTCATTCTCCTTAAAAGCCAGTGGAAGCACAAGTGTCTAGGATGCAACCATATATTCACTGTTTACTGGTTAGCTCCTGGCTTATGGAAGCACATTTTCCAGGCGTAGATCACAATTTCCTTTTGTAGAGAATTGGGCTGCTAGACGTATGTCTACAGCTGTTTGCACAGGTCACTTCTTTCTTCTTTGAGATACTCTCCTCACAACACATAAGCAACACACACAGCCCTTGGCAACCTGGAGAATGAAATATAAAGACGGGGAAGGGGTGTGGGGGTGAAGGGGAGGGAAATAAATAACCCCCACCATGGGTGCGATCTCAAATCTATTGAAGTTAAAGGAAGTGATTTCAACATGCACCATCTACTCCGCAAAGAGGTGCCAAACTAACTCTAAGCTATTGGGCTTTCCAAAACCTCCACCAAGACCATGTTTATAAATTGGTGTTGTGTTGGTGACAACTGTTGTGATAACTCTTGGTCAGCAATCATGAAAATAAAGTCCTTGTTCCAGCAGCATGCTTGGCTGCAGAAAGAGCTGTATGTAGGTACCAGGGACTAGGGCAAATGACAAAGCTCTGTCTGGATGGAGAGAGAAAGGAGAGACAATAAATAAAATGCAGGAATTAGCCTGAGGAATATTTCAACCATGGTTCTGTAAATATCACAGGTAAAGAAAGATCTTAGAGTAAGAATTGTCTCCAGTTTGGACAATATCTGAGTACTTTTCATCCAGCAAATTTGTAACACTTTTTATGAAGGAACTTTATATCATTTTTCCATTTTGCAGCAGGAAATGTTGCTTAAGCCCAACATTTTAAAATACCTCTGCCATGTGGAGATGAGCAGGTGACTCAGGACAAACATGCAGACCTCAGCTTGGCCCTTGGATAGGTGCTGTCATATCACAGTACATTTGTGAAATCAGCAGCCACAATATGCTTCTGGAAGAAAGCATGCCAGCCAGAGGGCAGATCTGCTTGCACAGTCAGTGCACCTGGCACTACAGCCTGCGTTGCCATCCAGACCATCTATAGGTACCAACCATCCACGAATGGAGCAGCTCAAGGAGCTGGGCCATCCCTCAGGATGGGCTCAGCATGGGACGTGCTGCTTGCTGCTGTACCAAAGCCAGCTGAATGACGTCTCAGAACAAGGTGCAATTTTTGTGTCAACAATGGAACCATTAATACATGCGTCTGCAGGCTTCAGACCAAATCCCTTTCCTGGAACAATTCAAAGGGAGTTAAAGGGGTATTTTTTGTTGAGCCTAAGGCTGAGCTCCCCTGCTCCAGACTGCAGCACACAGACAGTGCTAAGTGCGTGCGGACAGACAGGACTTTGCTCTCTAAACCGGGCTGGCTCCTTGCCCAAGCTTCAAATGCAGCCTGTGAGGATTTGACTCCAGACAATTTGATGGATACTGTGTGGGTGCTGGAGGCAAGAGAAGCCAAGAAAATGAAATGTCTGTCTGCCAGTTGCTCTGTTTCCTGAGATATTTAATACAAATCCTTCACTTCACTTCACTTTACACAGAGTAAATATACTCTGCATGCTGCTATAGGTAGGGTGTGGTTTAAGTGTGACACTATGAGAAAAGTGTGCAATACATAAACCAAAACTGGAGAGTGTTTCATCTACAGGCATCATTCCTTACAAGGGGTAATAACATCCATCTGATAAATTCATTTATTTCTGCAAACAGGTCATAAATTACATGTCAGCACAGTAATCTCCATTTATCCCATTCTTTAACCTCCTCTGCAATATGCCTATTGAGTCTTTTCTACCTGCACTGCTTTTAACTTTATCAAGTACCTTAAGCCCTCCGAATTTTGATCATCGATTGCCAACATCTGCAGTGATTAAACTGAAGCCTGAACCATCCCCATTACTAAAAACTTACCACTTGCCTTTTCTGCAAATCCAATTTCAACAGCATTCATCTCTTCTTCCCCCTTGTCTGCTCTGACTGAAAAAAATATGCAGGACCATTTCCCAGGGTTAATTTTTAATAGTATCCTCACTGCTGCAGCAGATGAAGTCATTTATTATCCAGCAGGCAGCATGCTAACATGCTAGGCAATGGCAAATGCTGAAGGAGGTGACTCAGGCATAAGCAATCAGGCAGAGTTGTGCATTCCCACCTGCCGGATGGCTCAGCACAAAGAGCCGGGCATGGCATTTTAGTTTACCCTACACTTGCATCTTCATCTGAGGGACACCTGGATTCCAGCCACCCAGCCAGTGAGGCTTATGTGCTTCACAGTCATGTGCAAAGCGTGCACATAAACAGAGGCCAGCCCTCCCTCTGCCTGGGCACTCTTTTCCTCTAAGAAAAGCGGTCATCCCTGCTGCAGGAATGTGTCAGCCCAGCCAGCTTGGTCCTAAATAACACTTTGTGATCTCAGGCAGACTGGAGCTCAGCCTACCCACCTGTAAAACAGGTTTAATGGTAGTTAGCTTTTTTTTATAGAAAAGCTGGGAGGATTACTTCATGTCTGAGATCTCTAGATGAGAATTGCTTAGTGGCAGAAAGTAGTTTAGAAGAACAGCTCAAAATTAGGGCCAGAGCAGCCTGGCAGCCCAGTGAGCAGGTAGAAATGACTACAGAAGGTGCACTGTTCTTGTCTCATTACCCAAGAGTCTCAGAAAATCTGGGATGAAGATGATTCACAAACCAGAAAGTGCTTTTGAATTACTTATTAAGTAGGATTCATGTTGCTTTTACTGCTCTAGGATGCACAAGGTTGGGCTGCAGAATCCCTTTTGCCATCTCCTCAGAGTGAAATGTGGTGGTAATGTAGGGTTCACTCACCCATGTATCTATCACAGTTGTATTTTTGCTTCCACAGACAAGACCAAAGACCACTGAAGAAGTACATTAATCTTCCCTGTATCTGCAGTAAGCTTTGGATCAGACCTCAGTAAGCCAACAAGAACATGCAGCTAAACATGCTACAACAAGTTCACTGGCATGTGCTGATCTGCAGGAGAGCTGGTTTGAGTGTGCTCCCAAAACCCAGCAAGATCTTAACTAAGGAGGCAGCAGCTTCCTGCTTAGTCCTCACTGGAACACACCAGTGCTGCTTAAATGGGGAAAGAGAGCAGCTCTGAACCCATTTCCTCCCCTGTGTGCTGTCCCAGAGAAGCCAGAGGGAGAGTATTGTTTTACTCTTAATTCACTTTGTGATCACGTAAGTCCCCCAAATCCCACTGCTAGTGAGCTCCAATGATTAAACAGCTCACTGAAGGGAAAATACAGCTAACACCTTCTACCCCATCAAAGCATATTGCTAATGAGAACTGGGAAATGGCTCAGAGTTAATATAAAATCTGTAGATTAACACAAGCTATGATAGTCAATGGCTGAAATGCCATCAATCACTTGGATTCATGTAACATTTGTGATCAGTGTTCTCGTACGTTAACCTCAGTATTTCCCCAGCTGAAGTCTGAAAGCGGGAAAACACAAAGTCATGAGTCTGAAACCAGAGAAGAAATTTGCAATATATTGCTTTGGACATCTCAGCTTAGGAATCTTGCAGGAGGTCTGACTTCTGAAATGTTTAGCATTGGTCCCCTGAAAGCCCTCAGGGAGTATCTGGGTGATTTACACACACACACACACACACACACACACAGAGTCACACCACTGCTGAGCTCGTGAACATCTGCCTGAGAAGTTACCTAGAAACATGCAATTGACCTTCACTGGTCCTGCAAAATTCAAGTGTCTGCGAGTCCTCTTCTGCTTTTCACCTTCCCTGATGGAGAAGCAGCAGAAGAAAGGGGATGACCAAACTGCAGACAAAACCTCCAAGATGCTGTGGTCGACTTTATGGCTTCAGTGTGGGAAAGTTCTGTGATAAGGAAAGGGGTAACTGTCAGCAAGAAGAGAATCTGTGTGAAATAGGTGTAGAAATACCCTGGAGAGGTCAACTATGTCACGTCTCTGTCTGAAGGGATGATTTCTAGGCCTATGCTGTTCTTGAAGGCAACTGTGTGGGAGGACTATCTCTCAGGACAGCCTAGGATAGTGACACAAGAGCAGAGCCTAACTGCCAAAGAAACCTTCCAATAGCTAACCTGGATCTTACTTGATGTGGGAATACTGGTACCACCATAAGCTCCCAGGGAGCTCTATAACTCAGGATCTTTAGCTCTGACAATGGGCAGCTGCACTGCAGGACAATGTCCACCTTTGCTATGAATAACATCAAGGCTGAGGTCTCCTATGGACTTGGTTACTGCAGCAGAGTGGATTTGAGGTAATCACAGAAAGGGATGAAGGGGGAGTTGGAAACACTGCACAAGAGCATCAGGAAGAGGCTGCCACAGTGGAAAACAGCTGTCTGTAATGGAAAGGGACAAGATAAGCAAGCTTTACTAAGTTTGAGTAGGAATAGAACATACAATGGAGTATCAAGAGCACTAAGAAGCAGAGAGATTCTGGGAAGGCTGGATTCTACTCTCCTCTCCAGTCTACAGGGTTATTTTATTTTATTTTATTTTATTTTATTTTATTTTATTTTATTTTATTTTATTTTATTTTATTTTATTTTATTTTATTTTATCTTATCTTATCTTATCTTATCTTATCTTATCTTATTTCTGCTTCACATCAGCTTTACTTTCTTGCAGATAGGAACCAAGGCTCAGGACATCTCCTTATAGTACAAGGAAAACCAGAATTTAGTGAGGGGCTTAACAGAAGAAAAGAAAAGGCTCAGCAGCTTGAGCATGATGGTGAGAAGGAGGGCTGCATGGCAGGGTTAGAGACAATGTGTGACCAGTATATTAAAAACCAGTCAAAAGAAAAGGAACCAGTAGTTTAACTGGATAAACACCAATATCTTTAATTCTATCTATTTCTACCATGTGTGCATGCCTGAATCATGCTATGCAACACTGCTTTGAAATTTCTGCAAGACAGACATGTAGTTAGCAATTCTTCTTTGATGCTGAGGGGAAGAAAATCAGCATTAGCTGATGAAGAAGAAGACTTTTAAAAAAGAACACCAATAATCTCAGGGTCTTCTGCAGGAGAACATATGGGATGGTCTGAAATTTCAGTACAAACTCATCTGGTTCAGAGAGGCCTTGAAGTACACGGATAAATCTGTTGCACATCAGTGAATGCAGAAATGACATAGAGCGCAAGACATCCCTTAGCAACTCATCCCACTTCCACTCTGGAAATCTGGCTCCTGCCAGCAAAAGTGACAGATGACCCAGAGCATGGTAACTGATCCAAACTGTCCCATAAAAATCCCTGGTAGCATATCAGTTGGAAAGGGCTCAAACTTTTCTGTAGAGTTTGAAAAAGAAAATCACATGGGGACTAAATATCACAAGGGCTTCTTAACAAAAAAATAAGAAGGCTTCCAGCTTCCAAAGACCTGAGTTATTGCTGTATGAGGACGAAGGCAAAAGTCCTTTCTCAGAGAGCAGTCATCTGAAGATCAGGCTCCAAGGGAATGATTGACATTCCATTCAGGCTGACAGCTAACAAAAGCTCCTGTACATATGCCAGCAAGCCACTGCCAGGAAAATCTGTGTGGCTCCCAACTTGCAGATTTCTGCATTACCAGGCCTCCTACTGCAGTTGACCCTTGCTGATCTGCATTGGCAGGCTCAGCAGAGTGGAAGGAGACATAGGACCTCACCAACCCTATCAGCTTTTGATGAGGTAGGGGCATTTCATGAAAGAATCAGTGTCATTTCTAAATAACTCAGGCTCCAGATTCACCACATGATCAGTGACAGCTCCCTGGAAAAAGCATGAGTACCCAAAACGAACATTTGTTGGGGGCTTAAGCAAACAGCTACAGGAACAAACAGGACACTGCAGAGGGCAGTGTGCTTCAGATCAGACTGAAACCAGCAGGCAGTTGTAGAAAGCCACACTGCTTGTAAATACCCAGAGATCAAACCCATATCTCATCTCTCCCCACTGCTCACCCCACACAGCAAAATCTGAAGTGCAACCATCTCATCATCCACTCAGGGGAGGGCCTCATGTTACCAACTATTGCATACCACATCTAGGGAGATGTGATAGTTGCTCATTCCCACAGTGTCTCAACAAAAAGCTGACTGGGAAATGACCAGTCTTTGAATTATGTCTTTTGTGTGTGTGTGTGTGTTTGGGTTGTGGGGTTTATAATAGCAAAAAAAGGAATCAGCAGCTGTCTGTATTTTTAAACTATGGAACATGAATCTCCTTCCACTTCCAAGCTCTGATTACAAAGCCTTTCATTTCTGTGATTCCAGAGCATCGTCTCTGCAAGTTTCTATTCTCAGTTCAAAATTGACCCAATCCAACTGTTAGAAAAATTTATTTCAGTCAACAGGAATCTTTTCTTTCTCTAGTTTTGGTGGAGCTTGGGCCAGGCACATGGCAAGATGCTGCTTTGCTTATTTCATAAAGGAAATCGGTCATAAGAAAGATCTTGTCCTGGATCAGATAACCCTCCAGAAGTGACAACTTTGCCCTGCCCACTGAGAATCTTCTGCAACATTTCAAATGGTTTGGTTGAAAGAAGCCTGAGCACTCTTATTTAGTAGAATTTAATCCAATATTAATGCCATTATTTTGGGACAAAGTGGTCCCTTGGGTCATCTGAAGCAATGTCATGTCTTTGGAGATGATACAGAAGAAGATCTTGTTGATTTATTGAGGATTGATTAATTAATTCAGTGTTTTCTTTTGTTAATTGATTATTCCAGGAGATCTTTCCAGTTCAGTGTCAGTCTTAAAAACCATTTGCAGCCAGGACTGACTGGTCTTTTTTTCAGCAGTTGGACCGCTGCTTCCAAGTCTTAGGTATCTCCAAGATTCCCAGGCCCCTGAGATGACAGTGAACACTTGTGGCATTTAACACTTGTGATGTCTCTTGTGGCTAAATCTCTCTCAGTACAACCTTCAGTAAGGATAAGCCCGCTGACTTTTCCCAGTGTCTAGGAGACTGTGTTAAATTACAGTGTTGAACGGTTTTAGCATGGCTCCTTTGAGATGACTTTCATTTATCTCATGGTTTCTTTGTGTTGGAGGAGACTCAGATTTTTCCCAAGTATTTTTATAGTCAGTCACTCACAGTATAAGAATTCATTGTCAAGAGTGAGCTCTAGCTTTGCATCTCACATAGATTTATCCGATACATTAAGAGTTTCTTTTCAGAGGCTTCTTTCCAAGTCATGCTATTGTCAGGGTTTGTAATCTAGCAGTATTTTCTCTACAACCTCACCAGGAAGCTAGAAGAGAATTGTCCATGAGTCATGAGAATTTTAGCTGTGAATTCGTTTAGGCCCCAGGCAGCTCAGAAAGCTGGCCACTGTTTCTCAAGTATTAGTACTAGTGCATGAACAGCATAAATGTTAACTGGGAGAGAGTGTTTTTAAAATAGAAGTGGGAGCATACACTTCAGTCCATCACACAGGTGGAGCTGTGTTACTTGTAGCTCAAATCAGTAGTCAAGGGATTAAGAAACTTTCAGCTTTTCCTTCACTTTTCAAATCTGTCCCACAAAAGACATCGTTTCCAGCTCCAGTGTAAAGCATACCCTAGACCCACTCCAGATCTACACATGAGCCTATCCTCAGCACAGGGTAGTTCCACTGGCCTCTCTGCACAAACAACAGTTTTCAAAACTGTCCTCCTCTGAGCTAACAAAACTCAGTTTTTAATTCCTCTCAAAGTGGTAACTAGAGGGTTTCCCCTCTCTGCCCTCTGATTCCCTTTGCCATTTCTAAATTCACTCACTAACCCAAGCAAGCTGAGTGGCAATGAGTCTGTCCTTCCCTGAAGCATCCCTGCAAAGAGAATGGGTTTGAAGACAGACTATGCAAGCCTGTTCCATCCTTTCTCCCAGGTAAATCCAAAACACTTACAGATCTGCAGACTTACTTCACTTTAAAAAAATAAAGGAGGACAGTAAAATAATGGAGACTGACAGAGAATGCAAGCCAAATTAATTTCAGAATTGGTTCACCCCTTACTGGCATCTTCAGAGTTGCATCAGCTTGCTGAGGAAATGGCTTTGTCTTTGTGCCTCTGAGAATACAGCCTTGTTTCAATTCTTCTGAACACTTCCTTCTTTCCTTCTGACTGCACTTCAGCTTTGATCCAAGTATCAGATAGGCCCACAAGGCAGATGACTTGCACTGAATTGAATACAAACTTCTACTGACAGGTTCTGCTACCTAGATGATGCATGACACACAAGTGAACAAAACTGATAAGGTCTCAGCTTCTTTCTGTGTTACAGTAACAAAGCACCTTATAATGATATATCTTTTTCTGTTCTATAAGCTGGTTGCCATGGCAAGTTACTTGTGTTACTCTGTCTGATACTACAAGGAAACAATTTGCATTCCCTAGAAAGACAGAAATTTTTAAAAGTCTATTACCAGTTTGCTTTCTGCCATGACACTAATCCTCTAAGCTTAGGGAAAGATGAGCAAGAAAACATCCCAGTATGAGAAAAGGACTTGCAGGTTTCCTGAGTCTAGTGTATCTGCAGGAGGACTAAATTAAAAAGTCATGAAGAATATGGTGCAATGGGGAAGCAAAACTCACAGAGATCTTTGCTTTTCTCAGTATGCTCTCAGAGACATTGTTAAAGGGAGCACAGTGACAGAGCCTTCCTTTCAAACACTTTCCAAGAAAGTTTTCGTTACACAGAAAAGGTGTGCATCCAGGAAAATGGACTAAGGAGAGCTCAAAAGCCGTGGAAACAACCAGAAAACAATATGCATGAAAAGTCAGGTGAACTAGTAGATATAGTGACAACAGGAGATCCAGAACAACAATAGAAACTGACACCACTAATCTACTCTCTGCATCTGCTGAGAACTGATAAACCCTCCAGTATATCAAAAATATATGGTGCATATCTGGATGTATTTAAGCATATAACCTTGTGAAGCTAAAAAATTACTGTTACTTTGCTGATGATTTTGATGGTCACAAGAAGACCTTTTCATGTTCTTTTGAGGTTTTTTTACTAGGGAGAAAAAAAAATTCACTAATTTTAAAAATGTAGCCTTGATCTGTAGCTGAGGAGGAAGTTCAGTTGATCATTAAGCTCCTGGCATGTCTGTATGTCACACAGTGGACAGTTAAGTTTAGGTCTTGTCTACAATGCCCCTCTTACAGAAGTTAAAGACGGGGTGAAAATACCAAGGGGTTAATTTTGGGTCACAGCACCCACAAAAATCAGTAATGTACCTTTACAGACTGAATTTACAATGGTGGTACAAAAAGCCATGACAGGATAAGCACGTCTATGAGTTATGGCCTTCCAACTGCAAGCTACATACAGTTTGTTGAAAACAATCGTTAAAAAATGAAGGATGGGAATAATGGAAGAGCTTTTCAACTCCACTGCATTTTGCAACAAAACATTTTATTTTTGGAGTTTTACTGTGGCAGTAAGGACCTAAGATACTCCCATTTTCCTTTTTATTGCTCTGCATGCCAGCGGCCCAGTGTTTGATTAGCCTTCCTTTCCCTGTCAAGCAAGGCTTACAACAGTCAAGAACATTGCAAGCCAGCCATTTTCCAAGAATTAAACTCAAGTTTATAGAAAGGAAGGAATAATCTACTCAGGAAGAACAATTTTTGACAAACAGAACAGGCTACAACCTCAGAAAGTGTAAAGGTGTGCTGTGACAAAAGCAATGGAGTTACTTTCCTTTGCCCCAGCTGAGAATCTAGTCCCAGTATTTTGTTTTTTTATCAAAAAGTAGAAGGGGAAAGAAGACAGTTTTAAGCTGTTATCACTCTCTGTGTCTTTGCGAGTCTGTGCCATCACTCCTCTGCGATTGTGTGGTTATGACTCACCAATAGGTGATTCCGTCTCTGTCTTCCAGCAGTCTGCAAACAAACAGTCCTCAGGTATCTTACAGCCTGATGTGATCTGGCACTGAAGAATGAGCAAGAGAGAGGCAGTTTCAGTCTCCTCTTCTGGTGCTTCTTGGTTCTTGTAAGTCACTGAGAAGCCCAAGAAGCATGAAACTGAGGTTCCCCCATAACTGTGCCTATTTTACTACCTATTTGGTGCTTGCTTCCCAACAAGATCTTCTGGGCCACCTAGGTACCAAAAAACACAAGCCTGTTTCCAGGGTGCTTCAAAAAGCAAGATTTCTGCATGCTCCATTACCCTGCCTGCTCGTTAGAAATGGCTAAAACAAGACGAGACAGGTAGCCCGGAGAGGCGGTGCATGGTGCGTGCGTGTGTCTGCCTGTGGAGAAACCCATCACCTTTGTGCGTGCTGCTGCTCTGCCCTCGCTCGCTCGGGAGAGATGCTGGCTTCCCGTGAGCTGCGGCCCTCGCTTCTGTGGAGAACTGAGAGGTCATTCAGAGTCAGGAGGGCTTGTTAGAAGCAAGGGAAGAGTTCCAAGGTAGGTTAAAGCTTCAGCCTTTTTCTTTGGACCTGTCTGTTTGTGTGCTGGTGTTTGGAAAAGTGCTCTGGCAGGTTTGTTTGTGCTGGTGCAATACATTTGTGAGACCTGAGAAAACCTGCACAACTCTCTCAACGGGTATCCTTAGAACATGTTTAATCTGCTCTTGCTACAAGCTCTGCAGGGCATGAGCTTTCTTTTTATTATGTGTCAGGTGTAGTATCTAGAACAATGGTTTTCAGATCGATTTTCAGATTACTAGATACTTTTCTAATGGAAACAATAAATTGTGAAAGCGTGCTTGAAACATATGTCAGAGAGAACAGTGTTTTTCCAGTACCGGGAACGTGTACTTTATTTGACATCATATTCTGCATCAAAGCTTTATTACTTCTGCAAGCTGCTGGATAAAAGAGTGACTATGCAATCCACTATCCAGTTTCCAAATAGTAATAGGGGAATCACGGTGCCCAAGAGTAGAAAATGTCTGTTGTGCTGTGACAGAACGGGAAGCACTGCATTGACAGACCTGATTTCAGGACATGAAGCTTGAATCCATCAATATTTACTAGCTCTGCTTCAGCGGTGCTCCTTGTGGGACCCAAATAGGATCAGACAAGAGCCTTTCAACGCGCTTGGACCTTCATCTGAAATCGCAGTAATTCTGCTCAGACAGCGCATATCTCTGCTGCTAAGCCGAACTGAACCCCGTCTGCCTTATACAGAGTCAATTCAGGTGTCTTTTATTTTGTGGCCTTAATTGCACTTCAATAATTTGGAGTCATCTATTTTTCTAGGCATTTAGAGGGGCTTGATAAATGCACCCTGCGAGCCGAGTTTAGCGCATCGCGTTATCAGACAGGACCGTGACTGGCAATCGACACTACATTTCAGGGGTCTCTGGCTCTCCTCCCCAGAACGCCTCCGTGGGGCGCCGACAAAGGCAGCGCAGCTCCGGGCAGTCCCGCGGGGAAGGGCGGGCTGCGGGAGCGGCGGCCGCCAGGCCTTCCCCTCCCCTCGGGTGCGGGGCGCTCCTGCGGAGGGGCCGCCGCGGGCCGGGAAGAGCAGAGGGCTCTCCGAGGGGAAAGGACGCGATCGCGGCGGCTCCCGGGCAGCCGAGACAGCGGGGGTCACCCGCCGGGGCGAGGCAGGGCCCGGGCCCCCCCCGCCGCCGCCGGCGCCGCCCCAGGGCCCGCCCCGCGGCCGGGCCGCGGCGGGCGGGCGCCGAGCGGCGCTGATTGACAGGCGGCGCGGCCCACCCGGAGGGCGGAGGCGGCGGGGGCCGCCAATCCGGGGCGGCGGGCGGGCCCGGGCGGCGGGAGGGCGGGGCGCGGGCTGGGCGTGTGCCGCGGCCGCCGGCGGGGCGCGCTCCCGCTCCGCTCCCGCTCTCCCCGCACGCACATTGTCCGGGCGCGGCGGCGGCACAGCGCCCCGGCGCCCCGTGCCAATGCGGGGCGGGCGCGGCACGCCGGGGGCGCCTCCACCACCCCGGTGGAAACTTCCCCTCGCCGCCGGGCCGACGCGCGGCTGAAGCCCCCGGCGGGGAGGAGCGGAGCGGGGTTTCTCCCGCCTGGGGGGGCGCCTCGTCTAGTTTGGTTTTTTCCTACGTTGGAAGGGCAAAAGCGAATAATACTCTTGCCCGGGTTTAAACTTCCGCGCTTGGCTCTCCAGGACGCGCATCCCGCCCGGCGGGGTGGACGAGCCGGTGAGTGACCGCCGGGAGCGGGCTGGCGCTGGGTCGGGGTGGGTGGGACGCGCCGTCGCGCAGGGGCAGCGCCCACCGGCTCGGCGGGCACGGGGGGGCAGCGCCGCCGCCACCTGTTAGCGGGGCTGCTCCCCCCGCCGCCAAGTTCGTACCCCTGCTGTGCCGGGGTTGCCCCGCCGTGCCCTGGGCGGCGGTGAAAAGGGACTGACCCTCGGCCCGGTGGGCGGCGGCGGGGCCCGGGGTGTTGGGGGCGGTGGCGGCCACCCACCTGCTCGCCTGGCCGCGCCATGACTCTGCTGCCTGCGCGCTGCCTGCCGACCCGAGCCCCGGCAGGCCGCCGGGGTGGGAGGGTGGTGGGCTACCACCGAGCCACAGCCTCTGTACCCCCTTTGCCCTCCATCCCCTGCCCTGCACGCACTGTGCACCCTCCTGTCCCTCCACTGCCAAGCTGCAGCCCTTTTTCCTTCCCCCCCCTTGCCGTCCCGCTCCCCTCCATATCCCTTAGCTGCAGCCGTGTTCGCCTCCTCTTCTCAGCACCCCCAGTTTGCAGCCCACTGCTCCCGTCTTTCCTCATCCCCTTGCATCCCTCACGCCGCTCCTGTGATGCTTCAAAGGGGGAGCCCCAGACTCCCCACTCTTTGCCAAAGCAGATACCTGCTGGGCTCGGACACCCCCAGGAGAGACCAGCTCCATGTCGGTGCCAGGCGTCGCCAGGCCCGGAGCGAGGCGCGGAGGGGGCAGGCAGGTGGCGGAGGCGCAGGTATTTGTATCTGTGAGCAAGTGAGCGAGGTTCCCCGTTCTGCGAGCATGCGGCTCTGCGGAGCTGGTGACACCTCCCTCCCTCGTAGGGACGCTCGCCGCCGGGGCTCTGCGGCGTGCCGAGCCTGCCTGCGCCCTGCTGCCCTGCAAAGGGTGGTGCGGCGGCCGGAGCTGCAGCGTCTTCACCCCAAGTGAAGGTGCATCCGATGGCTTGCTTGGCCCATACCGGTCCTAACTGGGGATGTGTTTTAAATTGCCTGGAGACACGAGAGGCGATGAGAAGTCCGAGTGGACTGGCGAACTCTGGAGCTGCTGGAGAAATGCTTAGGACAGCTGGAAACAGGACTGTGCAGCAGGAATGGCTTGTGAAGCCATTGCATGACAGGTCAAGCCATTTACTATTTCAGTGTCCTAAGCTGGATGGTCATATCTCTCTTGTGATATGCAAGTTGCTCCTGGATGGGCCTTTGAAATGCAGAAAGGGTGTACGAACTCCTGGTGAGGCTGTGTCACAATGTACTTCAGTCTGGTTGGCATGGGTAGGATGTGCACCTTGGAGCAGGAACTGGTTTTGAATGGAGGAAAGCACATGAGGTTTGGTGTGGGCTCAGCTAAAGAGTTGCTGTACTCAGAATTGCTGATGTGCTTATCCCTCACAGCTCTGAAGTATTTTAATTCTACAGCTGGTGATCTGTGTGATTTTCCCAAGTGTTTTTAAGACAGCCATGACTGAATCCATGTGTATCCCCCTTCTGTGTGTCTGGTCCTTTCCTTCTCTTCGTAAAACGTTTTTCCTATGTGATTAATAATGTGCCAACTGCTTCATTTCAGCACTGGGGAGGCTGATGCTGATTGATTTCCCTGTTCAGTCTTCTCAGTGGGACTGGAGGCTGATGGGTGTTATCACTGCAGAAAAGTCTGCTTTTGGGTGGGAGCTGTCAGCATGTCTTTTTTTTTTTATCTCAGTGAACCTCTTACTTCTTTTAATTAAAAAGAGATGAAGTATGCGTGGTAATACCATTCATGTTTACATAAAAATGATCTTGTAATTAGCAATAATTATCTAAGTTTGGGATATTGCTGAGATATTTAAACAGGACTTATGACCTGAGGGACACTTTTTCCGGCCCCAGGGAGTTACCCTTGTTGTGGTTCTCTCCTGTGGTGAATTTGATTCTTGGCTGCTGCTCGTGGTAAAGGTAGAGGAGCAGTGGGAGTAGCCTCGTGTTCCTTTGATGTTGGCCTAGAAAGCCATGGCCAGTTTCCTTATTGAGCCTGGTTCTGCTTCCCAGGGCTCCCTGGCAGCCCTGCCACCACGTGTGTGGGGATGGTCTGCCTTTGATGGCTTTCACCCCATGGTCTGAAGACTCTCAAGGGGACCTTTCTATTGTCTTGGGGGAGGGGGGATAAACAGGCTGAAAAATTGCCAATTGACCTTTTTTTTTTTCTTGGTTTTTCAGGAGAAGGTTGCTGGTAGTGTGGGAGAGTTCTCCCTGTGAGAGTAGAGATCCTGAGCCATCCTTGTCCATCTTTCACCTGACTTCCCTTCCTTTAAGAGAGGCAAAGCTTAGCTCAAACATAAACACTTGCTTCCAAGCTGGATATGCTCCCACTGCCTTCCCTCCTGCTACCAGTGCACCCCAAATTTACCTTTCTATTAGGCTGCCCTTGGAGTCACCAGGTTTTCTTGGGGCAAAAAAACCTTTATGGAGTAAAAAAGTTTAATATTGGGGAAACATTCAACAAAATAAAATCAAGACAAAAAGTACTGCCTATAGAGAGGGATTCCTTGTGGGAGGGTGGTGATTCTCTTCTGTCTCTCAAGATGAGTTATACAGTAAAATGTATTTTTGTCAGTCTAAGAAAAGCAAAATGGTTGTACTTCAAGTAATCTTTAATTGTAATTTATTACCAGCTTTCTGTTTTAACATTTTTGAACTGTAAACTTAGAACCAGAGCTTATTAAGCAGGAGATGAAAATGTTGAATGTATTTGAATTTTACTTGTATTAATCTAATAATATATTTATGACGTGATATTTGATCAGTTCTATGCCTGGCTGAAGACCACAAAAGAGTGTTAATCAAACAAATTATTTCACAAATACGGATGAGATTAAATAAATTATCCATTTGCCAACTGCTATTCAACTGATCTGCCATGGCATGTTCTTCATTCTCTTATCTTTCCCTTCCAGTTTTCATTCCATTTTTGCATGGTTTATCTTTTCCTAAACTGTCCCTGGTATCTGTTTCATTTATCTCTTTTGTGTCGTGGTTTTCCTTCCATTCTTTTTTCTACCTCTTTCTTGAACCTCTCTTTCCTTGCTTTTTCAGTCTAAATTAGCCTTTTTTTTCTCTTTTACTCTACCTTCCCAGTGGAGTTTTTTATTGAACACTTCATAGTCAGCTCAACTAAATCTGGTATGTGTTTAAACACATAAAAAATGTGAAACTGAACCCAGATTGTATGTGAGTATGAAGATGTTTGGTGGTAATGCTCCTCTGCCTCTCCCTGTGTTTTCTGGCTGTTGCAGGAAGGGTGTTCCTGCAGTTCTGGAGGTTTTCCCCAGCTCTCATTTTTGCTTGTGTTCTCCTTATGCCTCTGTGAAAAGTGCATTTGACTTTGTATCTTAAGAAGGCTACCAGGATCAAATGGCAGCCCTTGCGTTGTTCCCTGGTTGTGTATCTGTATGCAGCCTGCTTCCATCTGCTGTCTGACCAAACCCAGCCTTCCTGCCAGCCAGTTTTTCTTTCCTCCTGGCATTATCCTTCCTCCCCACTGGGTTTATAGCCAGGAGGTGTCTTTCAGTAGGGCAAAAAGAATGAGTGCTCTGGACGTTTTCTGGTTTACCTACTACTTGTAGTGTCTGTATGAAATTCAGGTTGATGAGGGTAGGTGGCAAGAAGTGAACAGGTCATCGTGCAGGTTACAGTGCATGACCAAGCAGTCACAATATTCGACTTTGATCCAGTATTCAAAAATTAAAGTCTCCCAGAAAAATTAAGTTTGTTATAAAGAAGACTTGGTTTGATTTTTTTTTTTTTTTTTTTAACCCATGGATGAAATCTGCAGGTGGGGAGGATAATTCAAAAACAATGAAAGGAATAGAAAACCTTGTCTTTCAGGTAGGAAATTTGCTCTGCCTTGGCAATAAAGCTCAGGCAGTCCAGAGGGGTGTGATGGGAGTGCTCAGAGTGCGTGATTCGCCTCCGCTGATGGTTGCAGTGATGTTGCAGCAGAGCATGAGCTAAGCTGAGAATATCATAGCTGTCTGCTGGAAGTGCTGGGGGTTATGCCCCCTTGTACCCTGAAGGAAAGGTCTGTGCTGTACTGAAGCACATTAGCAGCTCTCCTGTCTTCCAAAGGGGTTTGGGTAACACTGGGGTGCACAGATACAGTGAGCAATCCAGGCGGCACATTGTTGCAAAGCAGAATTGATTGGGGAGGATGGAGCCAAGAGAATATTCTTTTGCAGTTAATTATTTACTGCAGGGAGAGAGAGAAGCTGATGATGTTTGGTTTATAATTACAGATATCCAGAGGTAAATACTTCAGGATGATCTGGTTTATTCTATGAGTTGCTACCTGTTTCTCTGTAATGTGGGACCAGCACTGTTTAATGACTGGCTCAGTAAAACCAAAACCCCATTACCAACTTCTCACCAGTGGGATATGATTCTGTAGCTTCCTGTGTGTGGTGCTAACTGACCTGAATGCTTACAGAGGGAAGTCTTTCCATGCTTGCTGTCTTAATGCAAGCCTGTGGTGCCTATCTGACAGCGATGTGGCTTCTTGGAATAGCTGATCTGTGCTGAAAGATGACTGTGGTTGAAGCCACAGCATTGTGAAAAGGTGAGTCCTGACCCCCCCCATCTGGCCTTGGCTAAGCTGGTTGCTTATCTCACTGGACTTTTCTTTAGGAGGGATACTGACCTAGCACATACCCAGCAAATATCCAGCCTATCTGCTAAAGGGGTAGGATGCCCTGGGTGAGGCACTCTGATAACGTAGAGGCAGTGGCAGCCCAGGTACTTGTATACCACTGTGCTGTGGGCCAAACTTTAGGAGGATTTTTCCTTTAGCTAAATCCATTATAGATCAGACTGCTCGTATGCAAGTTAAATTCAATAGCTGGTGGAGCCGAGTTTAAATGTGTGTGTGTGGGAGCAATAACTTCACGAATACAGAAAAGAGACATTGCTGCAATGTCTCTGGGAATATGCCTGTACGTCTTCTGCTTGTTTAGCATCCTTGAGAGAACAGCAGACGTGAGGGAGAAGCTGTGGCCTGTGAAATGAAGAGGATGCGTGCTCTTACTGGGAGAAGAGGAGCAAGATCTAAAAAGCCAGGGAGTAGGAGTGAAATGAGGGATGCAGGTGTGCACAGCGGGGGCTGCTCCAGGCTGCCCTGTTCTCCCTGGCTAAGGCTCTGCAGAGAGAGAAGTGAGGAGGAGATCAGTGGAAAAAGGCATTGTGGAAGCTGCTGTTTTGCAGAGTGATGTGTTGGTTCTCCTGCTGGTCAGGGCTGAACCGAGGCATGGCTGACTGGCAGTGGAAGTGTGTGGGGCCATATTCCCTGAGAAAGGCAAGAAAAATCTCCAGAAAGTCTGGCCAGCAAGTGCTTGTGCCTGAGGCAAGCTGGGATCTTGTTTAGAGGCTTGCTGAGAAGTGACCTCTGTTCATCAGCAGTTTTTTGGGGTAACAGGCAGCCATCGTGTCAGCCTGCTCCAGGATCATGTTGAGCACTCTGACACTCCATGCTATCTTCAGCAATTCTGTGGCTTACATCCAGCTCTATTCAGCCTGCTTCAAACCATGTGTATAGAATAAGCTTGAATTAATAAATTTGGAGCCTGCAAATGATGGATTCCATCCCACCCCAGATAGCCACTGCAGCAGCCAGAGCAGTATTCCTGGTATGGTACTAGGTCCTCTGTTTCTGTAGTGAACGTAGCAGTCGTGCTGCTTCCCTGCTGATGGCTTTGCATTGGATGTCAGGGGCTTAGTGTTATGTGAGGGACTGTAATTCATTCTCCAGGAAAAGGCTGAGCTTGAGAAATCAGGCTTTGGTTGGTATGATAAATAGATAAACCAGTAGTTGATTATGTTAAGTAAATAAAACATCACTGTTTCTTGTATGGGACTGATCCTGGCTTGTGTGTATGCTAATTCTGTGATAAATTTTTTTCACTGTCTCCCTTTGGATCTCTGTCTGTAGGTGCAATGGCTCCTTTTGGGTCCCACTCTGTGAGATTCCTGCTGTGAACAGCACAACCCTGCTTTGTAGAATGCAAACCTAGCAAATGCTGGTGAAAGCAGGAGATACCTCCTGCCTGGTGTGTGCATGCACACCCCTTGCTTCCTCCTCTTGTGCGCAGAGGATGAATACATAACCGTACACTATAACCTTGGTCATGCAAGGTTTCTCCCAATCTTGTTTCTCCCGGCCTTTTCCTGATTTGCATAATATTGTAAGAGGCCAGTTGGCTTTTTCTGGAGGGCTTGTCCCACTTTCCACACAGGCAGCCTTGGGCGAGTGGTCTGCTCCCTGACCTGCTTCAACAAATATGTGCCGGCTTCTTGATCCACTGCTGGGGGAGGCAGGGTGAGGGTAAGTGCTGGGGGCTGGGCAGGGGGAGGACATCACTGTGCTGGTTGGTGGTGTCACCTCCCATCTGGCAGTCAGCATAGCTGCTGATGGATGAGGAGCTGCACACAGATCCCTGCTTCAGTTTCTGCCTCATCTTTCTCCTGGGGTGTGTGGTGGCTGTACTGAAGCCTTGGAGGGTCAGATCTGCTCTCTGTCCTCCTAAGAGTACAGCTGCATGTCTTCCATTCTGCTGTACTCAGTTGCAACTGATGGCTCTGTAGCTATTCTGGTGGCCCCTATATTTTCCAGATATCAAGGTATTGATTCCCAAAACATATGCACTGTAAAGAAATTACTATCATGACTGTGGATGAGGTAGGAAACAGGTGTGACAGAGTCAGATCTAGACGTGGAAAAGTGCTCCAGCCCTTGCTTTTCCACAGAAACAAGGCTGTGTACTGGTGTGGCTCATAGTCACAGGGACCATGTGCAGGGTCTCCACCAGGTCTGGCAGAGCAGGGAGGTAGATGAAGGTGGAAATCTCTGATTCATGAGCAAATTATAGTCATCTGATCCTCACAATTACTGCACCTCATTATCAGGGGCCTGACAATATATCCTGCTTCACATTCCTTCTTTGATGAGCACATTAATCTGTGTTGAGTAGACATCAGTTTATACCTCTGCCCCTCCTCTGTGGTGTGTATCTCAAGCAGCCAGCCTTTTCCAGTCTATGAAATGTCCAGGCTTGGCTGCCCCTCATATCTGCTAGAAAGTGAAAAATTGCCAAGTATCTACCAGTGCCTATAGCTGAGGCAAACACCAGGCAGGAGAGGAGAGACATTATTACCACCCTTTGTTTTACAGCTGGGAACCGGGGAATGAAAATTCACATTAACAGGAGCCTAGAGCAGAGCTGAGAACAGAAATTGTTGTCCTAGTCTGGCACTTTGACTGCAAGGTCAGCTTCCCATTTCCTTTGGTGACTGATGAGTGTCAAAAGATTCAGCACCCAGCTGTTGATGTGTTGCTAATCTGATTTTCTGATGAGAGAAATGCTTTCTTATCACAATGAATCCTGAGCAGGTGGGGGTTTGTTTCCTTTTATCGTTTCAAGCAAGTCTGTCTTGACTGTTATTAAAATATTTTAGGTGTCTGGTCTGAGAAGTGATGTGAGTGGAGGGCTGGGTTGGCAGTCCTTTGCTTCCAGTCTTCCAGGCTGTAAGTGGGGTTTGTGTCTGAATAAACGGATAGACATCCCCTGGTAAAACTGAGTGTCTTGTTACGAGCTGGAAAAACAATAAGAAGATTTGGTCAATTTAATAGAAATGTTGGAGGCCTCTGGATGGGGATTGTTAAAAATCAGAGGGCTTTCAGATCTTAATTTGTGTTGGTGGCAGATGACTGCAAAATGAGCAATCTCTATTGGTCATCGGCACTGAGGCACTTGTTGTGGAAAGATCTAAAAAACAAGATGAAGTTAATTGATCAAATTTTTGAGGTTAAAAAATAAAACAAACTTCCCAGGGGGAAAAAAAAAGGTGGGTTTCTTCAAGAAGTGAAAACTCTTTACTTTTTTTTCCAAAGCAGTTTCCGAGGCACCTAATCTAATCTTTCCAAAACAAATCTCTGGCAGCCAGGGCTCACATGTTTTAAAAAACAGTGTAGAAAGGAATGTATCGTGACAGTTTAATTTGTTGCTGAAATATGCTCACCTCTGGGGTAATTCAGAGCAACTATGGAGAGGATGATAAACCTGTTCAGGATGGGAGGTGAGCAAAGGGAGGCTGCAGAGATGAAACTGCCCATGCAGAGGCGTAATTCCCAGGATTTAGGTTTGTCTTCCTTTGATTCTAATGGGGCTGTAGTCTTGTTCAAATATTCTAAACAGGGCAGTTATTGCTGAGCCCTTGCTGTGGCAACAAGGGAGGTTTTGGTGGTGATTGTCTGAGGGTGGTGGTAGGGAAAAGCCTCTGATGCAGCTTTAGAGATTAAATGGGGGGAGGATTACAGCCCATAAGGTACAGGTTTTGGGGATTTGTAAAGGCCCAGGGCAGCTAGTTGGATTTTGTAGTCACCAATCCAAGGATGCAAACTGAGCTGTAAAAGCTGGCTTGAAATTTCTGCTGTTTTAAAGGAAAAACAAGGGAATTGCCTTGGAAAGGGAGAACAAGGATGCTCTTGAGAAGGCTAAGGAAAGCCCTCCTGAGTTTTAATAGAAGATGTACAGTTTAAAAAAAAAAAATAGTATAGAGTTGCTTATCTGAAGTGTGCTCCTTGTGAAGAGGTGGGAAGCTGAGTGCCTAGAAGAGGGCTGGGCTTTCTCAGAGCATGCTTCTAAGTACGTGGCTTTTTTTTCTTTCTTTTTTTTTTTTTTTTCTCCCCAAGCCTTGCAATTGCATTGCAGTGGGATTGTGAGGTCTTGTTCAGATTCAACTGAAGCTGGTTGAACTCTATTGACTGCAGTGGCTGGGATGGTGGGCAGTGCATCTCTCAGGTCAGTTCAGGTTTTCACCTCCTTTGTTTCAAAATCTCTGCACATGGAATTAGTTTATTCAATTTGCAGCTTAGAGCAATTTCAGAAGAAATCCCAGAGGAGGAAAAAAAGAACACTACCACCTGAACAGATCAAAATAATCAAATGGGTTGTGTTGTGGAGCTGAGATGTGACTGGCAGCTGCTGCGTGGAGGTGGACAACCAGCAGTCACACTTTCTTAGCATGGCTTGCTTTGCTGGGGCATTGCGAGCAAGTACTGTCGGGATTAGAGTGCAAAGAGATAATGTTTAAAATCTGAGGTAGGAGCTGGTGAGCTTAGTGACAACTGAATGCTGGGGTGGAAGAAAAAGCTCTGTCAACAGTAAGTCACCCTTCCAGGGAGCTGAATTAAACTTCTCATTTCCTTCTGAACCCTTCAGTTCAGTCCCACCATGGGTGAATGTTGTGCAGTCTCTTCCATGCTTTTTTCCCCCTGTTTGATTTGAGAGCCCTTTGTAGCAACTTATCCCATATGCACCCTGGTATCAGGGAAGTTATTCTGCCTGCAATCCCCGTCTGAGCTTAATTTTGTTGTTCTCCATAGCATGAGGACTGATGGCTTCACAAATCTCAGAATACCTCCTCCATCTCTCCCCTGGCCAGCCCAACAGCATGACAGCTTCATTTAACGTGCGCTGTCTCCTTTGGCTTCCTGTTCCTAGACTCATTATTTTGCAGATGTCTGCATCAAGCTCCTGTGTTGCCTGCCCAAAAGGATTATATATCAGAAGTCATGAAAAGGAGAAGAGTCCTCAAGGCTGGCCTGTAAATCCCAAGTCTGTCTACTAGAAGAAATTGCAGTCCTCTCCCATGTCCTTGACCCAGCCCTGCTGCATGTGTTCATTCTTCCCTGCCTGTCATCTCTTGATGAGCACAAAGTGAGCCTTGCAGGCTCTCTGGGTTCTCACAGCATGAAGTGTTTGGTCCCTGGGATGTTCTCCTTTATTCACCTGCTAACACAGAGGCAAGCTGAGACCTGAAGAGGTGCCTTCTCTTCAGCCATCCCCCAAAATAATTTGGATCTGCTTGGAACATCATTACACGGAAGGTGTTGTGAAGTTTTCTTGATGGTAGGTAAACACTTAAGGGCAGGGGCCTCTCATCTCCCACTTGAAGTGTAGTGTTACCCTCGGGCCCTAGAGACTGAAGTGTTTTCATGTTAGCTGCAGGGTGAGATAGTCTCTCTCTGAAAAGCTTACCAGTTAAGTGCAAGATGGGGAGCGTCAGGGTGCAATTCCCCTGTCCAGATGTTGGCATCTAACATCTCAGTCCCCCTATAGATGGAGCAGAGGAAATGAGCACTTCCACCTCATTGTAGTGCAGGTGGATTCCTGTAACAGATCAGACAGACTGTGCCTGTCTCTGTTCACTGATGATAGAGAGGCTCTGGATGATGAGCGCTTGTGGACATATCTTTGCTGTAGGTGAGATGAGTCCCACCTTGACTAGGTGCACTGAGCATGCTGGGGTAGCACAAAAAGGAGGCAAGACTGTTGAATGTGGTCTGTCCTTGGCTGTCTGATCTGGTAAGCATGTTCATCTTCCTTTGCTCAAGAAGCCACCCTTCACTTTGATTCCTTGCTGGCCAAGAGTGGAGGAGAGTGGTGTCATCCAGACAGCAACTGGAAGACCGAATTAAACATTTCTCAGAGGTGCTCCTAGGACAGAGCTCCAATCCTGTCCCGGCTCTGGACCAAGAGATATTTTAACCAAGTGAAGGCAGAAACTGTAGGTATGAATGGAATAGTTTTGTCCTTGGTTCATCCTTTCATACTGAGGCCAAGTAGCTGCTAACATAGGTCAAGGATTACTTGGGTACTTCTCAGGAGCTCCTGACCTCCTGCATGTGTCCAAACAGATATCGTATTGGAGTGGGGGAAGACTTGAGACCTCTAAATCTAGAGCTGAGACAATGACATGGGCACTTCAGATTGCAAACCAGCAGGCGATAGCAGCAGGAGCCCTCCAGAGTGTCAAAAAGGGCTGCACATCTGGGTGTTCCAGTCTTGGTGGGTAGAACTCTTTCTGTTAGGGGAAAAAGGCTTTTTCCTAACACTGAAGCACTGCTAAATGCTATTATATTGTGGCTTTGAGGATGATGGAGTGAATTTCTGTATGTTGTATCCCATTTGACCTGAACCTTCATGGTTTCTCTGAAGACCCTGACGTGGTCTACAGGGAGCAGGTTGGAGGAGGCCTAGAGCTGTTCTTGAAGGAACTAGAAAAATGAAGTTAAGCCAACGGAAAGGAATAAAGCCTGATACCCTGGGGAGGATTTTCTTGACTGGCTGAGTTTCCCCTTTGATTTGGAGCACTTGTTCCATCATGCCTTTTGTTGGGGAAGAATTAGCCCGGTGGCAGAAATGCAATATACTGGGCGTTTTGGGAGTGAGAAACCTGTCCGCAGCAGGAGCCCACAGAGCTTGTACTCAGCCTCTGAGTCCCTGTGCTGACAGCTGGTTGCAAGCCTGCTCAGTAGGGGATGGTGCCATGCCACAGTCTTTACCCTCCATCTCATGCCTGTGTTGTCAGCATGATTCAATGCTAAGCCCTGAAGAAAAAATAAGTCAGTTTTATACCCTGATTTTGGTTGTTGTTGATACTCATGCTGTAATTCCCATCACTTCAGACACCCATTAAATGGTGCTCTGGAGAGTCTGTCTAGTGTGTGTGCACGCTGCAGTCACTTCTAACTTTACAATAGTGGGAAGTCTGTTAGAGGTGAAATTTCTGGCTGGTCCTGGGTGGGAAACACACATACTGTGCTACGTAAAAGGGAAAAAAAATACCTTATATTTCATTATACGGTATATTTTCTCACTTCATGATGCATCTGATCTCTCCCTGCTGTCTTTCCTGGCTACATGTCCCCACCACAAACTTCTGTACTTTTCATCTCATGCTTCTAGGGAACAGAGAGAGCAAGTATGAAAACCCTCAGGAGGTTTTAATTCAGTAAGGAAGGTGTATCAGGGCTTGCAGTTACCATACGTTTTTTCTCTGATACTTTCCCTGTTGTCCTTTCCCTCTGACCTTTGGTACAGTAAACAGCTAACAGTGTTTGAAGAGCATCCCAACAGGCACGTGGCACAGCATTGGGTCCTTGCAGCTCATGTGCATTCCTAGCTATATGCTTAGGGCTGGCCTTTTGCTGGCACCAGCCTGCTGCTGGCTGGGTGCACTGTGACAAAACAGTACTTTTCATTTGTTAATTTTTGGCACTGGCAGCACACTGGTTACCTTGTCAACAGGAGATGGTTTATAGGTCTCTGGAAGATTTGCAGCAGTGTCACTCAGCTGTTAGCTCTCCTGCTTGAACATGTGCATGTACGGGTCTTTGAAAGCTGGCGGGAAAAACGAGGATCGATCCATCTATACCTTTCACAAAGGTTTTTTTAACTATATGACATTCTAACTAATTTTCCTGACTCCCTAATAACATATGTATGTAATTAAATCTAGGCAGACAAGGCTGTATCAAGCCTTGGGCATGGAAATTGTGTAATACCATCCAGTTGCCTTTTGTGTCCATGGTAGACCCCACCTTATTGCACCAAGAACTTACTTAAGATTTTACCTTTAGGGTGGGAAGAGAATTCCCATTGTATGAAACCCACCAAAGGGTAGTCCACCAAAGGCTGCTTTGGTTTCTGATTCAGCTCTGCAAATACCGTCTAATGGCTTCAGATTGGATATGAATTTGGCTGGTATTAGTTCCCCTGTGAAGGGTAGAGCAAAGGAGAGAAAACTAAAGTGGCTTATCTTAGACCTGAGTCAGCACTACAGAGTTGGGAGTTTCTGTAGATCCTAATGAAAGGTCCCTGCCTTATCTGTCTTTATATTTTGCTGGTTGCACAACTTGGACATCCCATAGATGCAAATTTTTTCCTGGGATTGGCCCTGGTTGCCCAAGGAGAGTGTTCGTTCAGATTCTCATGCTTTGCAATTAATATAAGCTTCTCAACTCTGTGTGAGAGAAAGAAAGGGAAGTGGTGCTAAGTGGTTTGTGTTTTTTTCCCTCTCTCCATGTTTGTTGTTCTTCACCAGCTGGCTACTTTGAAATGAGCATGTTGTGGTTTTTTCCTTGAGGAGCAACGTGTTGCTACAAATTCAGCTTCAGAGAGGTTGTGGGAGCTTTTGTCCGCTGGCGCTGCAGCTGCTGCGGGCAAGGCACAGACAACACGTGGTGCTGCGGGTACCCAGCCTGTGAGCCTGGTCTGGCTGGAGGGAATGCTAGCCCAGCCGAGCAGCAGGATCCTTCTTTCCCGCTGCATTCCCACACTCACTTGGTGGTGCCTGGGAGATGAGAGTCCTTGCCTTGCTCCAAACCATGCAAGAGCAGCAAAGTTCACACCATGGGATGTTGTCAAAGGAATGAGAACCTGTTTCAAGCAAATACCTTTTCTCTGCCTCGTTTAGCAGTGGCAGCCTTATCTTAAGAGGGCTGTATGAAGTGTGCTTGTCACAGCTCTGTCAGGCACCCACACAGCTCTCGGAGATACCTTGTGTGTTCTCTTCTGAGCTACTGAATGAAAAGTGGCTACTTTAGAGGGTAAATTGCCTCCACAGGTTTAAGAAAAGGTATCTAGTTTAGGCCTAGAGAACACACTTCATGTTTAGGTACAGTGGAAAACCTTTGAGTGAACTTTATGAAGTCTGTGTTCATTGTGTTTTTCGGAATACTCTCTGAATTTGCATTTTTGTTTTGTGCTCTGCAAAACATGAGCCCCTTTGGGGCTGTAAAGGATAAAACACTGAGTTAAAGTGTAGACTTGTAGAATAAAGAATAAAACACTTGCCTAAAGTGGTGTGGAAGAGTTGTCACGCTATAGAATTCAGCCTGGGCTGTCAGCTGTGTGTTTCACAATGACCTTGGCCAGTCACACTGGTGTTGTCTTATGACCATGCAGCCACTTGAAAGGGAGGAAAAGAAGGCCAACTACATGAACGTTTGTATCTGATCAGGGTTTTGACTGTTAGTTTAATTCAGATTTCCTGTTGGAGTTGACATAGTATAGTCCTGAGTTTGATCAAAACTCAGGAAGCAAGGAAAGAAGCAGCCCATGGAATGGCAGCCACCACTTGGAACAGCTTCTTTATGGAAGCTCTCCATTTAGGCAAGAAGTACTAACCTCAAATGTGTCTTCCTTCAACGCAGGTCTTCACCCTCTCTGTCCTAATCTCAAGTCTACAGGTAAAAGGCAATAATGGTAGATCCTAGAGCCTAATCAGCCTTTGATGGAGGGGATTGATAAGGAGCAAGACAAGCTGTACTGTAAGTTTTTAAGGATGGATTGTGAGGCTGAGTTGACAAACTTTCAGTCTTCTGAGCTCTATTTTTTCCTTGCTGTTGGAATAGGAATTTTTATCTCATGTTAATATACTCACATTACAAAGCATTGCAGTTTGTCTTTTTACTTGAGTGGTGCTTCAGGTTAAAGTTGTCTGGTTTGTGAGATGGTGGCTTTGTGAGGGATTTTTCCAATTTTAGAAAAAGCTTTTTGCAAACACTTGATTAATTTCTTTAATTTAATTTTATTTCTTCAGTTGAAGTTTCTGTGTAGGAACAATGAGAGCTGTGTAGGAACTATGCCCACTACACCATGCTGTGGCCTTGTAGGTTCATTGTAGGGATACACATGGTCCTCAGGGTGTTGCTTTCTGAAAATAAGAGTATTTTAAGGGAGAAACCAAGCAGCAGTTTATTTCTGGCTAGGTGTGAATGATGTACAAGAGTGAGAGACTGATGGATGTTCTTTAGGAGCCTGGAAAAACAACACATTGTGAGCTCCACTACCCTTAAGTGAAGAGGAAGCTTTATCCACACATCACCACTGTTCAAAATCTAACTGGTGGCTTATCTCTGCCAGGCTCCTGTGAAGGTACATGACCATGTTTGAGATCTCATAATATTGGCAAGACTGTAAAAATTCAGAGTTCAAGTTTAAGCTCTGAAGTTATTCTTCTAAGGAAAGAGAATTTTGTTGTACCAAGGATCTGAGGAGATACGGATCCACAGAGCAGAACCTCTGACTACAGATACTGTTGTGGTTCCCTGCTCCCTTAAGAAAAAAAAGCAAAACCCCAAACCACCAGAACTCTGAAGGAGGTTCTTGTCCAAAAGTGAAGATTTTCTGTAGTTGTTCCAAATGGCTGTTTCCTCAGGGGGATCATTTTCATAGCTTGTGTGGGATTCTTTAATCCAGCTCAAAGCCCAGAAGACAGATGGGGTCATGGCAAGAGCCAGGAAGTTTGCATGATCTTATTAGACTGGATCATCTTTAACAGTGCCAGTTCAAATCACCTGTCCATTTCTTGCTTTTTCCAAACCACTGGGGAAAGAAATAAAGCCCTAGCAGCCTTGTGATATTTAGCATTACTCATACACTCTTGCAGTCTTGAACGGTCAGCAAAAGGCAAATTTTGTGGGTGTGGGTGAGCAGAATTGGAGAGGAACCTCAGATCATCCATAGCACCAGGCTCTCACTACTTGAACAGTGCCTTCTTAGCTGTTACAGTCTGTATTTATAGTAGCAGACCAAAAAAAGCCTGAAGGTGTGGAAAGGGATGATGCAGCCACCAGTATAAGCAAACTTAGGTCTTTTGGTGCACATCCCATCTCTATGTCCTCCCAGCCCTGCCTGGAGCTGCTTTTAGTGGTATTTGCTGTAGCCCAGCAGGTAGTTGTATGAGTTTTTAGGTGCCCTGAGGCCCAGTTTTTAACCCCCTTTCCAGAGATCGTGGCTTAAATTATAAGAGCTTCTGTTCTTGTGTCTTTGCTGGTGCTTGTGGTGCTTTGCAGGGATGACCAGTTGAATAAAAGGTCAGGATTCATTCACTGGGGGCTGATGGCAAAGGGTGATAGCATTAAATACTTCCAGCAGTCAGTGATTTGCAGGTGATGTAGGTCATGTAACAGATCTTCACACACACAGCATATAGAAAATACAATAATTTAACTTGTAATAATAAAGTTATGATTATGTGCTAGGGAATTGAAGGCAGATGCTTGGATTTTTCCCGGTGGGCTGAAGGGAGGATCAGATTTTGGTTTATTTATTTATTTATTAATTATAAGTTAAACCAAAGCCAAAGAACTATGAGTCAGCTTGATCCTCTCTGCTGCAGTTCCTGTACCATGGTCCCCAGGCATTGTCTAACAGATGCCTGTACCCACACAAGGCTGGATGAACCCAGAGACTGCAGACTTATTTTTGTCACCCTGTTGCAGAAACTCCTTAAGGAGGCTCTATGTATGCTTAGGAGCCAGTGGTATGGGAAATCCTCTTAGCAGAGCATCCTGGGAAAACACTCAGCTGCTGATCCTAGGAGCAAGTTCTCTGTGCCAGCACCATATGCAATTCCTCATGGCAGCCAGATCTCTAGGAAGGAGGAAACAGTTCTGCCACCTCTTTCCTTCTTCTCCTTTATGATGGCTGAGTTTTATAGTTGCTCTGCCGGCACTCTCTGTGCCTCCCTGACTGAACAAAGGCATATTTGTGCTTTCAAAGGTAATGTCAGTCTGCCTTGCTGCTGTCTCAAGATGCAGAGAGGGATAAGTGCTCCAGATGGGCTAAGGTTGAAAATTAAAATAGAGCAAGTGAGATCCTCAACCAGTGTTGATTGTCTTGGCTTTAGTGGCATCAATGCAAGAGCTACTTTTTGCCCTTTCCTTAGGGTGAACCTTCAAGGTGAGTTTTCAGTTGTGGCACTCAGTTGTCTGGTTCTTACTCCTTGGCTTGGTCTGTCCTCTCCCTTCCTTTGGGAAGCTATAGAGACTTGTACCTTGTCCATACTACATGTAGATAATGGCTTAAGGCTGTCAGGAGAAGTCATCTTTGAAGTTCTAAGTTTGCCTTCTGTGGTTATTTTTTTCAGGTCAAATACAGAACTGTTTGCATGAGCCTTATAAAGTCCAAGAATAAATCCAATGAATGGTGCTGTGTTTCTAAATATCTCTGCAATGTGTACTTCCTCAGTGCTGCAAAGCTGTGCTTGAGCAGCAAGACCAGAAAATCTGAGAGGCTGGGGGGGAGATGGCTGGACACCAGGAAAGAAGATGGGAAGCCATGCATATGCATATAAAAAGAAGTGATGTTTATAGTTTTGGCATCTCATTGCTGCAAGGTGTTAGGGAAGTCAGTGGGTTTAGAAGATAAAGATTTGAGTGTTGTATGGACAGCAGGGACAACCAGAGCTAGACATATTTCAAAGAGAAGGCTGGTGCCAGAGGCCTCCTTTTTGGCTTTTCAGATAATCTGGCAGGATGAGACCCTGCTCTGGGACCAAAGAGGGTTTCCACTGAAAAGAGTAGAAGAAAGTTTTGGGCAGTGGAGAATCCCCAACAATGTAATTGATGCCTAGCCATTGCTTACACTGCCCTAATGAAGTTACATCACAGTAATTACAATGCATTACAGTTCAAAGTTCAGAAGCCCATTTTTTATTTTCTTTGGGTTTTCTGGGTTTTTTTTGTTTGTTTTAGTTTTGAGTTGTTTATTTTCAAATGTGCAGGAGCTTTTCCTGCTACTGCATGAGATTTGTCTGGGGTCTTTGCCATACAGAGGTTGATCTGTGATGGAGGTTGTGTTGTCATGCCTGACAGAAGGATGCTTCAGCTTAGAAGGGCACCTGCAGAATCATGTTGCCCCATTTTACTTTTCCCAAGCTGTGACTCCTCCAGCTCATGTTGCATATGTTTTGGGCTGTACTTTGCATGGTCTCTTTCTGTGCTGTCAGGATAAATCAGTTGCTGAGGCCAAGGTGTTTTAAGTGTCAGCTGTGTCTGGTCACCTGTGCTTGCCAGGGGAGTACCAACTGCATGCAGGTGTTGGTCTCTGGCTGACATCTCCTACTGAAGACTTCTAGATTCTTAATCTAAAGACTTAAGGGTTTTCTTCTTTCTATTTGCAATTAGGAGATTGTGTCCAGACTCCCTTGCATCTCTTTGTCTATTTGCTTCATGGTATTTCTGACACTCTTCCACAGGAAGATGTCATCCCTGAAGCTCAGGGCATGGTTTGCTTCCTATCTGTACCCTTTCAATCAAGCAAATCTGGTTGATGTGACTGGAGTGTTTACCCACTCTACTGTGCCTGGTGCAAGTGAGGACCAGAGCCCAGTGTTGCTCTTTCCTCCATCAACTGTTGATGTGTGTAGGGGAACACCTAAGTTGGGCAGGGTCTTTGGAGCTTTATGGCCATGTGCAGTGCCAAAGGCAGATCTGGATCTACCAGGGTTGTCCGAGGGACTGGAGTTGAGGGTTTCTACAAAGATGTAGGTACACCTAACCTTTAGGCATTATCAGAGGGACTTCAACCACTCTTCTGCTCTCAGCGCATTGTTTATTTGTGAATCAGCTTGTTGGGTTCCAGTGTTGAGGAACCACATCTGACACAGGCTTGGTGTCTTGCATTTCTATGGTTGCTTTTTAGCCTTACTTGGCCTGCAGATGCTGGCTGCGAGCCCACCCAAATCCTGCTTGTCGTCATTGCTGTGGACTCCCAAGGAAGCTCTGGAAGGAAACTCCCCTGGCTTTTGCTGATTGTGCAGGTCATCCAGCAGATGCTGGAGGCTGTGATGGAGGTGATGGAGGAGGCTTTGTACTCCTGTCCCCTGCACACTCAACCACAGCCACTGATGAGCACGTGTTTCATGACGAAAGCTCGAATGTGGGGGAACAGAAATTGCCAGCTTTACCATAAGTTTCCTGTGTGACCGTCAGGAAGTCACTGAATTGTTGTGCATTCTTCATTGCAGGGTGGAGTTCCTTGTTCCTTGATCTGCTGTGCCAGTCATGTGTGCCACTGAGGGGTGGGATATATGAATCTGTGTGAAGTCCACTCAGAATTGAAAGAACATGTCTCCTGTGTCCAGTTCTGTGATACTTGCAAGGCAGATGAGTCCTTGGAGAGTGTCCCTTTGTTGCTCCAGAGCCAAAAGGAAAATGCCTTCCTTTTCAGTGTGGAGAGCTGAAATCCTCACATCTTCAGTTTTTTTTGTAGCAGGTCTGTGATGTGACAGTGATGCACTTAATTCACCCACAACAACATTGCTTGGATTTACTTTAAATCCAGACTTCTGCAGAGGGAGGGGATGTGAGCATCACATTAACAAGACTGGTGGCTGAGATTTACTATGGGCAGCAAAGTGAGATTTGGGTAATTCAGGACCCTAACTTTAAATAAAATTCTGCTGATCCAAACTTAAACCTCACACCGTAACCTTTGGACATTTGTCTGGATGTGTGTGATGGTTTCCCAGCATTGCACACACAATGCATTGGTTGGTTCTGCATGGCTACAGACCTGGTTGTGATGAATTCATTCACCATGGCTGTTGAAGAGCTGGGTTTGGAGGTCTTCTGTGGACCTCTGCCAGCAACGCTCACTGTCCCCATCCTTCTAGGCTGCAGCTGGCTGGTGCTGCAGCTGCCAGGTCCATAAATCAGCAGCGTGAATATCTGCTGCATAATGACTGATGCATATTCATGTCTGCTACAACATTGTGTCACCCTGCTAATAATGTATCTTGGTGAGAAGGAGAACAGGGTCCCAGTAGCCCTGCCTCCTTGCTTCATTTTATCTCTTCTTTCTGCTGCCACCTTGTCTTTGTCTCCCTAAGATATCCCTTCTCTTGGTTTTTAATGTATTTTCCCCAGCTGCTTCTCCCAGATGTGCTAAAGCGAGCCCTGCAGGTTTGCTTTTTGCTGTGGCGCCTCCTTCCCCTCCATCCCTGCTCTGCTAATAAATCAGGGTGTGTGCCTGCAAAGGCCCTGCAAGGACTAAATGAACATTATGTTTGAGCATGTAAATTAAAAGGATGACTAATAAAAATACACTGTGGAAGTATCTGGTCTTGGCTGTTCCTTTGAGCTCTGTTTTTGAACAAGCTTTTATTGGTGTCCCATTGGGAAAGGAAGAGCAAGAAGGAAACTCAGTTTTTGTCCCTCATATCAAAATGGACTGTCCCTCACCTACAACTCATGTGTGGAGAAGATGCTGTTGCACCTGTGCTGCTTTACCCTCTGCCTTGAAAAACAAGGAGGAAGAAAAGTGCTGTACCACCTTTCCTTGAAATAAATAAAATTTTGTAAGATATGATTAGCAGCCTGTGAAAATACATATGTGAGAGATGATGGATGGGGGTTGACTCTGCTTTTCTTCTTTCAGTACAAGATCCAAAGGGCTGTCCAGGGAAGCTGGGGAAGCCAACTTGGGTACAAACCAAAATGTACCCTGAGATCTGCCTGAGTCCAACACAACCAGGACTATCTGTTCCTGAAGAGAGGGATCCCTCTCATTCCTGCTTTGTATTCCTTCTTCCAGGGGGACTTGAACCATTCCCAGACGAGAGGACCCTATTTCTCTGTGGGAGCTTGTTAGCCATCCAGAGGGTGAGTGCTGCGTGGGCAGGAGCAGACTGGGTGGGCTCCTGCTGTCCCAGGATACTCATTTGTCTGCTTTTATGCTGCTGGCCAACAGCTTCCACCTTTTATCACCCAAAGCCAATGCCACTGGCTGTCTGGAACTTTCTGCTGCAGGAGCTGTAGTCCAATAGGACATGTCCTGTGTGAACCATTCTGTTCCTGGGGACTAGAGTTCACCAATACTCTTATAAATCCTAGTTTGCTCTAAAACCTGACCTTTAAAAAAATCTCTTAACCATCAAATGCTAAAAAAACCAACAAAAAGTCAAAACAAACACCTAAAAGCATTATCAAAACAATTCTTGAAACTTCCCAGATACAACTACGTTGTTTTTTATCCATGAATTTGCTGGTAAAATACATGTCTTAGGATTTAAAGCAAGGAGGAAGTTGAACAACCATACCTATTTCCATTACAAATCCTTCTCAGTGAAAAGGGCTCGTATGCATTTCCTGAAACCAGTTTCCTAATTTTTCTTCTTCAACAGTCATTTGGGAGGAATAAGGAAGGACAGGGAAGGGAAGAACAGAAAGCTTGTAGGGAGAATGTGTTTCTTGACTCTGGCATCCTTTTTTTGCTGTGCATCAGTGGTGCTCAGGTTGGGGTTGGCCCTTTTGTGGCGCACCTTACAGCAGTGACTTCCCCCTTTCTTGTAGCTGGGCTTCAAGTGAGGAAAACAGCAAGCCTGCCCCTCTGCTTCCAGCCCTACCTGCATCTCTGGGTGCTTATCTGTGGATCACAGCATCTGCTTCTCTGCTGGCTGCCTGTGCCCATGACCCAATTGTGATTTCATCAGGATAATTGGAAAGCAGGGCCTCTCTTGCAGCACTCTGTGCTTTCCCACTTGATGTACCCTGCCTCCCCAATTGTTTCTGCCTTGGGAAGCTGAGCTGGGGATGAACTGCCAGCTCTGACAGCCCAACACAAAGACTCAGCAGGAGATCAACAGCTTTCCCATCCAAGACTTCTTCTGGGAGCTTTTTGTCTCAGGTGAAAACCCCAGATGGGAAATCACATTGCCTGAATTTAGTTCCCAGCTTTACCACCATTGATGGCTTTGGGCCAGTCCCTTGGCTTGTTTGCATCCCCTTGCCTGTCTCTGCAGTGAGTAGGATGGTGTTTCTGTTCATGCATGGCCACCGCCTCCATCTCTAGCACTGAGTGCTCCATCGCTTGCAGCTTAGTAGTGAGATCTGAATTTGTCCCTTCTTGTGCTGTTGCAGCAGAGCCAGACGGCTGCAACCTGCCCTAGCATGATGACAGGACCGCTGGGCACGGGAGAGGCTGGACCTTTCCCCAGCAGCTTGTTGGCAGCTGCTCCTTTCATCAGCAAGAGGACCAGGCAGAACGTACCAGGTACCTTAGGAAACCAGCCTGGAGACAGCATCTCTTGTAATTCCACACCATTATTGGGCAGTGTTTTCCCCAAAGCCTGATATTCTCTAATAGCTGTAATTGCAGAGATCCACTTACACTGGTGCTGCATACTCATCTGCTCCAAGTTTCTACTTCATTGCACCTTATATCTTGTGGGAAAATCAATACAATTTGGTACTGAGACTGGCAAGCCAAGAGAGTGTTCAGAGCCTGGGTTCATGGATGTGTACCATGTGTTTTAGCACTAAGCATTTACTGACATCTATAATGTGGGTCTTGTTTTAAAGTTTCCTGAGTACCTGTCCATCTTTTTATATACTCAAAATACATCAGACTGCCTTTCGCGCATCCCATTAATGCTTATAGGTGGGATTTTAATGTAAAAGCAAAGTTAAAAGTTGCCTCTTCTCTTGAGCTCTATTGTACAGAGTACCATTTGTTTTTCTGAAAAAGGCTGGGAGGCCTGAGAGAAGTCTCTTTTCCAGGGCGAGGTGGAGGGTTGCCAGCCCAGGCAGGGAAATGTCTGCCTCTGAACCACCTACTCAGCCCTGGGAGGCTGGAGAGGAGATGAAAGTGGAGGAGTCCTGGCAGTTTGCAGCCTTCTGCATCTTGACTGTGAGAGCTTTTCTTCCTTCACACTGCTTTCCCACACATGTTGGTATGTTCAACACTAAGTCCTAAGTCCTGACTGCAAGATAGGAATTCAGCTTTTATTCAGTCTCACATTGTCTTGACCTGCACTATGGCCTCTTCATGCCTTTGTTATCCATCTTCACCAACTTTCAGACACAACTCCAGTCTCCTCTTTACTTATGCAGGTTCCTCTTGCTCATGTAGATCTCAAAGAGCGCTGAAGTGTTGGATCATAAATCACAAGTGTAATTTTAAAACTGTCTTCAGTTTTTTCACATCACCAGCCCTGCCAGATGCAGAGAACTGTTTCTTGGGTGCTATCACAAGTGCATGTAATTTTTTTTTAAATGGTCTGTGTTTAGCAGTGGTGTGAGATACATAATTTGTTTGCCTGTTTCTTTCACTCTTTCTGTGGACTGGCAGCAATTAACCCACAGAGCAGTGTGCTTTCCCTCTGTGGAAGGTAGCTTGGAAGATTGGCTCTTCTGCAGAGACTGTAGTGGGATGAGTGACGTGGTATCAGGGAGACAAATAGAGTGGTAGTGGTGGTCGGAGGTGAAGGTCCCACTATGATTCTCAAGCATATCCCAGCACTTTCCAGAGTTTCCTGACTGTGTGCTGCTCCTCATGCCACATTCATAATGCTGGAGACATGGGCATGAACAGTCCTGACTTACAAGTTTCTGAAATAATGGGCATGCTCATATTTCTTTGGAAAATAGCAATTTTGATGGCCTCTATTGGGTGTGGAGAGTGGGGGGAAATTCCTTCATCCAGAGGGAAGCTCATGGGTAGCTGGTTTGTTTTCTGGGTTTGTTGTGTTACCAACTTATTTAGTAGTGTTACAGCTTGCTTAGTTGTTTGCTATTTTGGGTAGTTATAGCTACCTGCCAATAGTTTTTCTTGGAATAAGCTGCCAATGAAGAACTTTATTAAGAATATTTATTTTTTTTAGAGGGAAAATAAGACCAGTGTAGTCACACTCCTACTGCCAACAGCAGGTGATTGCAAAGCTTTGTCTTTTACTTAAATATCTGACAGCTGAAGCAGCAACCAGGGAGCAGAGAACAGGTAGCAGTTTTGGAGAGAATAATACTGTCTTGTTTTCCTTTGTCCTTCCCTATTTTCCCAAGCCCTTTGTGGTTGGGTAGTCTCTGGCAGAGGGGTTGTGTTGCCAGAGGTGCTTTGGAAACTGTGAGGGCTGGGCCTGGTGCAGTGACCAGTCCATGCCTGTTCAAGACTCTGTACAAAGCTGAGGCTTGCACATTGCTGCTGGGACATGTTTATGGCTGCTGTGGAGAGGCAGTCCCTCTCTTCCAGACCTGCCTATCCCTCGGACCTGCTGCAGCTTTCTGCTGTTCTTCCTCAAAGGCTTCTCCTTGAATGCACATCTGTATTTTCAGCCTCCTACATTATGTCATTCCTTACCCCTTTTCTTCCTTTCCTCTGCAGCAATATTTTTGTGCTCAGTCCCTTGGGACAGGCTGCCTTTTCCTTCAGATCTTGAAGAGCTAGCAGAGGATGGAAGAAGCCATTCTGCTTCTTTTTGGCGTTTTTTCTTTTTTTCACCCTAATAGAAGACATTTATTATCTTCAAGTTATCTCTCCAAAGCAGGGCTAGTATTTGCAACTTTTATTCTCTCTTTGGCATCCCTCTCTCTGTTTTCATCTTTGAGGTGCACTGTCTGAGTTTGCAGGTATACAGCCAGCAAGCCAACAACAGGCACAATTTGTTAGATTTGTAGCTCACTTGTTGCCTTAAAAAGCAACAAGTAAATTAAAACGAAGCATTGGATAGGATTCATAACAGAGCATCAGCTGTCCCACCTCAGTTCCCTGATCTCTTTGAGGCTGGACAGGCCACAGAGAACATCAGCTTTTTGGTCCTTGAGTGAAAACAAAAGGTGGCATTTCACACTGCTGGAGAGGCTCCTTCAGTCCCTCCACAGGCTGTGCTTTGTGATGTTGCTGACAGTCTGGTGCGTGAGAAAATGGAGGTGACCAGACAGTCACTGGGGCAAGCCAACAAAGGTTTGCTTTATCAGTGCTCAAAAATCACTGAGTAGGATTCCTGATGTGTGGGTGTGGATGACTGCTGGTAGAAGACTGGGATAAGCGTAGTTCTCCTAGAGGACTACGGACCATTTCTGTGTGTAGGGCATCTCTGTTGAAGGGAAATAAAATCAAACACAGTGGCATTTGTGGTCATATGGCTTCAGGTCACAGGGCTTTGGAGGAAAGGATGCCTGGTCTGAGATGAGCCCAAAGATATTTGCAGAGTTTAAACTGACTTCTGATGCCTTTAAATGCAGAAAATCCCAGTGGGCAGGTGCAGTGATGGTGAATGCTCAGTAATGAGCAGCTGTAAAACTTCTGGCATGGCTGGCCTTACTACAGCAGTGTTGTGCAAAAATCTGCCTCCTGATTTGTTTAGTTGGCTTGGTGTCTGTCCTGGGAGAGAAACAAAGTGATGGGAGGAAACAGGGGACACAGACAAAGCTCCTTGTTGTTCTATTGGAAGGGTGTCAGAGGCTCCCTTGTGGTGAATGTGTTGGAAACCCACCATGTATCCCTTCTGCTTGATGCCTGAGCTCTTGTTGAAACTGTAGTGCTGACATGGGATGTACTGATGGGGCCAAGCCCCTTGAGTTCCTTACCTCTGCTGAGTGAGTTTCTGGAGGCTTCACAGTCAGGTCTCCCAAACTATCTCTCTAGGCTAGAGAATAGGGACTGTGAAGAAGATCGGGTTGTTTGTTGTAGCTGGATCTCTGGGTAACACCTGTAGCCTTGATGCTCAGACCTACTTTAGGTCTTAGCCCCATGACAGCTTCTGCCAAGCATCTTGGTCCTTGTTTCTGCAGACAGGGCCTCCATGCTGCCACCCAGCATGTGCAGGCAGGGGAGGTGGTGTGCCCTCTGCCCTCACCCACGCCTCCATCCCCTCTCTGCGAGACAAAGGTAGGATGTTGGTCTCCATCGGGGCTGGGTGCTTGCTCTCCCTGCTTCCTGCACAAGGCTGGCAGATGGCTCTGGCTACTGGGCTGGGAGCAGCTGCTGCTGCCAGGCGGAAGCACTCGGTGAGGCTTTCCTAGACAGCTTTGAATGGGAGCCAGGAGCCCTCTCGCTACAGGAGAAAATCCACGAGGTCAGGAAATGCAGCAGCAGCTCCGGCTCCACACTGGGGCTGTTGGCTTGGCACGTGGATCCCAGCCCTCCTCTTTCCAGACGGTGCTCCTGGAACTGCTCTCCTCCTTGCTGTCTCTCTCAACTGTTGCTTGACAGCCCTGTGTGTGGCTTTTGGAGGGTGTAGTAGTAGAGTGCTGCAGAGGTGATAAATTTGGATAGAGAAACACTAGATGGTGATCTGGATCAGACTTTCAGATCTCAAAGAGCTTGAAGAAGATGGAAGAAGCATTGCTCCTGCTCTGTGTGGGACTGGGAGGCTGTGCTTTTGTGTTTCCCTCTGTTATTTTGTGGTCAGCTGTGTGTGGGCTCCGTGTTGGCTGCTGAGCAATAGAAACTGGAAATCCTCACATCAGGAGAAGCTTTCACAACCACCAACAGGCTGTAAAGCTCCATCCGGTGTGTAACCAGCATGAAAACTGGGGTGTCTGTTACCATCTCTCTGATGAGAGCCCCACTCTTTCTCCCCTGTGCCTATTTTATAGAAAGCCAGAAACACTGCTTTTGGGATGGTTGTTCCTTGAAGCAGCCCCTATGGTGGTGGTGGTGGTGATGTTCCTGTGGCACTGAGGAACAGTCACCCCTGTGTTGAAACTACGGGTGCATCGAAGAGCAGCCTTGCTCTTCCCATGCTCAGGAGCAAAAAGTGTGATGGGGGAATTATGAGATGGTGTTGGTAAGCTTAAGGATAGGACCAGTTGCCCAACTCTGTGGCAAAGTTTGGCCATATGGAAATCTCTGCTTTCCCTGCAGCCTTTGGCCAGGCTGTTTCTTCTGTGGGATTTGCCCATGCTCTGGTGTGCATTTGGGTCTGCATGCTGCCCATGTGAGGAGCTTGGACTGGGGAAAGGAAACAAGCTCCCCTGAGCATTGATTTTAGCCCACATTGATTCAGGCAGCTCTCATGCCCAGAGCTGTCCATCATTCCCCACGCTCTCGCTCTGCATTAAGACATGTTCTGCAGCAATGGTATGGAGTGGGTAGGTTGGACCTGCCCTCCTTTGCAAGCTGCAGAATCTGTCCTGCCACTGCAGGGGCGAGGATGGCAGAGTAGTGGAGAGTTAGCTGAGGTGACAGCACCTTGGAGGGATGGTGTCAGTGAATAAACACCAACATTGCAGAGGTCTTGTATGTAAATTGTCCATGTGTGGGCCACAAGCAGGGAGTAGCAATAGCTCCTTTGCCCTCCTTGTTTTCCCTGCCTCTCAGGTGTGTGTGAGGGGCAAGAAGATGTGGATTTGTGTTTCTGTGGAGGACCCAGATCTTAAAACTCTGTGCTAAGGTGGTGATAGGCAGGGCTTGCTGGTGTGTGGCTGCCCCTCTGCTGTGCAATGGAACTCAGCTGGGGTCTGGAGCAGGAAGACATTTAAGCTGATGTGGGTGACCACCTTGTCCCCTACCTCCTGCTGCAGTGTGTACCATAAAGCTGCTATGGCTGTGTGGGCTGGGCGGGTCTTCCAAAGGAGTAGGCAGTGCTTTCCACTGGGGTGGTCTTGAGGGAGAACCCTCTCCTAGAGAACTTATGTCTTCTCCTCCCTGTCTTGAGTCAAAGCTTTCATTGCCTTAGCAAGTCCTACAGGCCTGGGCAGTTGTGCTGTTTTCCCTGAGCATCTTTGTGGCAATTGCTTCATCATCAGTATCAGATGCAGAGCAAAGTCCTTGTGTTTTGCTGGGGGTTGCAGATCTCCCTGCTCTGTAATAAAAGGCGGGAGCTGGTCACAGCACTTCTTCAGACCCCCCAGGACCCCTCTGTGTTCAGCTGTGAAGCTGTTTGCTGAAGGACCGATCCCCCCCAGACAGCTGTGCTGGTGGAGATGGTCAGTCAACATTTGCTCCTGTCTTAGTTTAGGGCAAATTAGGAAGGAAAACTCCAAATGGGGATTTCCCCAGGGAAATGCCCCTCCCCACCAACTGGTCTGGGAAAAGAAAAAATTCCTTAGAGAGAAGTGGAAAAAGCTGTTTATTTAACAGAAATTGAGTAATATTAAATAATAAAACCTCTTGCTGTTCGATGGGATGGCAAGTCTAGGAGGAAAAAAAAGTCCTTTTCATGTGGTGTAGCTCGGCTCGCTCAGGTTCTTATCGGTCCCTCCGGCGCTGGAAAGTGCCGAGGCCCAGGCCCCGGTGGGCCACAGGCGTGAGCTCCCGGGGTTTGGCTGGGTGTTCAGTCCAGAGCAGGCTTGCACAGATCCAAGAAAATTGGGAAAAAAACAAACAAAGGTCCAGGGAACTCCTCTGCCTCAGCTAGCTAGAACTAACTAAAAGCCAGAGAGAAGCTCTGTCCCGCTGTCTGTCCGTGCTGCAGACACCACAGTCCAGGAGCGGGATGTGTGGGAGTGATGTTTTTCCTTAACACAAACTGCGCGCTTCTTCTTCCCCCTCTCTTGCTCTCAAAGCCAGTCTTAAAGGTGCAGAACTTAATATATAACATAAACCAGACGACTGGGGATACCAGTATCATAAAGTCATCCCAGGACAGCTCCTCAGTCCCCTTTTCATTGTGTCTCTTCCCAGAGAGATCAGAAGCCTGGGGTGAGGATCTCTCTTGTCCCTGAGAAGTAGTGCATGTGAGAACATCATAGACGTGAGGGCATGCAGAGTAACGTGTGTGCAGAGTCAATTAGTGAGATCACTTGGATTCTCTCCTGAAGCCTTGCTTTCAATCTGCAGCTCCTTCCTGGCTGCCAGAACAGAGGCACATTGGACTCTGAGGGGAATCAGTGTCACTTTCAGGTAGGCTAGGGTATGGCATTATTTGCACTTATTATACCCCTGCCATTCACCACTTTTCCATTGTGTTTAACTACTTCTCCAGCATAGCAAACCAGAGGTCCTGCTTGGCATCATATTTATTACCTGGTTGCTCTTTTGCTCCTTTTCCCTTCTTTAGGATTCTGGATGCTGAGAAGGGCGTGAGCTTTGCTTGCCTTTCTGCTATCAGATAGCAGCTCAGGAAAGGGCTTCAGCAAGAGGTGGTTGTCTGATTGCTCCCTCCTTGAGATGGAGATGGAACTGTCCGGGGGGTTTAGGGTTAGTCAGGTGGGGATTGAAGGCAGAAAGTTCTGGCCTCCTTGCCATTAGATCTTTGCTATATTAGTAAATGCATCAGCTGTGGTCTGGGTCTAGAACAGCCTTTGCTGGCACAGTTTGTAGCAACTTCCAGAGTTTAGGAGCAGGGCTGGCAAGCCTGGGGAGGAGGAGGGTGGAGTGATTTAAGTGATTTTAATCCCTGTGAACACTGAAGTGTTTCTGACAAGGGGAACTGTGAGTTTGTCTTCCTGCTACCTGCTGCATTTTGTGTGGCTTCCCCAGAGCTTGCAGATGGTGGCTGAGAACGAGTATCTGACCCTGGAGTGACTTTCAGTAGGCAGGGCTTGCAGTCCAATGAGGGTGGATTTCTATTTAAACCTTTGGGGTTTTGTAGTCTTCCTGAGTTAGTTCCTCTTTCTCAGCAGACTTGGAGCAGAAATTTAAGGGAGGAGCTGGGGAGACATGAATCTTCTGCTGCTGAAAGGCCATGGGAGGTACTGCGGAAGTGTGGTTTGCTCATCCTGACCCTAATCATCGTTGTCAGTCAGCACCTTTTGTGGCAGCATCTCTTTTCCCCTGTTGGGTGTGCGAAATTCAGCTCAGGGAGCAGGGATGCCCCTTCTTCAGTTCTTATGATAGCACCACCATTAGCTGGAGGACAGGCAGAGGGTGGGGATGTGCCACTGTTTCAACTCTGCTGTGTGGTTTGAGGTTTAATGCAGCTTTGAGGGTGAAGACATGGAGCATATTTGGGCAGGGCTGGACCTTTTTCCCTACTCTTACGGGAATTGACATTCCAACCTTGTTGTCCAAGGGTTTCAAATTTATCTAAAGATTTCAGATTGTCAGCTTGAGATAAGGTAAATTGGGAACAGTGCTGAGCACTTCTGCAAAACCAGACTTCTTAAACTGGTTACTTTAGGGGTTGATGTACACAGCCTGTACCTCTTGTTTTCTCATCAGTAGTGCTCTTCTACCTCCTGAAGTTTGCTTAAGTAACCTGTGAAGTTTGCATCCGGACAGTCAGGCTGAAGGATTACAACAGACCACAGGATAAGCAGATTTTTTGTATTTGGTTTGATGGATTATTTTTCCCATTTTAAAGTAACCTCTCTTAGCATAGTGACCATGTTTGTCCTTGCAGGTGGTGGTGCTCCTGGAAATCCTGAGCTGGGGTCAGCTGGAAGATGACCGAGTACAAGCTGGTGGTGGTGGGAGCAGGTGGTGTTGGGAAGAGTGCTTTGACGATACAGCTCATTCAGAACCATTTTGTTGATGAGTATGACCCCACAATAGAGGTAAGTGGCTCTGGGCATGGGGTCAGTCTGTCTGCATGTTTTTGTCTTCCTTTTCTCCACCTCATCTCCAACCCAGAGCATGCTCAGTTTGGTCTCAAGTCTGAACTTGAGCAGGGATGTTCCTCTGCTTTGCAGAGCTATTCTGAGTCACTATGTGTGTGTTCAGAGGTCGCAGTGACCGACTTAACATCTCCTGCAGAAGGATAGTGGTGTCTGCTGAAGAGAGGTGACATGGGAGGCTGGCAGAGCAGGGCAGGGGCTGAGAGGCAGCACAAAAGTCTTCCTTTCTGATGAGATGACAAAATAGGGAGGGATTAAAGGTTTAGAATTGAAGAGCCATTTTGTGCCTGTGCTTCCATTTCTTCTCCCATGAAATCAGAGTAAATGTATTGACTTTTTCTGCAGGATGTTTTGAGCTTTACTGATGAAATGGGTTTTATCAGAGCTTGGTTGTATTATGTATGTCTTGCAGTTTGAGCGAGACGTGCTGAGCAGTTGAACTACTGTGGCTCCCAGAGTGCTGCCTCTGCTTCTTCACGAGTTAAAAGTGTGATGTGTGTGTCTCGGTCAGTGTGGATGGCAGCACTGACCTGTCTAGCTCAGCACCCTGCCTGAAGAAGCAGGCAGGGACCCTGTGATTCTCACAGGCTGTGTCGGGGCAGATTGGGATCCAGTCTTCAATATCTGTTGTACTATTATTATTTTCTTTAATTTTTCAAAAAATATATTCCATTCTCTGTCTGCTTTCACCATAATTAGCCACATGTTAATTAGCCTCTGCATGACTGACACCTTTGTTGAGTGAGATGTAGGCAGGAGCCACTGCTCTGCACAAGGAGTAAAGTCCACCCTAAGAAGGCAAATTGCAGCTCTGTCATGCCTCTTGGACAATAACCTCCCTGTCTGTAGTCCTAAAGGATTCTTTACCAGATGCGTATAAATGCAGCTGTGGTTGCTGCAGTTATTATTATCATAATGGCTAAAGGCCCCAGCTGGGATGAGAAATCTATTCTGGTAGGTGTTGTCTTTGTAGTCCCCACCCTGAGGAGCTTACAACTTACATAAACAAGCAAGACAAGGCTTGGTAGAAAGGCAGAAATAGTCTTACAGTCCTTCAGATGGGAAGGAGAGAAAGCACTTAAAAAGCACGTGCTATTACATCATTTGGCCAAGGTCACCTAGAAAGCCCATGGCAGAGACTGGAATTTAATTCAGGGCTCCTGAGTCTCCTTGCTTATGGATGAAATTGCCTTCGTCCCCAGCTCCTCTCCCCTTATGTGGCTGTCCTCAGTATTATTGTATACTTTTCGCAGAAACCCATTTGGGGTTGATTTTGGCAAAAGATCCTCTCATGGAGAGTAACCTCCCTGGGGAGACATCTGCATAGTCTCTCTTGGACCTTAGGTGGGCAGATGCAGCTCTTATCCAGTGATGTGTTGGGTTTTGGCATCCTGTGTTTTTTATCTCCAGATGCCTGCTCCCTGTACGTACCCTGCAGGGAATTTTCTCCATGTAAACAGGCAGCAGGGAATGTAAACCTTGCATGGCATTTCCCAGCACACCCTCCTCACCCTACCCACTTCTGCACTGCTCTGGGAGACGCTTGCTCTCTCCTCCACTGTTCACTCCAGCCCCATTCTGTTCTTCTCCTCTTCCAAAAGCTGCCACAAGCTGCTCTTCAGCCCTCTCACCGTTGGTACTTTTCCATCTGCGGGTACCACCAGCCCTGATGCCTTTGCAGTTCCCTTGGTTGTACCCTGCTTCTCCTGGTCCCCTGGCCAACTACTGATTCATTTCAGGGTGATTCCTTTTAATTATGCTTCATTTTATGAGGATTTAAGAGACAGAGAGCTACCTGCTAGCCATCCAAATGTGACCAACAAACCACCTTCCTGTGACTAAGCTGCTTTGGATTGTGCCCAGGAGCTGACTATGACTGTTCAGCCAGCTAACAAGCAGCAAAGCAATGCTGAAATGAGCAGGATAAAAGCAGGGGGAAAAGAGGATACATGCATGGAGCAAAGGCGTTGCCCATCGCCCACATGGATTGAGCACAGACAAAGGGGGGTGGCAAGCAGATTGGGGTGCACTGAGAAGATGCTCCCAGAGCAGGAGGATTGGAGGTTTGTCCCCTGTCTGGAGCAGAGACCCTGACTGGGTGTCACCCTGACACCCTGTACCTCCTGATTCACATGTGCAAATGTTTGGCTGTGTAACTCTACACTGTCCACCCCACTACAGCACACTCTCACAGGCCAGCTCTTGTGCTGCCAAGGATCTTAGGACTTTTGTTTTGGGAACAGGAGGGCCAAGGCAGCAAGGAAAGGTATGCCACTGTGTTGAGAAATTCTTTGGTTCGTCTTCCAGCTCTTAGCAGCTAGCTACTAATGGCTTCCCAAACCTCTGGTCATATCCTGACTGTACGGCTTAGCAAATGGGCCTCTTGGCCTGGTCCCCCAGCACAGCTGGGATGCTCCCAACATCTGCCTGGGATCTTGAGTCTGAACCCCAAACATGTTTCTGCTGCCTGTCACTTCGCAGCTGGGTCTGGCTGCATTCCCCTCTGCTCATGGTGGGACATGCAGGGCTGCAGAGGAGCGCTGAGGCTGCAGGCTGCTGGTGTGGGCTGGTGGCAGCTAGCCCTGCAGTGGCAGCCATGTCACCTGGGTATGTGGCAGGGACAGCTGAGCTGACATCCTGAGCTTCCTGGGGAGCGGGAGGTCAAATGAAGCTGTACACAAAGTGTTGATGGAGAGAGCTTGTCCCCTTCCTTTGCAAAGCATCCTCTGCAAGATTGTTTGACGTCTCTGTCTTGTGAGCCAGCTGGCTGGCCTTATGGGTAGCCTGTTGATGCCCTGAGCTGAAGTGTGGGATCTCTTTGTCAGCATGCTGGATGCTGGTGAAACATCCTGGAACTGTGGAGTTGGCAATTAACTGTGAACGTGTGTGCTGAGAGGCTGGTCCTCTGTCCCAAGCCAAGGTGCAGAGGTGGGAGGATGTTTTGTGGGGCAGAGGAGGAGGCACTCGAGTCCCCTTGCACAAAGGAGGTTCCAGATACATTATTGATTAGAAATGGGAGCACATTCCTGCAGGGCAGCCTGCCAGTTGCCTTCAGAGCAGTTGGCTGGAAGCCAGCCTTTCACTCCATGCTTATTCTCAATGGGTCAGCAGTCCACTTTTTGGGAAGGCACAGCTGAGAAGGTCATGGCAGAGCAGATTTCATCTCTGATTTCACACTCCTCTCTGCAAGGTGAGGAAAGACTTTAATTAGCCCCAGCAAATGATGTTGTTGTAATGAACCAAAGGATAGAGGCCGTGTTGGCCCCATTCCCTTTCTGTGCTGCTGCCAGTCCTGTTGGTGACCTTTGCTGTGTCGACTGTTTGTCTGCAGACCTGCAAAGCTCATCTGATAACATTGTTGTGGTCGTTGGAAGAGCAGCCGACATTTGAATAAATTTTAAACTGCAGCTGTAGCCTCTGTGAGTGGCTGCAAAGCCCTATGTGGTTGTACTGCTGACTTGTATTTTTTCCATACCTTTCATTTTGTCTTCCTTCTCTTGCTGAGAGTTGAGGATGCTGCATTGCCCACAGGAGATGGGTGTTGGAGAGGGATGAGGGATGTCCTCTGTGCAAGGCTGCCCCAAAGCATCTCTGCTGATGAGACTGAGCACAGGGAGAAGCATAGTGGGGAGGGGCAGTGCTTTGAGGAGCCTGCTGTGAAAATGAAACTTTTTGAGGGATGCTCTGGGTGATTTCCAGACCTTCTCACATCTATGATAAGTTGTGATTGCCTTTGCTGCAGGGAAAACCCCCAACTTCAAAGGACCTGCCTGGATAGTTCTTACCTCTCCTGTAGCCCTCTGGGCACAGACTGCTTGTGGGAAACACCCTGTTCACAGTGTGATTTGATTTTTTTTTTTTTTCCCTCATGTTTAAAGAAGAGGTTTACCATCAAACCCAGTCTGAAACCTTACTGATGGCAACATTGCCTCTGGTGCCTGATTTGAGATGCATTGGAGGCACTGGATTTCCAGGTTATCTTAAGCGCCTTCCAGCCCCGCAGATCACAGATAGTGACTGGAAGCCCTGGCTGGTCAGAGCTCCTGAGTGTCCTTACTCTTCCAGCAGAAGGAATTAGAGCCGAGACTAAACAATGCTTAGGAAATACTTGTTCAGGACTATGCAGCGTGGTAGAGATGAAGCTGCACCTGGTCTGCCAGAGGCAGGGCTGGGAATGGGGAGGGCAAGCTGGGAGCTGTCTTCTCTGTGGTTCTGACAGACAAGGAGAAACCTGCTTAGCTGCTCCCTTTTTCCTTTGTTTTTTTTTTATTATTTTTCCTTTCCCTCCCATGTTTGAAACAGATTGAGTCGTCTCTTTAATGGAAGCTGAACACATGCAGAGCATGACCTGGCATCTTCCCAGGGATGCACTCGCTGCATCCTTTTGTTTAGCCAGATCCAAGCCCTCCCTAAATGCATCCTCCTTCCTTTCCCTCTCCTGTCCTGCAGGATTCCTACAGAAAGCAAGTAGTCATCGATGGAGAGACCTGTTTGTTAGACATCTTGGACACTGCAGGGCAGGAGGAGTACAGTGCCATGAGAGACCAGTACATGAGAACGGGGGAAGGATTCCTGTGTGTCTTTGCCATCAACAACACCAAGTCCTTTGAAGATATTCACCAGTACAGGTCAGTATCCTGGGAAGGGCCCTTTCCTCTTGCCCTGTGCAGAGAGGCCTTGCTGCTGCACTCTCCTACCCACCCTTTTAGATCAGGCCCCATGCTGGAAGCACAGACTGCCAGCAAAGACAATTAGCTCAAGTGGCCATTCCCCAGGGAAAAGACAGAGCAGACGGCTAATGTCAGTGACTCCAATAAAACCCTTCCAAAGGGATTGCTTGCGGCCTTTGGGGACCTGGTAATGTAATGTTTAAGTGTTTATGGTGACTAAAGAGAGAGCTGATCCTGTATGACCCCCCTCCTTTCCCTCCCTAATTAGTGGAATTGCTTTGTTAGCGCAATCGATCTCAGTGACTTCTGCTGGCCCTAGAGCTGGGAGAGGAGGCTGGGAAGGACAGGGAAAGCTGCTTTGCCCTGCTGTCCACTGTCACGACCAGGCTGTGGTCTGCCAGCTGCACACACATGTGGAGAGACAGTCTTGCCCCACTGGAGCTTGGTTTCAACCAGGGCAAAGATGGAGCAGAATGGGAGTCAGGGCTCCAATGAGGTGTTTTGCCCAAGAAGATGTCTGGGGAAGTGGTGACAAAGCAGGGACCCTGCCCCAGTACCCATCCCAATTCTCCTCTCTGTTGATGTCACCCCTGCACAGCTGAAGAGTCAAGAGGATGATGTAAATACAACAGGAATCTTCCTTGTTTACCCTGATGCTACCTTAGGGAGGGATTGTTCTGCTTGTGCTTTTTCCTATGGCTTGGCTGCGATGGGAAGTACTTGCAGAGGATGCAGGAAACGGCTCTGCCTGTCCCTGCTCTGTCCCACAAGGGACTATGTATCCCAGTCCCTCATCATAAACCAGAGTCCCAGTAATCCTGTTCTGAGGACAGGCACATCCCTTCCTTGCTCTACCATCAGAGGTGCTGCTTGAAGCTGCTGAGATGTTTTAGTTTCATGCAAAAGGCTGCTCAGTGTAATAGCTGCACCGGTGCACTAATTTGGCTTTTAGCTGAACCAAAGGATGGGATTTTCCTAAAGCACCTGAGGGATTGAGCAGTGTTCATCCTTGTGCTGGGGCTGGTGCCTGTGCCTTGCTGGTAGGATGGCTCGATTTCAAGCTATCATGATGTAAATCACTGGCTTTCATCTCCTTTAGCCTGTGCTCTTTGTGTTTGCACTTTTAAAAGAATATTCCCCAGAGAAATGCTGGCTCTCGCTGGTTAGTAACCATTTGGAGGTATCTCTTTTCAGCTAAGTGTAGCCTATGCACTAAATTTAGTACTTGCATTTGCTGGTCAGGATGTTACACAGAACCTTTAAATGGCTTTATGGCATATCATGCATATAGTCAGACTTCATTTCTATGTTCTACTACATTAGAAAAAGATGATTGATTCTTTTGTGTGATAAATGTCCAGCTGCCTTTGGATGGAGATTTGCATTCAATTAAAATGCAGAAATTGGCATTTTAAATCTCTTATTTGTTAAATTAAAATCATGTTAAATGTTCTGGACCTACGAGCAAAAAAAAAGTTGTTTTGCATTTGAAGTCAAATGATTTATTAAGCAAAGGAAGTTATTATCTATCAGAAGGGAATTGAATGAATTGTTTGTGGTCATAATGGCCTTCAAGATTTTTAGAAGTGGTAGATCTCATTCTCGCCCACCTAGTTTTAGATCCAATGTTGGAATGAAGAAGTGAGCATTACAGATTTTTTAGTTCCCAGTTGGTTTCTCAACTCTGAGTGACCTGAACTAAACTGAAAGGGAGCAAATACTGCCTGTGCATCTGCAGAAAAGGCTACCGCTGCCAAAAGCTGCTTTATCAGCTCAGCAAGTTCTGGTTGCAGGTGATTTTTTATTCTTTTCTCCTCACTTGGTGCAATTACTTAATCTAAAATGTTGGAAATAGCACAGGTAACTGCTTGAGAATTCATCTTTATTTAACTTTAACTATCTTAAGCTCATGTCTTAATATAGATTGTCATAATTCAAGTTGTTTTGTAAATAGCTGCATTTAAAGCAGAAGTATGTTTAGTTTTCATTTCCAGAAGTTCCCTGTTTTGCTGTTTACTCACTTGTGTGCCATAGTCATTTATATTTTTCTGAAAGCTCAACACAAGGCACTCAACAGGAGTGATGGGTAGTTGTTAAATCTCAACAAAGAAACCGGTGGGGAGTGTTCTGGAGCTGCCCCTTCACTTCTTCACACCTCCTCTTGCAGGGAGCAGATCAAGAGGGTGAAAGACTCAGATGATGTTCCCATGGTGCTGGTGGGGAATAAATGTGACCTCCCTGCACGGACAGTGGAGACCCGGCAAGCGCAGGACCTGGCCCGGAGTTACGGGATCCCCTACATAGAAACATCTGCCAAAACCAGACAGGTAGGAGGAGACTTTTAAACAAAATGCTTTTTCTTTTCTTTCCTCCATTGCTGCCCCGGAGGGGCAGGAACGGGCAGGCACCGCCTTGCAGACAGATTGGTGTTAGGGATGGGCTTAGTTGCTTCCTCAGGGCTAAATGCTTTCTCAGGATGTTCCCTTCCCAGTCCAGGCTTGAGCCTCCCATCACGAGAAGTGCATCATCATGCTGTGGCAGCAGTGAAGACAAGATGCCTTCTCAGGGCATTCTCCAAGGCTCTGGAATAACCTCCACTAGTCACTGCAGGTCAGCTAAGCTCAGGTCACTTGGCTAACCTCATCCATGGTCTATTTGGGCAGACCTACAGGCAGAATATACCAGTGCTGATGAAAGGACCATGTCATGTTCCCAGAGCACAGAGGTGGAAATGGAACTGATACCTTCAGTGGTCTAGTGGTGGCTTTTCTCTTGGGTGGTAGACCTCATTCAGACTGCTGAGAGCTGCTGAATCTCAGGGACTTCAGAGCTCCTTATCCTCATGATTGCTCATTCAATCTCGCTCTCCGTTTGACAGCCACACTCAGGTCCTTGTTAGTCCTCTCAGCTTGGTTCTGTAACTTTAACTCTGCAATCGGCACTGCTGGACAGTGCTAGGGACACCTTGCTGGGGAGCAGAGCCCTCTCCTCTCTCTACTGTCCCTTGTCAGAGTGGGCAGCTGCTTCAAGTCGTGCTTTCTCCCCAGGGCGTTGAGGATGCCTTCTACACCTTGGTGCGGGAGATCCGGCAGCATAAGCTGCGCAAGCTGAATCCCCCAGATGAGAGCGGCCCTGGCTGCATGAACTGTAAATGTGTGGTATCGTGACTATGGTAAGTGGTGGAAGCAGGACATGGGGTGCAGTGGGGGAGCATTGGAAGCAGGGCAGGAGGTGACTGCTGATGCACTTAGCCTGCAAACAAATGCAGCAGGATCAATTTCAGTGGTAGGTATTTTTTAATGAAACACCTTTCAGACTGAAATAGCATTTTTCTGTCAAAACAGGTAAGCCAAAATTCCCACTTTCCTGAGGAAATGTGTGGCAGGAAAGGGTTGTTTATTTTTCCCCCTCATTTTGTGCAACAAAATTCTATGCAAGTGAATTTTTTTAAAAAGCATGTTTTGTTGTGCCTTCCCCAGGAAAGCTTCTTCCCATGCTGCTGCTTTGAAAGAGGAATTAAGCTGGTGTTGAAGGTGTACAGATCACTGCATGTTCACCAGACTGGCTCTAGAAGGGTTCAGATGAAGAGCTGGCTGGGTGCATTGCCTTGTAATGCACTTATATAAATTGCCTCATCCTAAAGCTTTAGAGTAAACCTGTCTTGCTGTGAAAAGTCCTGTGTTCCTCAGAAGAGTTTTCCCCATTAGATAAATCCCCTGGGATATTTGGAACTGATGCAATGTTGAGAATTAGCCATAAGGGGGCTGTTTGCTTTTATAAATTGTGCGTGCTGGAGCCAGAAACAGTGTTTTTCAGATTATTTATGTTCACTTGACTGTTTTTCTTCTTTTTCTTTTCTCAATTTTTTTTTAAATTATGAGTTTATTTAAAACACTGCTGGATAGGAATCAGGGAGAGCTCCTATTATTGTCCCTGCATGTGCTGGCTGGCATTAAGTGAATGGCCTGGGAATATCTGTCTGTGTAACCAGCTCCTTCCATGGCAGAAATTTAGAGAGGGGTAACTGGGAATGAGTCCACCAAGGAGATCTGTATCTAAGGACATCTGGGATTGGGACAAAAGCATGCATGAACATTGCCTTTAATGTGTTTTGGGGAGTCTCCCAAGCACCTGTACTGGCCCTTCACCCCTTTAAATAACTGCTGGAGTCCTAAAGAGAAGTGCACTGTATCAAGAGATGGTGTTAAGAGGGTCTTGTGAAGGTGGAGATGGACAGCAGGTTTTCTCTGATGCCTTTTGAGCTAGAGGCCATGAGCACAACAGAGCTCTTCCTCCTGCCCCCCACTCCCAAGGAAAAAACCCAACAAAACAGTGCTAGCAACATTTGCTTCCTATGAGCAAACACCCACCCCAGAACCCCACCCCTCCGCTATTAGCTAAGGCGTGTGAGGTCGGCTGGGGGCTGAGCTGAATGCTGTGCCCAGCACACTTATCACTGCTAAGGGAGATTTTCCAGATGTTTGTGTCCTCCAGATGTTCAGGAGCATTTCCTCCGGATGGGGATATGAGCTAAAGGCTTGTTTCCTGCTCTGGCTCACAGCTGACAGCATGGGCTTGGCATGCACTGCTGCTCCCTTACACCAACTGCCAGGAGCCCAATCCTTGCCATAGCCCAGGGGCAGCACCAGCTTGGGCAAGAAGGGCTAGGAAAGGGTCACTTGGAAACATCCCTCTCTGTTAAGAGAACATGCCCTGTGAGTTGCCTATGTCTTTCTCTGCTCAGGCAGAAACTGGAAGCCAGACATCCCAGCTTAATCTAGCTACAATGCAAGAGCAGAGAGGGAGGAACATCAAAGCAAAAAAGGAGAAGTGAGGCAAAGACATGCTAGGATTTGGGGAGAAGAAGGGTGGGTGTGTGGCCAACAAAATTTGTCTGCATTTGCCTTGGACTCATTTTATAATTTCCATCATCCCTGGAGAAGGTGGAAAGATCTTGCCAAACGGTGCTCCTTCCCACAAGGAGGTTCAGAAATAGGCAGAAGGTCTGGTGAAGTGTCCAAAGCTCCCCCATCACTCCAATGACTCCAAGACTTGTTCCTTTCAGCAGATGTGCAGATGCTTTGCTGAGCCAGGCCCACATTAAGACCTGTGTAGCCTTTTTGCTTTTGCTCTGTGGGCACTAGCAGGGTCATCCCAAAACCTGAGGGGTGAGTACTGGGAAAAGCCCTGCTTGTTCTGATGGGAAGTGGGTGCTCATGAGTGTCCTCTTCTGTTTCAGCTGTCTGGACCGTGTCTTGGTGAGGTTCCCACCGTGCAGTGCTCAAGGAAAAAGGTGAAGCAAAGGAAGAAGCAAATGGATTCAGAGGAGTATGGGGGGGGAGAGGAGGAGGAGGAGGAAGAGGACAGGGGGAGCATGACTCCAAGGACTATCTCGCACTTCACCCAAGCCTGCGGCAAACAACTTCTTTTTTTTTTATCCCCATCCCCTCATCCTTTGGCTCCTCCCACCCCGGCAACTGTACAAAGCCACAGATTGAATCACAGTAAATTATTATTTGATCGTCTCAACAAATCACCTTGATGGCTGTGTCCTCCTTCCAGAGGCTGCTGCTCCTGCTGCTGCTCTGGAAGGATTGCTGGTGGGATGGCGGGGAGGAAAGGGTGCTGAGATTTGCTCTCCACAGACCAAGGTCATGCTGTGGATTATGGAGGTGATTGGAGTGGGAGAGACAAGCTCTCAGGGCAGGACAGCTTGTCTCTGTCTCCAGCAAGTCTTTGTCATGTCCTCCCCAGCCCACCTGAAACTCTGCTGGCCCCAAGTTTTGGGAGGGTGGAAGAGTGCAACCAGTCCAAGCCCATCCTTGGCACCCCTTGAATGCTTTGCTTTCAGCCTAGTCCTTGTGGGATTTATAGCCTCAGATGCAATGCCAGGAAGGGAAGAAGCATCAGGGAAGAGATCTGAGAGTTGGGTTCACCTCAGCTGGTACCAGTTTGTTGCTTCCCTGATTCCTTTCCTGTCAGCTCTTTCTGGCACAAGACCTCCATCATCTCTTGTGCTCTAGAGGTAGAATTAAGACTTTCTGGTCCCCTCCAGCCTCTGTGCTCCTGTCTCTGCTAACACCAGTATAGCACGTACACCTTGGGCTGCTCCAGTATGTACAGGGAAGCAAATCCTTGTCTGCCCTGTGCATGGCTTCCTTACTGCATGTTGTGAACGGCTCTCCTGCACTGCAGAAGCTGTCTGGCTGCTCAGCAACTAAGACTAAAGGATTCAGGCTTCCAGCCTCTAGGTTTAGAGTGGGTAAGAATATTTTGGGTAAGGGCTAATCTGTTGGGAACCCTGTCTTTGCTCAGCTCTGTTCCTTTGGGGTTTTTGCCTGAGGTCTGACCTATGTGCCTTTCACTTGCAGCCTCAAGACAAGGCATTGCACTCAGTGCAGCGGGTGGCTTGGTACTCACTGTCTTTCCCTCTTCCAAGCTATTTCACTGGCTAATTTAACTGGCATCCAGAATTAGAAGCATCAAAGGGGGAAGGTGATCTAGCTGAGTGCGGCAGGGAGCTGTTCTGCATGGGCTAGCCCAGGCCTGAAGAGGTGCTGGGTTTGGCAGCCAAGGTTGGTCTGGGTTGGGAGCAGCAAGGGTGGTGTGTGAGTCACATGCCTCACATGGCAAAACCAGTACAGAAACCCTGGTCACCCCCAGCACAAAACCACAGCCCACCCAGGGCTTCCCAGCATCCATGTGAGCAACTTCCCATCCCACTCCCCACTCTCTGTCATGCCAGGCAGCAGCAGAATTAAAGCAACAGAATTCAACTCCCATGCTTCTTGGGGATGCTGCCTTTGCTTTTGGCCTGGGCAAGAGAGGACTTGTGTTAATGGCTTGCTTTCTGTAAATGCCTGCTCTGAACTACTGTAGGGCACAGTCCTCACCCTGGCTGCAGCTGCCTGGCACCCTGTTCGTACAGAAGGGCTGATACCAGCTGGAGTGGGAGAAGCTGCCCAAGGGGAGAGTGCCCTGCCTTTAGCTGGGTGTGCTGTTTGCACCAGCATCTGTCCCTGTGCTGGAGGATTGCTGAAAATGCTGAACCTGGTGTTACATGGTGGGACTGGACCAGAGACTCACAGAAAACCTCCCACTCTTGAGTTGTTTCTAATGTGAAGTCTGGGGTTTGTTCCTAAAGTTGGCATCTTGTGCACAACTGGCCACAGGACAGGGGTACTTTGTCCTTCTAAAAGATGACATGGGGACCCTTGCTTGGTAGTATTACCACTGCACTAGGAACCTGGTGCTCTTCATCTGCAGTGGAACTTATCCCATTCTTCCCCAGGCCCTTGGTGAAGGATGGGATAGATCTAAATGGAGGCCTTCAGAGAAGTAACACTCCGGTGCTCTCTCAAAGACTGGATGGCTCTAACCACTGAGAGACTCCTCTCATTTCTGGCTGGGAGCCAAATGCCATAGTCAAGTACTGGGAGCTGAGGTCAAGGAAGCAGAGGAGCTCCAGGGAGCACCAGGGCCAAGTTGTCTTCACAGGGTCAGCAATAGCTGCAGTACCAAGAAACTGGCACATCTTGGTTGGAGGTGTGCTAGAACAGCACTGGCCAAACTACTTCCAAGAGTTTGTTAAGGAGCAGAAAGCTGAAGTAGGAGCACCTCTCCTTTTCAGAGAGGTTTCTGCACTCAGGGTAAGGTTTTCAAGCTTGTCAAACAGTCCTGGTAAGTGACAGACCACCACAGGCTCTGGGTAGCTTTTTGCTGTAATTAGGTCACAAGAAATCCAGACTTGGGTCATTGTTCAAGTCCATGCTAAAAATTGGAGGTAGGTTAGGAGCAAAAGGAGGTGCTAAAAGCTTGACCCCACAGCTCTTCTTCAAAAAAATGTATTAATTGTGTATTAATACATCTTTGTTCCAGGAGGAAAATCATGACAGCTCATACATCAGCTGTAATCTGGTCTATCTTGCTGGTGGCAAAAACCAGATTGTATCACTCTCAGGTGTTGTTACTCTTGACTTGGCTTTTTCTTGGTACTTATGATTTGTGGACAGTACATCATGTTGCTGGCCTCTGACAGGCAGGAGGTCAGTACATGAGTTCATGATGTGTTCTCTGCTAGCTGAACTTCTTGAGTCTGAAAGTAATACCAGGATTACAGTCTCACTGGAGTGAATGTAGATTTGGAGAAGAAATTGAGGGGTTTGGAGTTGATTTTCCCCATGGTTATTCAAGGCACATTTGTTAAGTACCTGGACTGGAAGATGGAGTTTTTAGACACTGCAGTTGTTTCCCTTATGATAAGGAGTTTTCTGTGTACCTCAGTTGTGCTTCAGAGGCACGAGCTCAGGTGAGCAGAATGTACAGTTATTTTGATTATTCCTATTGCATAGCTGAAGCTGGAAAAGGGTCCACAGAGGTAAGCTTTTTGCTATATTTCAGTATATCAGCTCATCTCTGGCTGTTGTGATCTCTTCAGCTGGCCATGGCAAAGCTGAACTAAACTTGTGCTGTGTTGTGGTTCTCCAGCCAGTGTGAAAACCAGCTCTGAGAAGGCTTCAGTCAGCATCCTACTGATTATGTTGGGACTGCATATCCTGTGATGGAGGAGTGCCACCTTTGAACCCATAATTAAATGACAGAATAGCTGATGAGGTCTGTTCTAGTCTGGTCAGGTCCAGATGTCTCAGGACAGACATCCAATACATGTTCTCTCGCACCATTCAAGTGCCCCACACCTTGTTACAGAGGGGTTGGGGCTCTAGAGACACCACAGCTAAATCAACTGCCAGAATTGCTTACAAATCCTTAAAGATGCTGATCAAGTGCTGGAACAGATCTCTTGCCTTTTAGTCTGTGAGGGCTTCCACAGGAGCATTCTCCTAAGCCAGCAGAGAGGGCGACTCCAAAGCAGGTGAGAGCATGGTGCTTGCTGAGGGCTTTGGCAAAGACCTGGGTTGTGCAGGAGCTGACAGCAATGACTCAGTGGTGGAGTGAGAACTGAGATGTGAGGGTGGTGATGGGGGGAGCTGGATGGAAGGCTGAGTTTTACAGAGCAGGCTTGGCTAAATGCTGGCCTCATACTCCTCACATGTAGTGTGGTTGGGTAGAGGAGCAGACCAGATTCTGGACTACAGCCACTGTTGCAAACCGTTCCAACCTAAGCAGTTACTTCTGTATCACTTCTTGCCTTCACCACAAAGGTAAGCAAAGCCACTCAGCTTCACCAAGCCTGAGGTTATCTAAGTCTGTAGGCTTAGATGTTCCAGGAGCAGGGCTCTGACGTGAGGCCAGGCTTACTGGCCTCCAGGGCACCAGAGTGGCCCAGGCTCTTAATGGGATAGTTGGAAGAAGGGCTTGTGATACTGCATTCCATTTAGCCACAGGTACCTTTAAGGGAGCTCATACCAGTTTTGGACAAAATTGGAAGTTTCTTAGTTTACTTTTCTCTGTGTCTTAGGAGGAACCTGTTTTACTGTATGGAAGAATAATAGCCAGGTGTTAGTGACTCAGATCCCTTGGACTCATGTCTTTGTGTGCATCTTCTAAGCCTTCTCCATCCACATCTTTGGGCTCTTTTGTAACTGCTGCCAGTGAGTAAGGATGCTCATGGGATGGGCTCACCTGCTGCATCTCCTAGTGAGATGTTTCAGCTGTGGTTTGGTTGTCTCCTGCACTGTCCTGGTACCCATATCCTTCTAGGTGAAGAGGATGCTGGTGTGTGCCCTGTGGGCCTCCTCAGCTGCTGAGGTGGTAGGATTTGGGGGATGGTTTGGGAAGTGGTTCAGATCTGCCTCTTTAAATTGCCAGGCTGTCATTTTCTCCATATGCTGCTTTATATTTGGGGATGTGCTGTAGGAAGGAGGTGACATTGCTCAGAGGTTGGTACAACAGCCACAATCTTGGCCACCAGCAACCGGTGGAAAGGGGAAGAGGCACATGGGACTGGCCCCACGTGCAACTCCTTTGCTTTTGCTATGGGTTGTGTACAGGGTCTGTAGCATAGGAGAGCCAAGGTACCAGCCCTAGCAAGGGTTGCTGGGATTGGGGATGCCCTTGCTCTGCTCCCAGCTCCCCTCCACCACTGCCAGGGCCCCTCTGCAGCACACGAGGAGCATGAGAGCAGCACCACCATGGCAGTAGGACACAGCAGCAGGTGAGCAGCACAGCAAGCCCAAGAGGAGGAACGCCCCCAGGCCCAGCCAAACTCTAACTGCCTCTGCCAAACTGGCTGGGGCACAAAGCTGCCAGACACAGCACACCCATCTCTCTCCCCCTGCTATATCCTGGGAGCAGAGCCGAAACCAGCACAAAGCCTTGCTCCCTCCCTCAGTTTGGCTCTGCTCCAGGCTCCACTTAGCATCAATTATTCAGTGCCGACTGGCTGAAGCCTTGCGGTGGCACGCAGGGGTTGATGAGCTTTCTGTGTTGTGGGAGGTGGGCTGGGATGGTGACGAGCACAGCCAGGGCTTGGCAGAGCCAGTGAGGACAGATGTGGTCTGCTGTCTGTCCCACCTCCTGGTGCTGCTGGTTTGGCTGTTCCTGAGCCAGGAAGGACAGGAGCCACAGGGGGCTGCCAGGACACCAGAGCTGAGCACAGCTTGGGGAGTTTGCAGTTCTGCTTGGGGACCAGCCCTGGGAGCTGTAGAGCAGCTGTGACGACAGCAGTGGCTCCACCAGGAAAAGGGGGATAGATAATACCAGCAAATACCAAGTGCGGAGGAAGAGGCAGTAAGAGGACCAGTCCCTGGCTGATAGGACCACTAGAATTTAAGCAGCAGCTTCAACACCATCTATGGCATTCATTTGCTGCTGGTCCCAGAGCTGTCCAGCAAGTGGGTAGCCATAATCATAGGCTTAGAGATTATCCTGCTCTTTGTCTCCTGCAAGCAGCCCTCAGGCCCTGGGGGGCACAGGAGGGGACAAGGGGTACTGCTGGAATGACACAGGGGCTGTTTACCCTCCCATCCCTTCAGGGACACAAGCACCTCCTGTGCTAATGCCTGCCTCCCTGCTGCAGGGAGCATGCCACGACCTGGTGCTCCTGGCAGCAGCTGGAGGCCAGGCTGGACACCAGGCATGCCTTATGTTTCCCCTGAGGTCTTACACTGCTCTGGTAAGGCAGGGAAGGGCTTAGGATTACCTGTGGGCATCTCCCCCTGGGAAGGACTCTCTGCAGTGGGTGCTTGGCACCCCAAAACCATACCTGAGAGCCCCATCAAGCACCAATTCAAGGCTGGGTACCTCTGTGGCTCCTGCATCAGCTGGATGGATGCTGTCAGAGGAGGTGGTGGAGCCATGCCTGTCCCTGGTCCCTGCAGGACACGGTGAGAGTACCACAGCCACGAGGCCATAACCAGGCATGTACATGGAGTCTGGGAATCAAGGACACCAATAAACAGTATCACACTCCATTTTTTTTCAACAACCAAATGAACCAAGGCTGTTTAATGGAGGAACACAACCCTTAAACCTAGCACAACTCACCTTCCCTTGGGGAAGCTGCCCTTCTGGACACTTCTGCTCTCTCCTTGGCAGGGATGCTGTTTTAGCAGTTGGATAAATGCCCTATCTAAACCCTGCACTGCCTGTCAAGGTAAGTAACCATGGCAGATGTTCAAACCTGGTCCCACCTGGCACTGCCTGAGAGCCAACAGGTTCATGGGAGCTGGTGGCTAGGAGGTGACACAAAACAGCTTTGCAATGAGGCTGCTTGTGAGCACCTGGAACACAGGAGTGATGAGGTTTGCTCCATTCCAGCCTGGGGATCTCACCCTTGCTAAGAGTGCTGCATTGCTGTGCTGGCATCCAGTGTGAAATGGCACAGGAGATGTGCCAAAAGCTGCATCCTCAGGGTGCTTCTGTACCAGTAAACACTGCGGTGTTCAGTGGTGCTGGAGCTTTCTTTTTTGTTTTTCTGTGGTGTTTCAGACCAGGTTTTAACCAGTTAATATAAATGAGCTAATTTAAGGGCACTGGAGAGCAATTTTTGTTCCTGTTTGACCTCTTAGGTGAGACAGAGGGCAGCGATAGAAGCAGGAAGACCAGCCTATAGCACTCAGTGGGTCACAGACACATGGGGATTCCAATTTCAGGCACTGCTCTTAAATCTTAGGGTGCCATTTAGCTAATTCTGGCCCCTCTGTCTGCTGTAAGCCTTTGGGCCCTCTGTGCTACCCTGGCAGAGACCGATGCCCTGTGTTAACCATAAACATGCTGCTTAACACCAAGTGGCAGTTTTCTCTCATGGGAGCCAGAACACTGCTCATATTGAAGACCTCAAAGGAAATAGCACCATGGTCATCTAAGCCCAGGAAGCCTTGGCCATGAAATCTGGGGTGTGTCAGAGGTACTGCTCACAGCTTTTTAAAATGCATCTTCAGCTGTCAGCAGCACCACCTTAGGCTCCCAGTGACTGCTGTAAACGTGACTCAGCCCTGACTCATGAGTGTGAGTCGCACCCACCCACCCACCTGCTGTGCAAGGAGCTGCATCCACCCGCTCCCTGTCCAGTCCAACCCTCCCTACACTGCCTACAGGCAGGAAAACAAACTCCAAACACAAAATCTTGGCCAAAAAACAAGCTTCAGCAGTGCTGCTGTTCAGCAGCCATGTGTCAGAAGGGACGCTGTCCTTTGCTCAGCTAGGAGAGGATGGTGGTAAGTAGAAAGGAACATTTTTCTTTCCACTGCTGCTGGGGATGCCTGGATTTAATTACTGTAGAAAATTAGGGAGGAAAGCAAAGATGGAGCAGGATGTACCTGTTGTAGCTGAAGCATACCCAGTAGACCAAGCTAAAAGTCATCAGGAGAAGGCAACCAGTCTTGGTGCAGCTTCTGTTCCTGTAAGAAACCTCACAGAGTCTGAATTTCTGCTAAACTTCTTTAACCATTATTATTACAACCACGTAAAACACAGCATCAAACTCTCTGGACAGTTTGGATCAGTGTAAAAAGGAATGACTGGCTTTTTTTCCCCCAAAAACCCCTTCCTTTTAAAAAAACAAACTGAACAAAAAAAAAAGCAGACATAAAAATGTTTTTTTCTTAAAAGTAATAATTACAATACATTAGAAAGTGTCATGGAAGAAGCGTTCCATGCTGTAAACAAGAATAGCAAATAAAAAGGAAAGCAGATGGTAGCCAGGCTCTCAAAGTGCATGGCCAAGAAACCTCTGGCCCCTGCTGGAGCTGGGTCCTGTGGCTCCTGCTGCCTGCCAGTGCTGCAGCCACTCAAAGTGCTCTATCACAAACAAACAACACAAAGAAAAACTAAACCTAAAAGACCCAAACCCACAGCATTGGTCTTTACCTTTACATGGAAGGCAGCAAGGCCAGCGTTGTCTCAGGGCTGCAAGAGCAAGGATGGGGGGAGCTGCTTTCCCACCTTTGCTCATAGTAAGAGCAGTTTTTGCTGAGGGGTTGAGACTGTTGCAGGGGGCTGGGCAGGGCTGCAGGTGGCTTGCATTAGGTAATTTGTCTTGCTGAGCTGCCACCCTCATTCTTCTCTTTCCCTTCCTATTCCCAAAATTCGGCAAAAGAGCTGAGGCTGAGCCAGGTCTTGCTGCCACAGACCCACCATGGCTGCAGCTTTGTCTGCAGCAAGAGGCAGAGGAGGAGACGGGAGTGGGCATCTCCTTAGGGATCATGTATTGATGTATTCAAGTGAGAGCATCACACCAAGGACAGCAATGCACATGGCTGGTGGTTCCACAGGCCTGAAGATGACTGAGGACCTTGCTGCTCATTCCCACTAGAGCTTGGAGGGAAGGACAACCCCCACCCTTTGTCCTGTCACAATTCAGGTTGAACATCATGAACCAAATGCCATGCAATGAATACAGTGCATTTGACAGCTCTCCAAAATTAAAACAAACCACCTTTCTAAATGTTAATACTGCAAAACATCCCAGACACACACCACGTGAGGAGTCCAGGTGCACAAGCAACGTGATGTGCAAAGGCTTTGTGCCTAAAATGAGGAAAAAGGGGTTAAAACAAGGGGAAAGAAGTCTCAGCTCTTGCATGCGTGATGCTCAAGATGCATTAGAAGGAATCTTATGTGGGCTTCAAGGAGAGGACAGAGCGCCCAAGCTACAGAAGCCAAGCCAAGATGTGACCAACAGCTCTCAGATGCTTCTTGTTGCTTCCCAGTGAGCTCCTGTGGCCAGTGGGCTGCTAGCAAAAGGCAATGGATATCTGTCCTGAAATACTGCTCAGGCATTTTAGCACACAAATACGTTTAACTATGCACAGTTACTGAAAACATACTCTAAATGAAAAACAATTCAAGCACCATTGTCCTAGAAAGGACCTGTGGTGTCTCAAAACACAAATACTGAACATTCAAAGAGCACTTTTCCTCAAACAGCAATGTTTGACTCCTCACAACACCCTGCGAGGTAGCTAATAGGGGTATCCCTGCTCTGCAGAGGGAGAAGATGGGCAAGGTTGGAGGCTCAGTGGAAGATGGGGCCTGGGACAGAGCTGGGGTTCCAATGAAAGCTGAGGGTGCTGTGGTCTGGCTGGCTACATCCAAACAAAGATCCAGTGCTCCCTTTGACACTCCCTGCTGCAAACATAAACCACCACACGTACACAAGGCAAAATAAACCCCTATAAATCATAGAACCATAGAATATGCTGAGTTGGAAGGGATCCACCAGGATCATAAAATCCAGCTCCTGGAACCCACAAAGTAATTTAATGGAAGTTTTCTGCTGGGCTTTCAGGTAGGCTTTAGATCAGGTTATGCAATTGAAGCAGCCTATGAGATAAAAAAATACTATTCAGAGTCTCCTTAGAACTTAAAGGAGCTTTTGCCCAGGATCTCTGTTGAAGGAATGAAAATCACACTTGCAGTCCCACCTAAGGTAGCACTTGCAGATACCCCTTCTGGGCAGCAAAGTCAAATCCAGCATATCTGGACTACCTCCTGCTTTTTCAATGATCTGCCTTCCTGATGAAGTCCCTTCACCTCTAGGGATGAAGTACATGCTGGAACCAGAATTTTGGACCAGCTCTTTCTATGTGTCTCCCCAGACCCCTGCACACCTCCAGCCAATGGCCTGGGCTGTGCAGCAGCAGCACCCTGGGATGGGGAGGAGATGGACCTCTAGGACTTGGTGTGTGAAGGTCAAGGGGGCATGTGGGCACCCATCATGCCCAAGTTTCCTTACTCAAGGAAGCCCCTGTGTGGGCTCAATCAGAAGGGCTAAGATCAGGCTGTGGGCAATGTGCTCCCTCTTCCTCAATTCCTAGGTCCCTTCCACTCTGACACTTAACTTATTCAAAGCAAAAGTGGACTTATCTGGGGCACTATGATTAGATGCCCTCACACCTCCAGCAGCTTGGTAGCGCAGGCAGGTTTCCCAAGCCAGCAGCCCCTTTTCCTGTTTGGGGACAGAAAGGCAGCGAGCCCGCTCGCCGCACTGACCCTGCGAAGGAAAGGCCAGCAGAAAGGGCACTCAGCCCGAGACCAGGATCCACCTTCATCACTTGTCCTTGTCACCTTGAGAACTTGGGAAAGAACCACTGCTGGCAGCCCCCAGGGTGACACCAAGGAGATGTCCCAGGGACTCAGCAGCTGTTAAATCTGTCCTCCTGAACACCATCTACCACAGCAGCAGGAGCCAGATACAGCTGGGCACTGTTCTGTGGAATTGCATAGAGGGGGCAGCGGGCTGCCTGTGTCCTGCCAGGATGCCATAGCACTGCCTGGAAATTCTGCTGCCTACAACTGCAGGTCTGGGAAATGAAATAAAGATCTATTGCTACAAAGGCCTTTGAAAGCAATGCTGTGGCTGCGCCGATAGGGCATTTGAAAGAAAGCATCTCGGACTCCAACACCTTATGCCTGCTTGCTTGGTCATGGGTTTCCACAGCAGACAGGAGCAGGAGAAAACAAGCAACAAACTCACCAGCCCTGCCTCTTCCCCCAAGTGATGAAGCTTGGGGAGCTTTGAGGAACAAAAAATGAAAGCATTTTCCAATTTGTCCATAGGAAACATGCAAATCCAATCTGCTGGTGACTCCTAGCGCTGGTGGCCACCGCTTTGTCTCCTCACTGGGTGCTCGTACCAAAGCACAGCTTGACGTGCGATGGTGCTGTGCTGTCACCCCAACAGCCCTGCTGACAGAAGGGGATCCTGTAGATGGGGCAAGGGTACTTTTCCAGAAGCCACTTCTTCTCCCTTAACTTCCCCTTCCCCATCCCGACTAGAATGTCACTGATTTGGGCAGCTTTGCCAGGGATGAAGAGCCTGAAAGGAAACTGTTCTCTGAGTGGGATTTGGCAACCTGTGGCAGTAATTTTGGTTTGGGGCTCAACGGGGGTCTTGGGGCTTTCAGTGCATTTAATGGTTTCTGGAGGCTTTTCTGGACCTCTGCCTCCTCTGGGTCTGGCGTAAGAGGTGGCAGCATGGAGGTGGTAGGCAGGGGATGTCCAGTCTCTGTCAGAGGCAATGCCACCTGCTTTCTGTTCAAGAAGTCCTGCTCTGTCGCATGGGCCAGGTGGAGGGGAGTGGTGGTTTTGACAACGACGTAGGGGCTGTTCCCTTCCACCACAGGGGACGGTGCCCGATGGGCGGGGCAGCCCTCGGCCGGCCCTGCTGCCTCCGGCTCTCTGCTGGACAAGATGGGCACACTGCCCCCTGCCCGCCTCTGCGCAGGCAGCACGGCCTCGGGCCAGCGCGTGGTGCCGGTGGCACTGCCCAGCCCGTTGTGCTGCAGGCTGAGGAGCTCTCCCGTGGATGCAGCTTTGGATGCCGAGCACTTCAGGCCCGTTTTGTCCGGCAGCACCGCCCTGCAGTGCCTGTCATCCGCAGCCTCCTCCCCGCGCTCGCTCTCAGGGGAGCCATCGCTCTGTGATGTGCAGGAGAGCCGCCGGCAGCCGGCTGGCAGAGGATGGGGGGCTGCTTGGAGCACTGCGTCTCTGCCCAGGGAAGATGCCTGTTCTTCTGCTGGCAGGACAGTGGGATTTGGCTCCCACACTGCCTGGTCCATAGCGGAAAGCTCAGCGGTGCTGGAGTCAGGAGGACCCGGCCTGTTTTGGAGAGAGGAATCTAAGGAGCTATACTCATCTGGGGCATGGAGGGAGACTCCATGGTCCACCACGACACAGCCAGGAGCAAGAAGAGGCTGCTCTGGAGGCAGGACCGTGGGCAGGAGGTGTTGCTGGGCCTGCATCTCGCTTGCCTTCAGAAGAGATGATGGCTGCCCATCCACGACGCGCTCCACCTGACCCTCCTCATCCAGTGGCCGCCCACCCAAAACAGGCACGTTCGTTGCTTCAACTGCTTCACTACCCTGGAAGGCTGGAATCCTCGCTTCCACCACTGTCACTCCTCCTGGTGTGCCAGGAACTCTGTGGGGATGGGGCTCCCTGTCTGGAGTGTGCTCACCCACCCGGCCATTCTGGCCATTTGCTGCTGCGTTTTCCTTTATGGCTACTGGGTTGAGGGAGAGCTCCAGGCCCAGGGGTTTCCTTGGAAACTCCTCAGGCTTTGCTGCATTGGAAGCAGAGAAAACAAAGTAAAACCCAAACTGTGCATCAGTTTGTTTTTGCATGCCCTGAATGTGAGGAAGACAGATGTTTCCACACAACAGGTGCCAGCTCCTCTAGGCTGCCCAGGCTCCCAGCTGCACCAGCAGGATGCTCTGGTCCCTGCTGGGCTGCCCACCTTCCCCTCTACCCACCTGGTGGGGGCAGGTCAAATTTCATCTTGCGCAGTTCAGTCATTGACACCTGCAGCTGCTCAATGACAGCATCATCCTCGTACTGCAGGGAAGCAGCAATTTTCTCCTGCAGAAATTCACGTAAATCTTCCAGTGTCATCTTCAGCAAACGCTCTGGGGGATGGGAGAAAGGAATAATGGCAGTGGCACAGACAAATTTCGGGGTAGCACAAGCAGGGGTTACACCATACTGGGATGTATCTGGGATTCTGTTGCCGTTCCCAACAAGTGAGACAGCCTGAACGCTTTTGCCTCTCTCCCACCTTCTCACTATTGCTCAGGGTCATCAATACATGTATGCCACCTGAGCAGTAGCTTCTCAACGGCAGGACAATGGCAGGGCTGGGAGCTGTGCTGAGGAGGATGCAGGTTTTGGGCCACTTCTGGAAGTTCTCACCAATGCCTCTAGGAGGAGGAAAAGCTCCATGTGACAGGCCCTGAGCGTCAGGCTGAACAGCCATTGCCGAGAGCTGCTGCCACCACCAGCCAGGGATGCCAACTTGCACCAGCCAGCAGACAGGGATGCAGGAAGAGGTGCTGGCCCTTAAAAGATTGCAGACAGGGGTGGATACAAGCAGGAATGGGTTGTAGGAAGAGATGCCAACCCACACTACACCTTCCTCAGGGAAGCGAGATTTCACAGCCAAACTGAAACATCTGCCTGCCAGTTTCTCACTTTTTGCAGACAAATAGGATACTTCAAGATTATTTTTGGATAGTCTGTTCTTCATTTAACTGAAGGAAAAACAGGGTGGCTGTTTTCAGAGGCAGCCCCCTAAATTCTGCTGGTCCGAATGTTCTCATCATGCACTCCTGCCCCAGATGAAGGCCAAAAGAGTGACACAGCAAGGCTATCAACTTATAGGAGTGAAGGGGTTCAAAGTTACAAAGAACTCAAGGTAGAAACATCACTGCCTTAATGTTATGCAAGAAAACCAGGTTTTGATAATTTTAGAATTGTATTAATGGATTTACTTGTCTCTCTACAGACTTTTCAGTTGAGCCACCACGAAGTTCTGCTGACAGATGGGCTGCTGTCTGTATTACCCCTAAAAGCAATTTGTGAGGCATAGTACTTAGGAAGACACAGCTGGGAGCACTTCAGGTGTGGTTTCTGTGTGTGGAGCACAGCAAGTTAACCCTTGTGGCATGTCATTTCCTCTCCTGGACTGTGACTTTTGCAGCCAGTGCAGGGCACCAAGAGGCTGGAAGTGGCCAGCAAGGCTTTTCAGGTCAGCAGCACAAGGGTGGCCCAGCACAGTGCCACCACAGCCATAGGGGATGCAGTCAGGTAGGATCTTACTTTTGTGCAGTTTGAGGATGGTGTAAGCCATGGCTGTCAGCACCCGCTCCCCTTCCAGGATGTAGATATCCCACAGCCGCAAGGTCAGAGTGAATGGAGTCTGTTTTAAACACACAAATACAAACATCAAGTGGGATGATGAAACAGAGGCTGCTGCCATCACTGCATCACCTTGCACCAAAACACACAACAGGGCTAGGCTTTGCAAGTCAGGAATTCATTTAAGACACAAAAACATCTTTTACCATCTACAATTTTGCCTTAAAGCTAATGAACTTGGGTGGCTGGGGAAATACTTAAAACCCATCCATGAACACAGAAAAAAGATAAACTTCCCTCCCAAGCATACTAGCATGTGGATTCCTCTACCCTAGAGGGAATACCATTATCTTTCAGCCTTGTGAGCACAAAAAACAACTCCTGTATCCATCCAGATTTCCCAGAAGGGCTATTTATGGGATAGGTCTGAAAGCCCAATGATGCATCAGTAAGCATTCAAAAAATCATTCATCTGGTGTCCAAAGAAGAGGTCTTTCTTACATACAGGCTTATTTCTGCCTGCTGAAAACACCTCTGCAAGAGGTTTTCATTTGCATCCAGATGCAATCTGACAAACAGGATTGAACTGATACCCAAAGTGATGGAGCAGCCCATACCTCACAGCAAAGATCTAAGGCACCTCACCAACACAGAAATTAATACTAATCCTGATGAGATGTTTAGGTTTAAATTTAGAATACTAAATTCAGTGACTCTCCACAGTTTGGCACAACTGGACCATTGCAGCTCTTAAGACATGCTACAGCAGTTAAAGGGATTTTGCATTTTATACAGCTTTTAGTGGCAAAAGCAGTGAGCTCCCTCTTGAGGGGAAGGGGCTGTCCACTGTTTTATAGAAGACAAGACAGTAGAAAATTGAAACTGGAGCACACAGATGTCTTAAATATTAGCAAGTCTGGACATTGCATTCAAGTCCAGTAAGCACAATGCTGACCCTAAAAACAAAGTAGTCTTGGCTCTGGACTAGCAAATTAGCTCTGGACAAATCAGGGTAATTTTCTCACGCTTTCACATGTTTCTAGTCCCAATCCGCTCCTTTGCCTGCAGCTGCTGCACTGCTATTTGTTGAGGTTTATGCCCCCAGCTCTTCTTCTTTCTATGTTGTTCCCAGAGCCAAAGTGAGGTTAATTGCCTTTGCAACAGTGCCAATGGGCAAGAGAAAGATCTTTCCCAACTCTGAAGTTTATACTGCTCATGCTGAGCCATCTCCGCAGGACTGCTTGTGATGAAGCAGCAGGATTTGGCTTGTCATCATTGACATGCAGTTATTTTTAGCTTCTCCCTTATTAATTTTTTTGCCTTATGAGAGTGTGCATAATATCCCACCTTATAAAATATTAACATCTTCTTCAAAGTATGATATTTACAAAAAAATCACAGGCAGATTAACCATGCATGCAAACAGCAGAGCAGCAAAAAACCCCCAGAGCATCCTCACCCGGTCAATGAAACACTGCAGGAACCACTTGGTTGTGTAAATCCCAGTAGTCATCTGCTCCTTGTCCTGGGAGAAGACAGCAAATAGAGACAGGCATTTCACCAGGCTAGTAACTGGCTTTGTGGGAGGCTGGTTGGTTTACTTATTCTGGGGTCTGGATGCAGGATGTGGCTGTGGTTCATCTTCCATCTCCCAACAAAGCCCCTGCTCTAAGCACCAGTGTTGAAGCCCTGCTCTGGTCCTTTGCCCAAGGCATCCACTGAACCTGATCCTCAATGTAGCCAGACTTCAGCCACAGCATTGGAGAGGAATTTCTGGGAGAAGCTTTTCTGGCCTAATACCTACTCCAGGGATTTATAGGGATATATAAAACTCCCAGGAACCCAAACCACTCACTCCTTGCAGACTACCATTTTTGTATCCAGAGCAATACCCATGCAAGCCTCTCAGTGCACAGTCAAGCTAACTTTGGAAGTACCACCTCGTTTACATGGCATGGCTGCTGCAGGAGCAGGACAGCCTGACAGGCTGAAACCTCCCCATCACCACCTTGGTCTAACACTTCTCCATCTGGTGCCCAGTGCTGGGATGTGTGCAGAGCTGACATGACCTCTGCTGCAAAGCCAGCAAAGCAATGGGGATGGGAAAAGTAAGAAGCCCATGAGATCAACAGCCAGCTCCAGCCTTTGCTTTTAGCTGGTGCTGTGTACCTGCAAGCCTGGAGAAGGAGGAATGAGCAGCTTTCTGAGTTATTCCCATCCCCTCCCCTGCCCATGACTATAAGTGAAAACCTAATATGGCTCTGTTTCACTTTTACAGCCATTTGCAGCATAAAGCAAGAGCTGTTGCACATGATGGTAATACAAACACCTTTTGCTGGAGATGGGGCCACCAAACCTCTTGGGAGTATAAGAAAACTTTAGGAGTCTGCCACTGAACACCAACTGTCTACACCAAATGCAAAGAGGGATGAGGGAAAAAAAAAAGTGAGAGAGCAGGTGCTGCAAAACAGTGGCCTGGACATTAGACTGGAGTCAGTGTGCCCTGCAGATGCTCCTGCAGCCACCAAGTGGGCCTGTACCATTTGTTAGACAGAAAAGCAACTGGACATGCCCAAGCAACAAAACACCCAGCAAATCTTATGTGTCTCCTCACATAAAGCAACAGCAAAGCACTTGGAGCTAACAATTACTGAAATAAGACTCCAGAAAGACCAGCATCAGCCTTTGGGCCTTGCAGCTGGTTTAAGAACACAACCCAGCCTCACTGCTGCTCCTCCTGTTTCAGGCTCTGTAAGCCTTCCTGCCTGGCTCTCCTAGGGAAGCCTTTAAATTTTAGCAGTCCCTCCACTAATGATGACCAGCAAGCAAATGATTGCCATTACCTCAGCAAGATTTGGGCAACCCATTTAACAAATGCCTGCCTCTGCAGCTGAAGCAGTCCTATATGGTTAGAAATACGTTCAGCTGTGCATTTGTGTGGCAGAACACTGTATGAACTGCTTAACCATTAAAATGTGCATTATTATAGGAAGACTGATAGTAAAGAGATACCATGTGCTTCTTCAGTTTGGGGAACAGTTTGTTTAAAATTTGCTCATGATGGGCTTGAAACCTCTGCAGCTTCGGGAACCCAGGAATGAAAAAACCTTAAGAGAAGACAAGAGAAATAAAAAAAATCAGGAAAGCTCTGCAGCAGTGACACGGATAGCCTAATTTTCTACAAACTCATCTCTTGCATCACCTGTTGAAGTTGGCTGAACCACAGGGCGCCCAGCTACCTCCTTTCCACCTTCCTTTCCAGAGGTCACTCCTCATCCCATCTGAGCAACAGGACCCTCAGAAGAAGCCCGGCTGGTCCCTCTCACCCAGCCCCATGGAGCAGGCCCACACAGCTCCCACTGCCTGCCTGCCTTCAACTTGGCTTGGCCAAGAGCTCTCCAAACACACCTCAGAGTGCTTACCAAGGTTCAGAGAAATGCTGAAGATGTTTGAACACCACAAGTTTGTGCCCTGTAATCTAGTGGAACACACATTTAAGACTGTCCAAAGTTATCAAGCCATAAGGTTTAGTTCTCTGCCCATGAAATAACCCTCTGTGCATAGATTACTGCTAACCACAAGTAAGATGAAAGGATCTTTAATGTGTTCGAAGTAAAACAATACATCACACATTTAGTGGAATTACATCCACATTTATTGTGGATATTCTTGGATGTACTTCTGTGAGACTTCTTATAAGCTCATAACCTTGAGCTAATTGATTGCCAAGGGCAAGGTACCCTGGAGGGAGGACAGCACTTCTGTGAAAGTGTTAATTACCGAGTGCTAAAGCTCAGGTGGATAAAACTCATTTTTTTAATAAGATCTTGTCTGCCTCCAAGAGTGAAGTTCAGCTCCCTAGTCAGGCTGCACAAGTAGTTAAGCCTGACCCACTTTAATTAAACAAATATGTGAGAAGAAGCAAGGCTCTACTGACCAACCTGAACAATCTTCCCTTCCTTTGCCAAACACCCCCCGCCCCCAGCCCAGCCTTACCATGCATGGCGTGGCGCTGGTTGGTAAGCAGCTGTGCCAGTGCCCAGAAAGCATCCTCTTCGTTCAAGTACATCAGGAGGATGGCTGCAATCTGGCTCATCCCTTGGCAGTAGCTCACTTCCTGCAATAGTCAAGAGGGGCAAACATGCTGCCATGTTGGCAGAGCCTACCACAGTGCTAAAGCTGCCTGTATTTCCCTCTCCTCTTCCAAGATCTGTCCCATTTCAAAGTGTTTACCATTTATGTCCAAATTCACAGCTCCCATATGTCTACAGAATCTACCATGTCAATGACTCATGGATTAGTTTGGGTTGGAAAAGGACCTTTGAAGATCATTTCATCCAATCCTCCTGCCATGGGCAGGGACAGCTTCCACCAGACCAGGTTGCTCAAAGCCCCATCCAAACAGACTTGGAACACTTCCAGGATAAGGCATCCACAACTTCTCTGAGCAATTATTTCCATGCCTCACCACACTCACTGTAAAAAATGTCTTCCTTATGTCCAATCTATCTTTGGAATGACAAACAGCATGTGGCTCCAATGCTGTTTCGGATTCCTTCAGCCATATGAGCACAGAAGTAATTAATAAACAGTAAATAAATCTGGTAAGCATTTATCTGGCATGAGGGAGGCTCCTTAACTAACCCCCTGAGCATCTTCTGGGATAACTGTTCCCTTCTGGAGGTGGAGACAGTAGGTTCAGCTGCTAATTTCTGCTTATTCTGCCTGTGTCCTTCAGCTAAAAATGACTGGTTTGCTGTAGTAAATAATTGTTTTCAACAAGGATGCCATTTGGTGTGAGGCAAGAAGTCAGAAACATGACAGACTGCCAGAAGCCTAGTGTTGCTGAAAAGCAGAAGGGCAATCCTTGTTCTTTGCTGACACTTGCCCAAACTAAATCTGCCAGATATCATTTACCAGGTGACAAAATGAACAAGGGAATGAAACAACTGTGGAAAGATTCTTGTGCTGCCCCAGAGCCTTGCAGCTCTCTGTACAACCCACTATTAGGACTTAAAATTGGAATTACCACTGGCTAAATAAGTTTATTACATATATATATATATATACATGAAAATATATGTCTACACAAATACACACGTATATAAAGCTTTTCTTTAAATCTTTATATATATATATATATAATATATATATAAAGCACAATGCTCTTCATGTTAACTGAACTTACTACTTACAGTGTTATAAACTGAGTATGCTGACAGGACGTGGAAGAGTGCCTGTTGCCTGGGGAGAAAGCAGGATATTAAAACACCTGAGCATGAGGTCTCCAGCTTCATGAGCACATCAGTGTATAAACACAGAGAGCAAAGATTATGAAAACACCCAGCCAGCTGGTACTTAAGGCTTTTGCAAGGAGCAGGACTGACAGAACCGGAAAGCTCATTCCTTGGAAACTGTGTAGGGCAGCCAGGTGTGACTTATCCCAGTGACAAAGTCACTTTGTCAAACCCTTCCAACCCCATCCCTTCCCAGATCCTGATGGGCCCACCCCATCATTCCAGCCAACCCAAACCAAGTCTTCTGCAACTGTGACCCTTGGGGGATAAGGCACTGCAACAGGCTGTTGCTTGGCTCAAGAACTGGGGCTGAGCCTGCTCCAGTGTGGGCCTCTCTGAAGAGAGAATCAGCAGCCCAGCACCTGTGGGTCACACTGTGTGGTGATGGTTTGAGAAGAAGGCAGAGAAGACTAGCCAAGGGACTGCTGGCTACCCCATCCAGCTCATCCCTCACATATGCACTGGCACTACTGCCCATATAAGCCACAGAAGCCTTCCATACTCACTTCACACCGTAGCGATCCCGAAACATTATGTGGTTTCGGAAGGTGCGGTTAACATCCAAATCTATCTGCTTGATTTCCGATGAAAAACTCTTCGCTTGTTCTTTCATTTGCTGGAAGGGACAGGGGCAGACAAGAGGCAGGAATCAGAGACCATCTCAGCCTATACCTCTCTCCACACAGTAAGAAGGCAGGATTCCTGCAGCAGGAGGGGCAGCTTGAGAGCTGCACAGAGCTATGCAGAACAGGGGACTTAGATGTCCTACAGTGAGCAATGAACTGCAGCCTGGAGGTGAGCCCCTGACCCCTTGTCTGTGCCACTGGCCCAGGGAGAAGAGTATGACACCACACGCTAAGATAGCAGCAGCTGCTAACCCAGCCTTCACCCATCTTCCAATGCAGTTACAGAGTTTTCAGAATCTAAAACCTTTACAATTCAATTCCACTCTGATCTATTTTGATTTCTTGGCCTGGCTGGCTGTCATAAAGCATTGAAAGTTCTGTTGATCCTTAAGGAACTAATACACAGATGTACACAGCACTCTCAGCTTTTCAGAGGCTCAATCATAATAAAGTCCAAACTGTCATGACAGATTCTGTGATCTCCAACTACTACTTTCCCTGCAGAAGAGAATCATCTTTGATTTAAGGAGTTTCCACCAGAAAAGCAGTCCTGGAATATTCCCTTGGACTGGTACAAATTTTAAGAAACTGGCAGAGTCCAGAACAGAAGCTAAACACTCAAAGCCAAGAATCCCCATGTTCCCCTCAGGCTGGCTAATCATTTAAGGCAGCATCATATAGAAAAAGGACTGAAGTCCCCTGCAAAAAAAATGGAAATTCAAATGGAAGTTTAAGACCACCTCAACCAATTGTGCCCTCAGAGCCCCAAGATGAAGATACTCCATGGACAAATCTCACTGCAGTCCCATTTGCACTGCAGTCCCACAGTTCAGCTCTGTACTGCAGACAGGGACCAGTATGCTATAGCTAAGCATCTCATCTCGGAGCCTTTAGATACCACCCGTCATCATGCCCTCCTCCTTTAATGTCTCCAGGGTAAATTGCATGAAGAAAATACATTTTGTGACTGTCTTCAGGCACACTGAGATTCACCAGCAGGTTGGAGGCACCAGAGATGAGCAGCAAGCCCGACTTGCCTTGAGTCCAGGGTCAGGACCCCTCCTGGCTCACAGAGGAGACAGAAAATAGAACATATGCACAGATACTTATCATCTGCTCCAGCAGCTGCCATCCTATGAATTGTAAGCCTGACACCAGGCACCTCCAGGCTGCTGCTGACCTCCCAAGGTGGCCATATCAGCTCTGGGGAACATCAGAAGGTCATCAGCACCCACATGTATCCAGCACAGCCAACACCTAGGACGATCACAGCATCTTGGGAATATTAACTCCAACCTTGAAAGCAGCTGTATGGAGGAGCATACAGTACAGGGGCTATTCTGAATTATTGCCTGCACAGGACAAGTGAGGATAAAAGTGATGATGGAAGTAAGATCCGATGAACAACATCATTTCCCTGATGTAAATACTGAGGTCTCTGTATCCTGTGGCTCCTTGCCCTCTATAAAGCAGGCAGACTACCTGAGAGAATATTCATGACTATTCATGTGCACTGGGTCACTTCAGTTCAAATTTTCCTGCTAAAGGCCCTCTTGTTTTCCCTGCCAGAACAACACAGAAATCTCCCCAAAGACTGTAAATACCCTATTTTGGGTATTTTTTCATCATTTCACATGAATAGCAGGTAGGCCACACAGCACTTTGTCACCTCCATGCACCTAGGAGGCTTTACTAATTGTGGAGATATTAAAAAGGAAACACAGGATGGGTTATTCTCCCTTTTTCCCTAGTGTAAATAACCTGGGAGCTCCACAGATGCTCTGTTGAACTCGTGAGCGCTGTGAGTCCTGCAAACTGATGGCAGAGCAAAGGCTGGAAAGCTTGAAGTCCCATTTCAAAGACCTTGTACAAAGCAGTGGGTAAAAGCCGGGATGCCTCTGCTCTGCCCCATGGCCATTGTTTCTCCTGCTGCCTTCTCAAGCTCCCCTCAGGCCCTCTGGCTGCAGCTAACAATCCCCAGGGAAGCAGAGCATCACACCTACATCACAAACAAGCGTGGTATGTCCCATGGTAGCCTTCAGGATTTTGTGCCATAGGTTATGCCCCAGGGGGAAACAGGGTGGCCTTGGAACCAGTCCCTCCAGGACACAAGTCTGAGGCTGAGGCTTAGTCCCTTCTTGAAAGCAAAACTCCTCATCCAGGATCTGCACTGAGCCTCTCCTGGAGGAAGTTAGGGGAGAGCTAATTACTAGCAGCAGGCAGCACCAAAGAAGAGGTAGATTAAGATGATCTTGTAGAGGGTTCGCATCCAGCAAAGCCTATTAGCCCTGAAGCTCCTGTTTATCACAGACCCCTTTGGAGCACAGATAAACTCCTTGTGACTTTCATTTGTTTGGAATGCTCCCCTGCCTGCGAAGCACAGCTTTGAGGGAGGGAGCACAATTTTAATCTGCATGCTGGGAGAGCTTCCCTATCTGTGCTTACTGCGGTGAGCCCAGCCCGCCTTCCCCCAGCCCCTGCATGTGCCTCCATCCCTGCAGCACCTCACCAGTAACATCCGTGCTTGACTGACTATAATGAGTGTTAGCATCATCCCGCTTAATAGGCAGGGATTTTTAGAAACACCTGTTGGAAGCAGCACTCAACCTCCTGCCTCTGAAAAATAATTGTTTCCACAACACCCTGATCTTTGCCCTGGTTCATGATGCAAGATAAATCATAACACAGGCTTGGAAAATAAGTTAATTATCCACCAAGAGCTTCCACATGCTGCCTGTGGAAAGCTTCCCCTCACTCTTCCCTGCATCTTTCTCTAAAGATGCAGTAACATTGACAGCAGCTTTGCTCCCAACTTCCAGCAGAATAAATGGATGCAGCATATTATAGAAAGCAGCCAGCTAATATGCTAAAATACCCCAGCTTAATATAAACCCAAGGACAAATAGTTGATACCCTTTGCATTTTCAGTCCTCACTGAACCAGCTTCATCAACCAATCTAACCTCCTTATCACCTTGCTCCTGCTGTCTTTGCCAGGTAGAGCCCGTACCTCATACTTTCCTTCATTCTCTTTCTTCATCTTCTCGACATCCAGCAGAAGTGACCAGACCTGGCCTCGCACCTGAAGCGGGATCCCTTTATACACACGCCGGCACATCTGCAGGGAGGAAAACACATGCAAGGTTACCTGGGTCCTGCTGGTGGCAAACACATTTTCTCCATGGTTTGCTGCTGCAGATAATCAGCCATCTAAGCAGACACCCCAGGCAATCACTTCCTCTCCTTGTGGTGGCGCAGAGAGGGCATTTCCAATCTGATGGATGAGCTGAGTATCTGCATCCATCAAAGACAGCTACTCAGTCAAAATCATAGAATCCCAGAATCATAGAACAGTTTGGTTGAAAGGGACCTTACAGATCATCTAGTGCTAACATCCTTGCCATGTGCAGGGACACCTTTCACTACATCAGACTACTCATAATTCCATCCAACCTGGCCCTGAACATTTCCAGGGATGGGGCATCCGCAGTTTCTCTGGACAACCTGTGCCAGAGCCTCAGCACCCTCACAGTAAAGAATTTCTTCCTTACATGTAATCTAAACCTGCCCTCTTTTAGTTTAAAACTGTAGTCTCTGGTCCTATCACTATCTGCCTGTGTAAAAAAGTCATTCTCCCTTGTTTTTATAAGCCCTCTTTAAATACTGGAAGACCACTGAGGTCTCCTCAAAGCTTTCTCTTCTTCAGGCTGAACAACTCAACCTGTCTTCATAGGAGACAGGTCTTCGTTCACTTCATCTCACACATGCTTCTTCCCTTTTTCTTGTCACAAAGCCCCCATTAAATTTCAATGGAAAACGGGGTGGGGGAAAGCTTTTTTTTTCCATTGCTGACTGCTTCCATTAAAAGAAAAAGCTTCATAAGAAAGAAAAATATTGTTTTCTGAATACCTTCCTTCCTTTCATTCATCCCACCTGTGAAATGCCTTGCAGCTGTACTACAAAGCCCACTGCAGCACTCAGATTCCCGAGTACCCTTGGGTACACTGAAGGACCTGTGACACATGCCCTAACTCCAGCCATGAAGGGCATTTATGTTGCCTCATGGTGCTCCCTCAGAACCAGGCACTTTCTTGGGAGGGGACAGAGATTCCAGATTTCCAGTCATGAAAATGAGCTTGAAGCTGAGAAGGGCGGTGCCTGATCAGGAAGCCACTGCCTGGTACAACTGCATCCAACCACCTTCAAAATCCCTCTTCTTTTTCCATAGGGTGTTCTGCTTCATGCAATTCAGGCTGATATAAGAGAAGGACTGCAATCCCCAGGGAAGCACATGATCCTAGTAGAAGGTTTTCTGGATGTGGGCTTGCCACATTGCCATTGCCACATCCAGCTGAACACCTGCTTCTCTTACCTTTCCTTTCAGACCCACCTTGCACCACCAGCTCTTTTATTTCCAACCTGACCTTTTAAGGTCAGCCTCTCACAAGGACATGAAGACCTTCTTAACCATGGCACTGTGCTGGCTCACTGCCTCCATGAGCACAAACTGACACTCCTCATTTCCTTACTGTCTTCATGGCAGCATTATGTCTACTGAGGGCAAAACCCAGAAATGGTGGCCCTTGTCCCAAAGAGTTACAAGACCAGGAAGTAAGACAGGAGGTGGGTTTCAAGCAGACAGGCTAGAGGACAGCAAAGAACTAACACCACTATCCTGGTCAAAAAAACGTATATAAAATAATTCCGTAGTAAATGCCAAGATCACTCTGTAGGACCAGGAGAACCAGATGTTTGTGAGAATGCTTTTCCACTCCATTACAATAAATATTTCAGTATTTCTGCTGACAGAGAAAGTGTCTGTAATATATCTTGATCCTGGAAGTTTAATGGACATACAATATTTAAAATGCCATCCTTAGAACTTCCCAAATGTTTGCTGTGTCCCAAGCATTGCTTAGTACCAGCTGTGAAGGTCCAGTGCCTAGTCAGGACCAAATCCTGCAGAAATCCTAAACCAGATCCTGCCTTCCCTCTGTATGCACCAAATAAAAGCTGTCCCCTAAAAGCAACCTCACCAGCAAGACCTGTCCATGGAAAGCCACCATCCTGTTCAAAAACATCCTGCATTTCGAGTGGGATATCACTAATTCACCATCTGCATACCCAAAGGCTTACGTAATGAGGTGCTTTTAAGGACAGCAAACCTTCACAGCATGTGGGACAGATTCATCCCCACAGATGAAAGACCCATTTCCCAAGATTCATTAAATCAGGATGAAAGAAGTGCAATGCACCAAGAGACACAAAGCAGCAGGATTAGAAGAACCACATCCCCAAAGCAGTAGCTGCCCACAAAAGCCTGGCTACTGCAAGCACTCATGCTATTATGAAGCAAAAGCTGAGGTGGAATCAAGAAACTAGAATATGTGCCAATTCTGACAAAAACACTAATTCAGAAAAGATTTCATATTTTTAATGGGTTATGAGAGACTGACTGGCAGCTGCCAAGGCATACGATGACACTCAGGTCCGTGGGAAGGAAATAATTTTGTTTTGAATTTCCAGAGCTGGTATTGTTATACTTTAATGAATGCAACCCTTAGTGGCATATAGTAAATGTCTCTAATGATTTTCTTTGCACAAGTGCTAAAGGAACAGGGGAGGTACAAAACAAACTGAAATGAAATGCCTTCCTGTTATTTATCCAACGGCTTTCCTCCTCCCACCACCTCCAGACATGAAAGTGATAAAACCTCAGAGCTGTGAGTCACCCAGAAAAAAATGAGCAACTTTTCCTCATTGTGAAACTTGAAGGAAAACAGGGAAGTTACCATACAAGCGGTATTTATGATGGGATGAAAAGACAGAGGTAAGGCAGCATGTGATGATAATTCTTGTACCACATGAGATACAAAAAGAACCCTCACGGTCACTCTCTTTGGTCTCTTATGGACCGTTCAACCCTTACAGATGGGAAGAGAGCACCTAGATCATGTCCCATGCAGGCTACCAGACTTGCACAGGCAAGAAGAACAGACACCATTCTGCTTCACAAAGGGAGATGCTGGTGGCCAAAGCAATAATTCAAGACACTAGAAAGGCTGTTTCAGCCAAGGACTGAAACCACACAGTCTAAAACTTACTCCAGGTTTTGCCATGGGATCATCTTCCCTCTCCAGGCTTTAACATACAAAGCTCATGGCACAGAGGCCATCATCACCCCATTGCTATCTCTCCCCTGCCCACAAATTTTCTTTGCAGTAGATTGGATGGGGGAGACTATGGAAGCACAGACTTGAGCTCCATCTTCCTGCACCAGCAATCTTCTCTGAGAAGTACCCAACCAATTGTTCCAGGTCTTGAATAAGAGGGATGGAGTCACTGCCTTTAAAGACAGAACATCTTTTTTCAGTAGTAAAGACAGTGAAGTAAAAAAGGATTTGGGATTGGTGGATTGGTTTTTGAAGCAGAATATACACATTGCAGTTCACCTTCACACTTTGGAGTCTGTCACTGTTAACTTTTCAGCCATGTGCATGGATCACCAGGAAGAGACTGCAGGAGCAACACCCAAATTTTGGGTATGCATGGTGATATCCCTTTCAAGCTTTTCTGTATGTCCAGCATATGTCTCCAACACACTAAAGTGGAGGCAGCCCTCCTTCCTCAATTCCTCTAGGGCTCAAAGAGTGATCTTTCTGAAGACAAAGGACTTTTTCACATCCTCTACCAGTGGAGCACCAGGGGAACTGAGCTGTGCAAATCCTCACCTGGAGTGGAGGATTTCCTTTTAGTACCACAAAGTCTGCTGACAGACGATGTGGCTGTGCATGACCTTTGGCAGAGTGGACATCAGCACGTATGGCTTTCTTTCTATACAGCTTTGATTGCTCCCAACTCAGCTGTTGTACCTGTAGCTGGAGCCTATGCAGCTATTCCTGATGGGGTGCCAGCAAAGCAAGGGCAAATTTAAATCCTAAAGCTGGTGAGCCATGGGCAGGCATTTACAGTTATTCCCCAGGCTACCTTTGGAGGAAAGGAAAATGCTACCTGCCTTTCCAAAATGGAGGGGGGGGAGGAAAGCAGGCAAAGCCACCCTGCAGCTCCCAGACACAACCCCTTTTCCTTCTCATGGCATTAGAGGCAGGACATCTGACTTCAGCCAGCTCCGGCACGACAAACGTCTGCTGGCTCTCCCTGGCATTTGTAGACTGTTCCCTCTTGGGGGTCTGTGTCAGTCCATACAGATCCCCAATTCATCCTAAACCGCTTTGCTGGCATGCACTGGATTAAGCGCCCTGCACTCGCGTGACCTTAGCAGAGACAAGGCTTCCCCCATGCACAAAGGCAGGCTTTGCCTGAAAACCAGACATCTACGAGCAAAGACATCCCTCTCTAAAGGTTCCATCCCACATAGCCAGCAGTAAGATGCAGCTTGCAAATGATGCATAGGTCATATCCTCCTCCTATGACTGATGCTTCTGGCTGATATCCATTTCAGGGCTACAATGAATAAATTATCCTGCTGTTGCAGTGCATACAGCACAGCCTTTTTTATCTGCAAAACTGTGCTGCCTGAACTGTGTGGATTCTTACATGGCACCAGCCATTTCCTAACCTTCCCAAGCAGAGTCAGGCTAGTGTTTCAACTTGGGTTCAAATCAGCAGTGAAGAAGAGACAGACCATCAGAGCCTCCCTGTGCTGAACCCCTGAATAACACAGTTTAGCACTTCTTTGCAGGTTTGGCATACCTTAACTCTGCAAAACAATATCATCCTTTATTTTTGTACCCTTTCCCTTGTGGAAGTTCAGCCAGAAAAAGGTGCCGTTGCATCATTCTAACCCCACCCATATGAAGGATTGTGCTGGGTGTCACTTTTTGCTGATCTTGCTACTGAAATTAAATCAGATTGTTACAAAATGTGTCTAGATGAGAGATGGAGATAGATCTAAGGCAATGATGAGCACAGGGAGCCCCAGGGCATTACTTTAATTAAGATAATCCTATTTGTTGCTCATCCTAAAACAGGTTATGCCAGAAATTATTTCAGTTCCTAGCCAGGCCATTCTAAGCAAGGAACTGTAAAAAGTCTCCCTCTTTTTTTTCAGCCTTATTTCCTATAATCTGTGACAGTCACAAGACCCAGACTGCAATCAGCAGCATGCAAGGATGCACACAGGCTGCAGGTGGGGAACAAAAAGCCAAACCTACTGCTCTCTGGCGATGGCTCATGCCAAGGGTTGGAAAAAGCTGCTTTCCTGCCCACTGACAGGTGTCTGCTTTGGGGTCAGTGCCCTGGATGGGTACACAACCCTGCTCCTCCTGCCGACATTTCACAACACAGAAGATGAGACAACAACCTAAGCCTCAATCAGATACTAAGATGCTGCAAAACACAAAGACTTGCTTGCTGAGTCCCTTTTCATCAAGCACTAGTTATGATCATGTCTACCAGCTCCAGTACATGAACATACACTGAAAATGTTGGTCCTGAAGTCCAGGAAGTCCCAGTCTGGAAAATAAGATGGGTTTCTACATCATTCAGGCAGGGTCAAAGTCAGGGCAACTTCCCTGTGAAACTGCTTGCGGTTCCTGCAACAAGATTATTTTTCCCCCTCTAATAGCATATCCCCACAGCATATCAAAATTAACATCAAAGGGAAGGTTCTTGTTTTCAGTAAGAGGGTTTTTTCAAAGATGACACCTTAGTTACTGTTACACAGAGAGGCTGTCTTGTGACATCTGAGTTTCTATCATGTCAGCCAAGTGGTGAAAACAAACCTGAAGGAAACATGCAATGCAGATGTGGCAGCCCAAGTGCTCAGAGAAGGAACAAAACCAACCCAGTCTGCTTTAAGAAATCAGATCAAGGGCTTGTCACATTTACTTTAGCTAGAACAAAACACATAGCCCTGTGACATGACTGTGATCCCAGCATAAGGTCCTTGAAATGCCACAGCTGAACTGCATCCAGCTCTGGCAGCAGGAATATCTGAGTAGCTTCCATGCTCCTGACACAAAAGCATGGGGTTTCACATCTAGGTGCAGGATACAACCTAATTTTACCTTTTTCGTTTTTTTAATTAAAAAAAGGCATGCTTCTTTTGTGCCTTTCAGCATCTTTGCATTTGTGGCTGCTACAGACCTTACAAGCCTGCACTTGCCTTGGTGCAAGGCAACGGATGTTAGGCTGAATAGGACTGAAACCAAAGCTCCTTTCTAGTCCCCAGGGTTACTAGACTGCTCGTTCCCTGCCTGGGGCCAAGCACTGCTCTGTTTGCTGGGAGAGGGGATAGCCATTGCTGGTCTCCCAGCATGGAACAATGCCATCTCTGTTCAAGAGCCATTGACCATTTACAGGCTGTTACTTATAACATCTTTTATTCTTCTACAAGAGCTTTCTGATTTTCTGACCCAAAGACCCTCAAAACCCACTCGCCAGTCTGACCCTTCGCCATCCAGCAGATCCGAGTGACATCAGCTACCACATGCTTAACACTCCCACTAATTATTAAGGGAAATATAAAACAGGGATCAGAGATCGCCACCACTCCACAGCAGTCACGCTGGATCCTGTCTGCCCCCATCATCTGACCCAGGAAAGCCAAGGTGTGCTAAAACCACTCATCATTACCCACCCCAATCACCCTCCAGGACCTGAAGGAATTCCCTGTACCCCACTGGAATTTGGTGGTTTACCCACAAGGTCACTAACCAATTAGTGCTAACTTCTAATTAGAAAGAACTAAGTCACAGGAGAACCTCCAATTTTGCCTGTGGAGCACACTGATTAACAACATAATTAGAACCACCCTGAAGTGAACAGAAGGATTATAAAACTCGAAGCCCACCTCCACCCCATCCCTGCTGTCATTAAGATGATTTTGTTTCTGTTTTGGTTTTTTAAAAAAGATTGAGACTACAGCTGGTCATTGGCTGGTTGAACTGGATATGACTTCTGATAGCTGGGTAAGGAGGATGCTCTGCCCAATGCTGTCCCTACAGCTATGTAAACGTTCTTCAGATATTCCTCTCTATACAGCCCTTTTAACCAAGCTCAATTTTCTGCCAAAGACTTCCAGCAGGAGCTAGAAGCAGTCCAGCCAAACACCCCACTCCTGCTGCTAAACATGAAGGCTGCAGAGGCCATGGCAACAAGGTAATGACAGGTTTCAGCCCTCCCCTGTGCAGGGTGCTGCAAGCAGAGCAGGTCAATCACAACACTCCTCTCCTTACCAGTAAGGGTCTTGTCATTAGGTTCAAAGGCGTTTTTGATACATAAGGTTTGTAAGAGGAACATATAACAGATACTATTTATTAAAACAAATTCAGTTTCAAAGTGGTGTTTGGCGCAGAGTTCATTTTAACACCAAAGCCAAGACATAATGTTAGTGTTTCCATTCCTGATTTTCACAGACAGGTGTATACAATGTTATACCTAGGTGGCTTCTCAGGGGCACAGCTAGGAGCAAAATACAACATCTAAGTATCATTCTAGACAAATAATTCTAGACAAAAAATTCCCCCCAGGTAGATTTACAAGGAACATCAGCTGGGCTTGATGCTCAGTCACATCTCCTACATCACATCATTTCTAGGAGGTGGAGATACAGAAGTGACCTGTGGTGTGCACTGCCCTCTGTTCTCACAGGGCAGGGAGCCAGCTGGGCACACAAACGTCCCTGCTGTGCTCCTGCTTGCACAGGGAACCAGAAGTGCAAGCATGGCAGCAGCATTTAGGAAACCTTTTTTTTAAGCTATGTAAGTCAGAACAGGACTTTTACCTTGACTGATAACCCAGAAATTTCTAGGAAAGCTTTAAAATATTAAAGACTAATGAGTAGAATCAGGCAATGTTCCAGAGATCTCTGGTTTTTCTATTGGCTTTTTGAAAGCCTGTCTTATCATAAGGATCCATCACACATACCCTTCCATACATATATTTTTTCTTTTCCTCCTTACCTTGTCACTGTTTCTGTATTTGCCCCATTTCTTCAGCATCTTAAGCCACTTGTCCACACGTTCTATTTCCTGCTGTTTTTGCTGGTGCAAGAGAGAAGAAAAGACAAGAGAAATTTAAGAAAAAAAGCCCCAGGAGATGCCTCCTGAAAACACAAAACTTCATTCTCTTAGGTTTAAACTTCTATGCAAAGACCTCACATCAGGATTGGAAACAATCCACAGGTGTGTACAGAAACTGGTAATTTCAGCACTTGGTAATTAAAAGCAGCATTGGTGAAAATGACAAGACACACAGGCTTAACACAGAGAAAGCATTCCCAAGACTATTCCTTGACAATAAAAATCCTTGCAGGTCGAGCTAGACTCAAATCCTGTCACTGTATCAGATCAGCAGAAACATGATTCATTAGCAGGGTCCTAACAGAGGACATGCTCTCAATCTCAGGGGAGATGAGGATGGAGATGATGGTTACCTACAACTTCCACCATATTCCCTTGCACATGCAGTCCCCTTGATGAGCCACAGCTGCTGAGCACTGTGCCAAAGCAGAGGGAAAAGCTCAATATTGCTTTAAGAGGTACTTTTTCAGTGTCATGTGGAGAGGAAAGTTGTCTGACACAGCAAAATAAAAACTCCAACAGCTGGGCATTGTGCAGAGTCCCCACCTCTGGGCAAGCAGCAGTGACCAGTCAGTGCTGGCTGCCTGCTTTACTCTTACTTGTTCACTCGTTTCCCCAAAAAGCATTCCCTCCCCAGCTGGTGTGAAAAGGATGCCACATCCATGATGACAGAGCTGGCAGCTCTCACCTTCTCCTCCAAGGCGGTACGGGTTGGCAGCTCCTGCTCGCTGGAAAAGCAAGGGGTCACTCGTTACTCCACAGGCAAGAAAGGGTGTGGAGGAGCACAGGGTGCTGCAGCTCATGGACAACCTCAGACACCTGAGGGGGTATGTCCTGGGGATTTTGTGCCCTTCCTACAGCTGTCCCCAGTATGAAAGAGGCAGGGGAAGCACCATCCAAACTTCCACCACCCAACAGGAGCTCTGGGGAGTAATCAAGCACTGGACATAACTGGAAATCCTGGGCATGTATCTCCTCTTCAATACACACATGATCAGCAATTTAAAGGGTAGGGAAGCAGAATTTTTGGACAGCAATTTTTTAAACCATCCCCCTCCTGTACACAGAACACCTACAATTGTAACTTTTCTTCAGAATCAGAATAAAAATAGTTTTTAAGCATTCTTCCCAGGCACAGGGTATGTATCTAATTCATGTGCACCTTGGTTAGGATGGAGATTTCCTAAGGGAACCAAAGACGATCAGGTATCTTGTCTGGTCTCTTCCCGTGCCTCCCTGAATCATCAGGTGCAAACACAAGGGCCTCTCCCTCTGACACACTACAGAGGCACAGGAATACCAGCCTGCACCTTCTAATGCCAGGCTTGTGGTAGGAAACCATTTCTGAGCCCTGCTTTGCAGCAGATTTAAAGCATCAGTGTCTGGACATGCACAGTTGAGGAAGGAGGCCCATTTAGTCTTTCCTCTTGCATTTGGGATTGATCAAGCCAAGCCACAGAGCAGCTTATGGGGGAGATGCTGGGCCAGTCATGCTCAGTGCAGAAGGATGGTCCACACACACACAGAGGTCAGAGAGGAAAGGAGAGGGCAGGAGGACTTACTGCAGGAATCCAAACCGGTCTGTAACTTTGTAGAGTGTGAAATCAGCATCTTCCCACTGGTCAATCTGAGCTCCTTCCTGTCTGCCCTGAAAGCAGAAAGGACACCTGTGAGCTTGTCCCAGCATCAGGAATGCCCTAGTGCCTGCACCCCGCACCCAAAGCCCACATCCCTCTCTCCCAAATGATAAAAGGCACAGAAACCAAGAGAGCAAAACCTGGACTAAAGAGCCAAATACAAGGCAGGCAAGAGAAAAATGCCAAGTTCAGCCTATCCAGCATTCTATATATGCTTTTGCTAGAGGCTAGGAAAAACTGTACATCAGAAAAAACAGTGCTGTTTGGTATATGCCATGCTGGTGTTAAGGGAGCACTGAAGCACCAGAAGCTCAGCACCTTTCAGTATCTATGCTGAGCAGACATGGGACCCTCAATAAACTCCAGGGATGTAGTGAGAGGGGATATATAGGAAGGGAGAGCTGGCATGAAGCCTAATGGCATGAGGGTTACTGGGGCGATGCCTGCAGGGAGGCAAAAGTTCTTATCTGATGCTTTCCTAATTGATTAAACAGCTTCAGTCCCAGCCAGCATGCTGGGGAGAGGCACGAGGCTGGTACCTTCTCATACTTGGCGACGATTTCTGCTTTTTCCTGGGCTATTAAAGACTCTATATCCTTCTTCATATCAGAAGCTGTAAGGGGAAAAAAAAGCAAGAGGGAAAGGAGATAAGTAAATGTACACAGCATGTGAAATATTTTAGGGAAGTGCTAATACAAAAAACGTTTGCTGACTATTTTAGCTTCCAGCCATATCCCACAGCTAAAATTAGGCTGAGGTTGCACAGCCGCTGTACAGAGTGTTTGTAGAGCTTGCCTGCACACAGCAGGACCTCCAGCTCCCTGCTCTGGGACACAGCCCAGCCTGAGCAAGGGGAGTCTTGTCTTTGTTCTCAGGCACACACATGACAGTATGAAAGACTTGGCTTTTAAATCCAGACACAAACCAGCCAAGAACACTTGCCCAGCATGGGACAGGTGCCAGCTGGGCACACAGCATCCATGTGGATGACAGCAAACCACTGTGCTCCTGCCCCACCTATGGATGGGAAGCCAGGAGATGCTCTGTAGGGGCATCCAGAGGCAGATTTAACATCAAAGAAGAAACTGAAAGAAGTTTTTTCCTACTGAAGTGTGCATAAGACAAGTGAATTGGCCTCTAGGTGATTACCTTCTGTGGATGCTAGCTTTGGAGCAGGCTGCAGGCCCCATGGCCTCTTAGTCCTGCCTGAGAGCTAGCCTAGGAAATTCATAGGAGGATTTCAAAACAATCCTCAGAGACAGAAAACAACTGCCAGGTGCTGTTTGTCTGTCCTCTTGTTTTCCTTGCAAGAGAAGGTCAGGGGGTGTTGTGCCCCACTGACCAATGATGGTGATGTGTTGATTTGCTAACCAATAAGAGTTTCCTTTCTGTACTTTCCACGTATCTGTCTATAAAACAAGCCTAAAGTAATAAACTAGAGAATTCTCCTGTTCTGACTCCCCTGAGAGTCTGTGTCATTCTTTTCGCCGTTCCTAATTAGAACGACACCTTCTATACACAACTCCAAAAGAAAACAACATAGCAGCAAGATGCCCCCACCTGGGCTGAGAAGGACCAGTCTTGGTCTAAGCAAGACCCAGTCTAGGTACCTGAGGTCTGTGCCCACTGTTCTGCTTCATCCCATACACATATGTATGAGCAAGGTAACTTCTCACATCAAACACACCTTGAGTGTTGTCCTGTACAAGCCCAAAGAAGCACCCTCCCTGTCAAGCCATAACTAGTTCCTCATTCACCAAAGGTGGATCTAACACACCAAGGAGAAAATGTAGGCAAACAAAACCCCCAGGGAACTGCAGTTCCCAGGGATGGCTGCCAGGAAGAGGGCTGAGGGAAGGTCCACCAAGTCCTTCTCCTCTGAAACTCTATGGAGCCATGACAGCCCAGCTCAGACCACATAACAGCTATGGCACCACCAAAAGCCAGGCCACCACAGGCCACAATACCCAAACCTTTTGACCATTGTAGCTCTCTAATGGATAGCTTAAACCACAACTAGGAGCCATCCAGACCTCCCTTGAAGGGTTCTTCCCATAGGACATGCTATCCCAGCATCTGACTGAAGACACATCTCAGCAGTGGTGCTGAACACTGAAAGAGAGCAGCCAAAGGCATCACTTAGGATCATCTGATGAGTGGGATAAATTAAGGAGGAGATATCAGGGAGATATGATGAGCAAAAGCATCAGCACTCTCCAAGGCTCACCCCACTTGTCTGTGCCTTCAGACACCTGGAAGAGATTGATTGTCTCACCTTAACTCCTTAATGCAACCTGCTCGCTACCACCATGTCTTTCAGGCCTAGATGGAGATGGCCAAGAGATCCAGCTTTCCCTAACTCTTCATTTTGAAAGCAGCTATTTCTCCTAGTTGTCAGCTGTGTGATAGAAATATTGTATCACATGCAACATAATCAGGGCTCTTCCATGACCCCTTATCAGGCAGCAGCACAGGTATGGCACCACTTTACACTCATCCGTTCAGATACTGGAAAAATGCAAATTCTTCAAATTCACACCAGGAATGGGTGTGTCTTCCTCTGTTATTGACTCCACAATCAAAACTGAGCAAGGACAGAAATATTAAATTGTAATTTGTTCTTTTATTTTTCCAGGCTGCAGCTCCTACTTCAAATTTGAACTTTGATCAGTACATGTTAATCACAGTTTAATTTTCAAATGTAGCAAGGTCTGAGTAACTGTCTCACCATATCACCTAATGCTTCTGCATCTCCTCCTTCTCACATCTCCTGTGAAACATATAGGCAATTTCACTCCCCCAGTTCTGACTTTGTTGTTGTTGCTGTTATGGGGCCAAAAAACTCCAATGATGTCTTTTACATGCTGCTAAAAATATAAATATTCTGCAGGCGACAGGGGAAAAATAAACTGCACATCAGATTAAATGGGCAATTTTTCAAGACACTTACAAAGTGAAAGCTATTCTGAACATCTCTGGCCACACTCTAAGAGAATAACAAAGGAAGAGCAACTTGGTACCATGGGAGGATTTGCACAGCAAGAACACATATATTTTGGCATTCACCTCTGCAAAAGCCTCTCTGCAGCCAGAAACACCAGACTTGTGCAAAGGAGCCAGTTTTTCATCTCATGCCTGGAATATGCACATTTGTTTTCTCTTTCTGTAACAGTGCAAAAGTCCAAATTTAGGAAAATCTTGAAAGCAGAGAAAATGGTTGATGCCAGTGGGAAGGATGGAGATGGCAAGTGGCTTCACCAGCCTTGGGGTGTGACCACACGGTGCTGCGCTCAAGGAGGTGGTTGTCAAAGTACTCTGGAGAGGGAACAGAACACAGCTTAGTTCTGTAACAACATATACTGAATAGGGGTGTTTTTATTATTTAATTCTGCACATGCTTGAACTCCAGAGTAGTTTTGACATCATGATGTTATTTAGCCTTTACTTGAGGGAAATGACATCTCGTGTGCATTGAAACTACTGAGATCTATTTTCTGAAAGATTTGATGAAACACATCATTTTTTACTTGATGCAAACAGGCTTCCTATAAATAGGAACAGGTTGTACCTGCCATGCCTCTCCATATACCTATGTATGACTGCATACTTTTTTTTTCTAAATACACAAAAAACTCAAATTACTTTCTCAAGCCTGCCTCCCAATTTTCTCCTGAGAGCACTGTATTTTCCTAGCAAAGAGATTTTTTTCCCATGACAAACACACAAGATGGAGCTGCTGTGAACAGAAATAGTAAGAAAATGTGAACTATGCAACAATGGTATTAGATAATTTACTAGGATATAAGCAACAGAAAGCCCTGAACCATGCACATTTAAATTCAACCCTAAAATAAAGTTATGAATTAGCTCCTTTTAGAAAGAATGAAAACACCCACAATCTGTCATCTCACACTAACACTTGCAGCTTCCAGTTTACAATTTAAGGAAGTAAAAATTAATACCAATGACAATAAGCCTAAAGATGTTTAATGAAAATGCACGTGTTACTGCCTACCCACATTGAACATTATCAAACCATCAGCAAACTTGACATAAAATATCCAATTTTTGAATGAAAGCAACTTTCCTTAAATTAATTCACCAGCTGGGATCTCAAATATTGGCAGTGAGAAGAAAGTATATGCATGAAAAATCCAAGACTTGTCCTCCATAAATCAGATTTACTGTTATACTCTTCCCACAAGCCCTGTATTTTTCCAGTCAGATCTGCCAAGCTCCCACTGTCCCATATATGATAGTACCCGCCAGGACCAGCCTGGCTGGGAGATGGGAACCTCTGCCCACCAGTCACCAGCCCAGTGCTGCAGCCCTGCTTGCTGCCCAGGAGAACTGAGCATTTCCCATGGCCCAGCAGCAGTGCTCCTTGTGACACAGCCCAGGACACACACATGTCCCCTGTCACCCCCAGCCACGACACAATGTCTCACGCTTATCAATTCATCAGCAGTCATCGTGCTTGGCAGATGGGCTTTTGAAAATGAAAATATCAATAAAATCTCTTCTTAGGAAACACAGCATAGCAACATGTTCTCAGTCTCAGGATGGATTTGAGGATATTCTGGAACACAGTTTTAAAATCTTTTGTACTGCAGAACAGGAACTACTCAAGTCATTTGAGATTAAGACTACGTGTTTGTAGTTGGTTTCTATTAGGCAGAAGGTCACTGAAAAAGCAGAAATGGGTTTAGGTGAATGTGTGTTCTCATTCTGAATGTGCCCACTTAACTTTAAACAGAGACTGCTGCTAGGACAAAAAAAAAAAAGGCAAGTTTTGACACACCGTACTTCACTACAAATCTGGCCTCTATCAGAGTCAAACTACTGCTGTGGAATAAAGTAAAAAAGGTATGTACTCACTACAGTCACACCCACCACTGTTGAAACACAAGTCACCGTTCCTGTTTCACATTCTATTTTAAAAGCACATTTAAGCACAGCATTTTATGTCTTTAGCCATCTATGGTATCAGCTTGCAATTTTTGATTTATGGAGACAGTTTTAAAGGAAAAGCATATACACCTATGTAAGTGAAAATGCTTATACATCTGCTAAGAGGCAAAAGCCTCTCACAACATACACATGCAATCTGCAAGCACTTTTAAAGCTACTACTCACTTGTAAAGCTACTACTAGCTGTAACAGTGACTCATGGACTTGCACACCCTGGAATAAACCTGCCCATGCAGAGCAGTGAAAGGAACTAAAGCAAGCTGAGAGAAGTTGAGTAAGCCCCATCAGGGCTTTTTAAGTGCATGAAACGGGCACCTTGAAATGATTCAAACCACACAGGCTAAGGGCTTGGAGCAACCTGCTCATCCTGGCTGCGTGGTAGAATCTGGGGGGACAGTCAGCAGCTGCAAGCCAAAAGGAGCTGTCATCAGAGGCTCTTTTCCCACATGCTCAAAGCCTTTCAGAAGCAAAGCCATGGCATTACACCACTGCACATACCTACCATGCACAGCCAAAGTGAGCTCAGCTTTGGGACTGCTCTGACTGCATCGCCACAGCCTGAGGAAACCTCAAAGCCCCCCAAGGCACTCAGGAGGGGCTGTGGGCTGTTACAGGTGGGAACTGACATGCCTGGCTGTGTGCCTGTGAGGTGATGAGCCGAGGAGGAAGTGATGGCCACGCTGTTGACTGCAGGCAGAGCTTTTGCTTCCTGAGAACCAGCCCCATGCGGAAGTCAGCCTGCTCCTGGGGCTGGGTACAAGACTGGCCAGCACCCTCATCTCTGGTATTGCAGCTGCTGCAGCAGCGATTTTTTACTAGACCCCCAAATTTCTACTCCAGAATGGACAACACACTCAATGCACTTGCATCGAGGACTTGTGCTGACCCCCAGATCTCCAGATTCTCACTCATTAACAAACCCAGAATCCTGACCAGCACCACTTCAAAATGCAGCACTGCACTGTGCATCCCCAACCTTAGCTCAAATCCAGCACACGATTACATCTCTGCTACCAGAAAGAAAATCAAAACCAGCACTTACAAAGTGAACTACAGCTTCAGGAATGAAATTACTATCAAGCAGGATGAAGCAAGATACAGGAGATCCTGTTTGCATATTTATTTCCTTGACTACAACCCAGGAGAACACAAGCAAGCTTTTTTGTTTGTTTGTTTTAAGAGCATAAGGAGCACTAAGCCAGCTAAATTGCAGGAAGGTTTGTTTTAACTGTCTTGGGGTCTTTGAAAATGACTGCCCATAGATCACTTTAGATGAATCACAGATGTGCTACAGAAAATTCAAATAGTATCCTGTCCTAGTAAACTTGCATTGCATCTGAAACTGCACTGGATGCTGGGCTAGATAAAACCACAGTCACCTCCCTCACCAGAAGTAGTGGGAACACCAACTGCAACTCACTTTGATGCCACCAGCAATACCCCAACAAGCCAGAGCATCCAGCATCATTGTAGATGAGATCCTGCTGATTTACTAGCATGTGTAACCACTGTATATGACAGCCCTCAAGTGTGATTCTCATTTGCTCCAGAGCCAGTTTGTGAGTTTGGAGAAGACAGGATAAAAACACAACCCCAGCTCCAAGCAATGTGCCCTTACCTGAGCCTTGTATCAGGTGCCAAGATTCATCAGTTCAGCTGGAGTTGTCCACTCCCCTGAAGGCATTTACCTGGCAGGAGCCAGTTGTCTCTGCTGCAGGGTGGTGGGGATCCTCAGTTGTGACAGCCCACCAGTGGAATACCCTCTGGCTCACCCCCACCACCCCAGCTTCACGTGGCTGCTCTCCTCCACCCTTGTCCTCTGGCACGTGAGAGCTCACTGCAGGCGGCTGGGAGAAGAGGCAAGGCAGGACGCAATCCACACTCTCGTCCCCTGGGCTCACTGCAAGGGAAATAAGAAGTTGGTCAGTTTTCCAGTTCTGGCACAAAAAAGGCACCATCCTTTACCAGCACAGGAGTCTTTGAACACAGATGAAAGGCAGGTCCCTTTGGAGCTGATGGGGAAGGAATACTCTGTTATGGCAGGGCATACAATGGTAGAAAGTAAACTATGCTCCTTTTCCATTGCAAAAAAAAACAACCTGGTGTGGGGTTTTTCTTGCCATTTTCTACCCTGGTTAGGTCCTAGGATTTCCCATGCAGGTCTGAAAGCCCAACACAGCTTTATACCAGCAGGCACAGTGCACTGGTAACTCAGCAGGTCTCACACCCTTTCAGAGGTAGCCACTATCATAATCAAGCAACCCATTACAAAGATTATATTTTATATATGTTATCACCTAGCAAGTTATAATGCATCTTATACACATTAAATGCAGATTACACACATTTGCCTCTATTCTCCCAATTTGCACCAAGTTTTTACAGTACAGTTGCAAGCTGCGGTGACAACGATGACAACACTTTGCTGCTAGACTACAGCAACATCAAGAAACCCAAATACATTGGCCAAGTCTCCTAGTTATAGAAATAACAAAAGACATGTAAGACTGCAACTCTATGCTATCCATCCCCCTCAACACGAGCAGCACTACCAATAAATACAACCTCTCTCAACCCTCTCCCTACTACTCCTCTTCCTTTGCTGCCAGTACTCACAGGCTCTCATTCTCACACACATTTTTGGTGTCCTGGCACTCTTCTCCCCAAGGATGGAGATGGGAGGAGATAAACAGGAGGGCTGATAAAGAGATTTGGTCTCCTCTCTGCTTATGCTCAGTAAGTCCAGCTCAACTCTGTTGCAAAGCCAGAAAATTCAGCTTTAGACATAAGCTAAACCCTCTTAACAGAGGAGTGAATCTATAAGCAATTCTTTGTCAGCTTCTATTTTTAGAACTCACGGGGAATAAAAGAGCATCCAAACATTTCTGAAACTCTTTTTAATGTGAGCTGATCTTGTAGAGACAATAGCCAAAAAAAAATCCAGACGAAGGACTGTACAAAAATCAAAGACGCATGAGTTATTTTTTTAAAACATCGTTATATAAATGATTTTTCATTTGAAAACATAAGTAAACTGAAGAATGCAAAGGTCCGCATGCTTCTTTTGTGAATTGAAGATTATTTTTTCTCTTTGCATTCCCTTCTTTTTCTATTCCAGTGTCTATTAAAAGGGGACACAAAAAAAATCCAGAGGGAAAAACAAAAAAAATCCTCTTTTTTTGGGGTGATGCACTGACTTGGAAGGGAACTATATCAGCACAGAGCTTAGTAACTGGCTTCTTCTATTTGCTTAAGACTAGAAAAGCAGTTTGCATTTCTTTAACCATAAACTAAAGGAAGCTACAATGATGGTCGTTCTCCACTTAGACAGGCATTCCTCCTGAAACACTGTATTTTATTCTTTTTGGTATATGTACCAACACTACAGGACACATTACTCTTCCCCTGTCATTCTTTGCTCCAGCTATACTTGGCAATTTTGGGTAAGCTAAAGGCTCCTTTTGCTATTTAAAACTTCCTCTGGTTTTGGCACAATCAGCTGGAGACCACCCACCCCAACATGTACCCGAAGCAGCAGAGTGAGGACACATGTCCTCGCTGATACCCAAGATCTCACCCTGGGCACTGCAGAGCTAGTGATGCTCCCTAGCCAAAACCAAAGGAACAAGGATGCAAACATAACTGATCATGCTGCCACCACCCTGTGCTCTCTTTGGCACAGACAGGCAGCATCTTTTTCAAAACACATGCAAGGAAATAAAAAATGTATCATTATATAAAGTTGCTGGTGCAGCCAATGAAATAAAAGAGCAGGAAGTTAAAAATCCACTAACAAGATGCAGCTTGTCTGTGAAAAACTTGTCCAAAATAATTATTGAGGGGAATGACTTGTATGCTGCAGATATTTGAGTTGAAGTGAGACTTATTCTGACTCTGTGTCTTATACTGCTTTCCAGAGCCTCTGGCTTCACCTCTTTTTTAGGAGGGAGGGATCTTCAGCCATTAGCCTGACCCCAACTAATGCTCAGCCGATAGGAACCACCCTCATTCCTTCAAGCACTTTAATGAGTTTAATCAGCACACACTGCCTCCAAATACAGAACCCTTGCAGGAAATTATTTGTCTTTGGCAGTCTCTGCTGATGACACTCCCTGACCATTTTACTGGCAGTATCCTGGACTTGCATAAACTTCAAACAGCATCTCCAGATGCTAATACATGAGCTTTTGTTAACTTGTTTTCTTCTATCAAAGCCCCATGCAAGCATATCCAGTAATAGAAAACTTGAGGGCAACAAGAAGTATTTGATCCAACACTGGAAAGTACTGAGAAAACGTCTCCCAAAGCTTTTTTAACAAGGTTAAAACAAAGCATATAGTTCCAAAGCTTGGAACTATATGCAGGACAGCATTAGGATACGTAATTTTTCCAAGTCGTATGAAAGGAATCTTTTTAATTACAACATAACTTTACTCTTCCTTTTTGCTTGTTGTTAACTCCTAAAATCACCCCAACTTAAGAAATGAAGGATTTTTTTTTTATTTTTTATTTTTTTTTTTATTTTGCATGTGTGTGCAAAGACAACATTTTATTAAAATCACAGTATGATAAAATGGTGTGATCTGGAAGGGGTCTTGGAGATAATTTCATTCCAACCCCTATTCTAAGAACAGGGATGCCATTCACTAGACCAGGTTGCTCAGGGCCCCACCTGGCCTGGCCTTGAACACTTCCAGGGATAGGGCATCCACAACTTCTCTGGGCAGCCTGCTCCAGTGCCTCACTATCCCCTAAGAAATTCTTCCTAACATTTCATATATATTCTTTTAGTTTGGAATAATACACCCTTGTCCTATCCATACATGCCTGTGTAAAAAGTCACTCTCCCTCTTCTCTTTCTGTGCCCTCTTTCAGTATTGGAAGGTCCCCTAATGTCTCCCTGAAGCCTTTTCTTTTCTGGGCTGAACATCCCCAGTTCTCTCTGCCTGTTCTCATAGGAAAGGTGCTCCAGCCCTCTGATCATCTTTGTGGCCCGTCTCCGGACCTACTCTAACAATTCTGTGACTTTTTTATGCTGATGACTCCAGAGCTGGACATGGCACTCCAGGTGGGGTCTCATGAGGGCAGAGTAGAGCAGGAGAATCCCCTGTCTCATCCTGCTTTGACTGCAGCCCATGATGCATTGGCTTTCTGGTCTATGAGCATACACTGCTGGCTCATCAAGAGCTGGCTCCAAGAGAGAACCCTGAGGGACATCACTTGTCACTGGCCTCCACCTGGACATAGAGCCGCTGACCACAACTCTCTGACTACATCCAACCAGCCAATTTCTTTTCTATCCAGCAGCCCACCCTTCAAATCTGTATCTCTTCACTTTAAAGAAAAGGGTGTCATGTGAGATCAAGTGAAAGGCCTTACACAACTCATGTAGATGAGACCAACTGGTCTTGCCTTGTTGAGTGCTGCAGTCACTCCACCAGAGAATGCCACCAGGGTTGGTCAGGCACAATGTGCCCACAGTGAAGCTGTGCTGGCTGTGTCAGATCACCTCCTCATCTTTTGGACGTGCCTTAGCATTGCCTCCGTGAGGATCTGTTCCATGATCTTCCCAGCCGCAGAGGTGAGGTTCATTGATCTGTAGCGTTACCAAGGTCCCCCTTTCTACCCTTCTTAAAAACAGATATGATGCTTCCCTTGGTTCCAGTCACCAGGGACTTTGCCTGATCATTGTGACTTTTCAAAAATTCCAGAAAATGACTTGCCAACAATATCACCCAGTTCCCTTAGAATCCTGGAATGCATCTCATTAGGGCCCATAGACTTGTGCTTATCCAGTTTCACCAGATAGTCTTGAATGTGGCACTTCACTTACATTGGGAGGGACTTAACTCCCCCAGTTCCCACCTGAGAGATGTGGAAAGTCTGACTGCCAATGAAGAATGAAGTAAAAAAATTGCTAAGTACCCAAGCCTGATCCTGATCTGTTATTAGCAGTTTTCCCTCCTCATAGTGGTTGTCTTCCCTTTGAGGGAATTGTCCACACAAGAAGTCCTCCCCTATTCTCTTAGTGGAAAACATGTTTATAAAACCCAACCATATGTAAAGACTTAAGGCAGAGGTAATACTTCAGCTTATGAAACAGCAATGGTCATGTAGGACACCCTGTTAAAAGCAGCTTTCCAGATTAGGAGTTAATATGAAAATAACTCAAGTATTCTTGTGGTTTTTGAACAGTGTTGAAAACAAAATCTGTGCCATTTGGTCAGAGCTTTGAAACACATCTCACAATTTACTGTGTATTTGGCTGTCAGCACTTTACTGTGGATGATATAAACTTTTTATAGTTTTATAAACTATAAAACTGCCACAGGGGCCGAAAGAGACACACAGCTTTCCAGACAGGGAAAATCAAATGGTACCGACATTTTGGAGCAAGCCATATTATTTCACTAGCAGTTTCTGTATTTAAGTTATAAGTACAATGAAATGATGCTCAGGGGACTGGTGGAAGAACAGCCAGATGGGTTGGTGCTGGATCCTGGAGCCCAGGATCCAAGGCAATGTACAACTGAGGGAGCCAGGTGACATGGAAAGACATCAAACCAGATGCCACCTTTCCATTACTAGGTTTTCAGAGGCATTCAGAACCTTTGATCAAACATGCTTGAGAAAGCAACACAAAGAACTTCAGAAAAGCCCAAGCTCAGAACCACAGAGGATCTATTGCCAACACTTACTGTTTTGCATGTCCTCAGCACTTGTGATGTGAATAATGGACAGCAATGGGAGTGGGATAAAAGCAAGTCAAAGGGGACCAGAGCAGGCTCAAGTCTATTGATAGAAATACATGAGAAAGGTTTTTCCAGTGAAAGCTGGAGCTTGCATGAAGGAAGTGACAGTATGAATGGAAGAACTAAAAAACTCACAACACCTTTTCTTAGATACGATAAAAGAAGAGGAAGTTTAAAAAAGGAGAGGGAGAAGTTTAAGTACACGAGAACTTGTGGCCATGATATAAAGACAAGCATTTGGTAGGATGGAGGCCCATGCAAGGCTGTCCAGAAAAGCAGCAGCAGATGCTGTTCTCTCCAGGAAACAAACAAACTCAAGTATCACCTGCATTTCAAGATGCAGTTTTACTTAGCTGAAAACATGCTCAACTGAAGAAAAAAAGGTACTTTGAACTTGAAAGGTGAATTGACCTTTCTTTATTCTTTAATATATAAGTTCTTTAACATTTAATATATAAATTCTTTAACATTTACCCAACAAAGCAACAACTAGACAGTTCACTTTAAACAGTTTGCTTATAAACACAAAATTTCAGTTAACTGTTACAAAAGGCATTTGCAAGCAGGATGATGATTTCCTCAGTAGCTTGAGAAATTAATCTTCCTGTTCCAAGATCAAAACCTGGGAAACCACAATGCATCCTACTGAAGGGCAGTTGGAATCTGCACTGTGCAAGAAAGCTTGGAAAAGGGAAGTTGCAAATAAATAAGCATCTAAGGGCAGTGGAGCGCCTTTTGATAAGAAAAACTTTTTTTTCCCCTAATGTAAAGAATGGGTCCAACACAAAGAATAAGATCCCTACATGAGTTAGAACATGCCTGCAGGCTGCCAGATAAGACTTCAAATCTAATATTGCATGGGAGCATTTTTTTTTTTTTTTTTTACAAAGTATAAAGTTCTTCAAGCAGGAAGGCTCTTTCCAGAGAACAGAGATCAGAGCTGGTTCACACTTTATCACAGTTAAGAAGAGAGGAGCCTCCCTTTAACTTAAAGCACAGTTGCTTCAAACTTGTCCTGGCTGAATACAAACCAAGGACTTCATCTCCCTGTTTCCCACTTCCCATGTAAGTGTGGACCTGGATTTCCACCTTGGTCACAGACCTTGTTTTAGCATCTGCTTCACACAGATACACTGCTGCAGCAAAACAAAAGCTGCGCCTTTCCCACCCACTTTTAAGCAGCCCTTTGTCATGGATATGTCCTCTGCTAGAGGACTGTGTGCACTAAATCTCTTTTCCAGCAGTAAAGCCTTGCGGTGTTACAGCTACTACATGTTTCTCCCACTTCCTTCCATTGACAGCAAACAAAAGCTTGTTGCTCACTGTTATCAGGAAATATTTGCTTTCCCAAATTGTTTCTGTCTCCCTTGTTTCAGAAGGGTTTTTAGTAGAGTAACAGCTCACTCCCAACAATAAGCAGCAGGGGGTGATTTGAGCCCACCCAGTACATCCAGCCCAGACTGGGCACAGCCCGGTCCTGCCCTTCCCAGCCGTGCAGTCTCCAGCACCTCCTCCATCCCATTACAGGTCCCGTGGAGAAGACAGTGTTCCAGCAGCATGGCTTGAAGAGACAGAGCCACTTCTGCACCACTGAACTGGCTTCAAGCAGCTGCCCATGTTTTCCAGCTGCAAACCATCCCCAGAAGATACTGTGCCCATCCTGAGTATTTGCCGTACTCTAAATATGCTCCCTTAAGAACCTGCTCTTCTCACCACACACTGCACTTCCTTCCTGCCAGACCCCTTATCACCATCATCCCCAAACGACACAGATGAAGCTTCCACTCTTGCTGGTGCTGCACTTTTATTCAGTAACCAAAAGAAACATTCTACATCAGGCACTAAGCCTGTGGCACTTCTGCTAATGAGTTATAATAAAGAATTAAACCCAGACATGACATGAAAACAGAGCACCAAGGTTAGAGTTTCCAAAAAAGCACTACTCAGTCACTCTTTATTTTTAATTTAATCTTTTTTTAGGCAACCACAGTATCAAATGTCAGGTCCTAAACCTAAGAAGGGCACCAAAAGTCCAAGTATTATTCAGGATATGAAATGCTCAGCTATGGCCACCCAAGCTGACCAACTGCAGACTCATGACTGAAACCTGACCACGACTGCCAATACCAAGCCCAAACAGCTTTCATCCACAAGTGGGGTTCCTTGCAATGAAAGGATTACCCAGATAATGACTTTGTGTCCCAAATTTGATGTAAGGGAAAATGCAAAACCAGCACCTGCAGCAGCTCAGCACCAGCCTTGCACCATCTCTTGATGAAAGCTCCCAGAGGCCTTAACTCTGGCCTTCATCTTGGCATAAGGCTCTGCCAAAGACAGATTTCAAAAATATGAGCTTCAAAGTAAGTAAGTAATTTCTTAGTCCGAGAATATGGAGGAAGGGAGGGCAGTGCAGAAAGGACCACTTTTGCAAGTTTCTGATGTTGAATGATCCATAACCTCTTTAAAGCAAGATCCTCTCTACTGTGGCAAGCCCTGCCCAGCCCTGGAGCAGTGTGGGATTTGCAAGCACTCCACTCCACACAGCCCACTCTCCCAACCAGTGGCCACAGGAAGCAGGCTCCATATTTTGGGGAGTAGCAACCTTTTTCTTTTCCTGACTCAAGGCTGGACATGTGGTCTTAACACCTCCAGTAGACTGGGCTGTCATTTCTGACTGTGCCTCTGGTCATTGAAAAGGCACCACAGCATAAAAGGATTTGCTGGGAAGCAAAATGGCGTCAGCTCATTTAATTTAGCAATTAGTAGAAACCATTTTTTCTGAAAAAAAAATACATAAACAAGTAAACAACTCCATAAACACTTTCGTCATCCCTTCAGCCAAACAGCTCTCCAGTCCCACCACCAGGTTCTTCCTGGAGAACTTTCCTAATGCTCTCTGAGATGGAGCAGCACACCACAGATGCAGCACAGTCAGACCACTCTTGCCTGTTGTTCCTTCAGCTTGGCTGCTTTCATGTGTGTTTATTATTTACCATCAGTTTAATTGCTTTCCTCCCACAATACCACCAGGAGCAAACATGGGGAAACACGTAACTGCTGTTCCCTTTGGAGAGCCAGACCATTTCCACGGGTAGCTACCGAGACACAGATAACGTCAGCATCTCAACCTGAAAATGCTTCTTCTCTCCTATCTTGTATATAACTTCTCTTTGAGAAATTTTTTCATGGCATCTTTGATGTTCACAAAAGTCCAGGATCAGCTCTCACTGGTCCCTCAAGATCTGTGCTTGCTTTTCAGTCTGTCAGCAAGAGGTGATGAGAAGCCCAGCAGCCCTTGGATGATGAAGAACTTCAGGTTTCACATGGGAATTTATTGGCTCTCTTATCTCAGAGACAACATTTGCAGGTAAATCCCAAGAGACTCCAGAGAGTCAACCACACCCCAAACCATAAAGACCTGAAATTTAAACTGACATTTCTTACACCTGCCCTTCCCTGGGATTCCTGCACTACAGCATGTCTATCTGCACATCATTCCTCAGTCCAAGATTTCCCCTTTCAGCTATTTAAATATTGATCCTGTTTTCAACTGCTTTTAAGAAGCAGGCAGTGTCGATCAGACAGTTGCTACAGCCAGAGGAAAAGCTGAAGCACAAGCCATCTCTCTGACCTGGGAAGGTCCTTCACAAGGTACACCCAACTCTAACACTGCACCCCCTTAGGCACCAATATCCATCCAGAACACAGATTTCAGTAGTTCTCCCAATAGGTTGCTGCTCCCTTTTCTTTTCCCCATCTTTGCCTGAAAAAGCTTATAGAACTACATAAACTCTAAAAAAAGTATTAAAGAAATGTATTATTAGAAGAAGGTCGCAAAACAACAACTTGAGAATAGCTGCAGCTAAAAATACCCAATCTCCACACCCCATGTTTAGAGAAAACATTATCAGGTGTCACTTCCCAGTAGTAAAAACATATTTATGTTTTAATTAAGGTTCATTAAGGTTGCATTTTGGGCACTGGATTTTTTTTCTCTTTTTTTTGCCAGGGACCACAAGAGACCCTAGGAAAAGACATTGTTTGTTCCCCCAAAGATCCCACTTTTCTGTGCTCCCTGATTGAAAGACTCTTGGAAACTGGAACCTGCAAATTTGTATTTTCTTCAAACACCACCTAACTTTGCAAAATAATTTTCTAAAGAGAACAAAGTATTGTGGCCACCCATACGATGTTGCAGGGTATTTGCGCAATATGGATTTATTTTTGGTTTTTATTAATTCAGCATATCAAGAAGGTCAATATGGGAAGGACAACAACTGCAGCAGCAGTGCAGAGCAGGTATCAGCACAGGGCTGGAAACTGCTGCCCATCTGACCCACATTCTAGACACAACTAGAAAAATTTGCATTATGGACACATTGAATTAGCAAGTCTGCTGCTCAAAGTCTCCCAGATCTAAAGAGCAATAGCCATGATGTACGTCAGCCTTAGGGTTTACTTCAACAGTCGGATGAGCAGAATCAAGGAAGTCAATTAAATTCCCTCAACAGAGTTTTATACCTTTCCACTGATTAAATAAGCTCTGGTTTATTGATCACATAAAAAACCACCCAGGAGTTACTGCAGGCAGGTAAGGAAACACCTGCGATAACATTTTAACAAGCTGAGCACATACAAGGGGAAGCTTAGCACACCATAGCATGCTTTCTTCTCCAAAGACAAATGAAATGAAACTCAGGAATAACTTCTCCAGAAGGTCCACAAAACCTTGTCCAGCTCACACTCACCACTTTTTAATCCTTAACAAATATACACCTTTCCCCCACTCAGAAACACTCAATAATACTTTTTTAAGAAATCACTCACAAAGTAAGTTTGACAGTGCATTACTTTGGTGGCCAACTCCTGCTCTGCTGCCTCCTGCCCAATGCATCCTTCCCTCCACCATAAAACAAGCAGTACATCTCATATATGCCCATTCCCACTGCTTTCTGCCTGTCCATGCGGGCATTTTTAACTTTCTTTGCCTACTTCCCTGTTAAAGTTATTGGAAACTGGACTGATGCAAAATTTGGTAGCATCAAAGAGGCTGAGCATGCAAGCCTCCTGCTTCCCTGAGAAGTCAAGGTGAATATACACCAAAGAGCACTGCAAAGGACTAACCTGGAAGTGATGAGTAGGAAGACAAACAGACCACCACAGCTGTACTCTACTGCTAAAACATTTGCTAAAGATACATCAGTGTGCTGGGGGGCCTCCCTGCTCTCTCTCCCCAGAGGAGAAGGAGGAGGAAGATTGGAGTTATTTTGAAGGACAACCACTGAACAGAACCACAGGAGTGTACTGGGAAAGGGGCAGGGCTCAGATTCACAGCCACCACCTCCTTCTGTCACTCAGCCTGGAGGAACTTGGAAGATTTGCCCACATGATGTCATTAGTACGTTGGTGTCTAAATAAAGGAAGCTTTTTAAAGGATTTCTCACTGACAAACTTATTCCGGTAAACCCTGATAGCCAAGACGTCAAGCAGAAGGGAAGGAAAAGGGAAAACAATACGGGTAGCCTAGGTGGGTGGTGTCTCAGGAAAGAAACCCAAACAACCTAAACAAATTTACTCACTAATACCTGCTTGTTGAATAAAAAGCACAGGGAAGAGCAGGGCACAATGTAAGGGAGATGTTACACCATCTGTCACAAGGATACACAGCCTATTTTGGCATCGGGGTAGGGGGAAAAGGATGAAGGTGAGGAGAGAGAACAGTGAAAGAAAAAAAAAACTTTGCTTAAAGAGAGTAAATAAAACGTACTTCCATGTCAGAGGGGTTTTTCAGCTTCATATTAATCATGTGGCAATTACTGTGCTGTAAAACCAAACTGGAGGGGTTCTGCATATTCAGGAGTCTCTTGGCTGCAAAAGCCTTAAGCTCAAATCATCAGCAAATACCATTTGCTGGAAGTTAAAAACAAAACAAAAAACAAAAACAAACAAACAAAAAATCTAGCAAAAAGAAAACAAAGTGTTCACGTATGCCCACATGTCATCCTCTTCTTCATAACTTCATCACTTCCACAGCACCACGGAGCAGTTCCCCTTCCTCCCTCTGTTCCGCCGTGCATCTTCAGCCGGGCATCCACATGGAGAGCAGTTGCAATAGCCTGGTGACTCATGCTGCAGTAATGTGGGTGGGAACTGCTCCCATGCCCAGCTCCTAAGGACACAGCCTTTTATGGTATTTTTAGCGTGGAAGTTGTTGTGGTTTGTAGCACTTCGCCTTTTGTCTTTCAAGAAAAGAGCTCACAATTCCCCTCGGGGATTCAAGAGCTCAACAGTGGAGCCCAGGCAGGTCGTGACCAAGCCAGCCCTGGAACTTCCACACCCAGCCACGGTAGGGATGCTCAAGGATGTCACACCACGACCAATCCGCAGACTCTCCCTTCCAGGCAGCGGGTCCTTGGGCGGCTGCACCATGCAGCAATCTCCGAAGAGTGGGGCATGTGTGTCACTTGTTCCGTGAACACTTCAACTACTGCATCCCAACTTCGTAAGGAGTCATTCCCTGTGCCAACCCGAGTCCTAACCGCCCCGTAGCAATACACTAACAAGCTCATCTTGGCAAGCCATCAGACATTTCATTTCTACCCTTGACGGGCTGCTGGCATATGAAAAGCTGGCTGGTCCCATCTGTCTTCCCTCAATTAACTTAAGACTACATCTCTCCAGAAAGTAGTAAAAAAAACTCTGTAGTGTTTCCACTCCATACAAATGTAGGTGAAATGGGGCAAGAGAAAGCAGGCAGGGATGTTACATTGAAACCAGGCTAAAAGCTTAAGGGAAGTGCAGCGGCAGAAAAGCTACTCTGGCCTTGAGGACCACAGTGAATGGGACTCAAACTTGACAAAGTAAAAAAGCAGGCTCAGCTGTGCTCTTTAAAAGCTGAGGGTCACACATGAGATTAAAAGAGTATCCCAACATTACCCCATAGGGCTTGAAATGGGACTCTGGCTGCAGATATGCAGTGGATTGCTTTACAGGAGAGCCCCCCATTCCCCCTTGCATATGAAGCATCATCTGCTGTAGAAGAGAAAGGCAGGAAAGTTTCTGCATCCCCAATCACAACCCCGAACAGCTACTGATTTTACTCCTTTCAAAGTTATTTAAGTCAAGAGGAAATTAAATCATAAACTGCACATGCCTAAGAAGTCTAGGAGAAAAGCTAGCAGGATGAACAAAAAAGCAGTAATCAAACCTAACACAAGGCCACTGACATTAAAGCTATTTTTTTTATTCCTTCTGAAACTCCGGTGAGCTCTGGAAGGAGTCAGCCTACAAATCGTGTCAGATCAATGACAGACTGCCCATACAGACAGATTTCACCAAGCGAGAAGCACCAGTGAAGAGCTGCTCTAGAGTGACTTCTCAGCTATGAGAGACACAGTGAAGGGGAAGTCTGGGGGACAGCAGTGGGCAAGCAGTGCACAGCCCACAACATACTTTGGAGGTGAGCCAACAGCAACAGACAAAAAACCCTCCAGCCCTAAAGCAAGTTTAAAGGTCACTCCAGGGTCTGTTGCCCTGGGCACAGCACCCCCCAGCATTTGCCAAACAAGATGCCTCTCACCAGGGGGACACCAGGCCTCCCTAGACAGACCAAGATGGAATCTTTTGCTCCTCGAGCATATGAAATAAATTTCTAAATACAGGACGTCTTCCTGCTCTATCAACAGGATCAAGACTACAGAATTAAAGTTTAAAAAAAAAATCACGTGAAAGGCTCCATCCTGTTTGAAGGAATACAATGCTTTTCCTGTGATCTTGCTCTAAATATCACAACATCATACTCAATTACTATCCCACCTTACTCCTAAGTCCCGCATAGCCAGTTTGGCTATATGAGATCAAAATGAGCTCTGCCTTGCCTCATTTCTCATTAAACTGCAAACTACATGCAGCAGTAGCTGTGTAAGAGGCAAGCCAAGCTACTTAATTTTCATTATCCATTACTTGGACCAACACTATGAATGAAATTGGAGTAAAAAAAACCAAAACCAAAACAACAACAACAACACAAACCAAACAATAACAACAACAAAAAAACCCACCAGGAAGGAAAAAAGGAACAGAACAGAAAAATCAGCCTAAACCTCCTACAGACAGAAAAGGAACATATCCAAGCCTGAACTGAGGTTTACATATCCCACACCAGACAGACCTCTCTGTACTAAGCCTTTAGTTATCAAAACCTGCCATCTGCACTCCTGAGAAAGCCATGAGAAGAAGGAAATGCCAGTTTGCCCCTACATGCTTGATTCTGCAGTTGCTGCAGGCAACCTGGTGCTGTTCTGACCTTGATGTGCTGGCAGACCCCAGGGATCCTCCCCTGTGAGACCACCTGCCCACCCCCACCTCCAGCTGTGGAGTACACCTGCATTTAACATACTTCTGGTACTTTGGCCAACAAACAAAAAAGCTTTCCGAGACAGCAGGTTCTCTGTAAAAGCATTGGAATGCTCTTACAGAGCAACAACTTCTCTTAATGCAGAAGCCAAGTGGTGCCAGCACAGCCTGGACGTGGATGCACTGGTGCTTGGATGCATCCAGATTTTGCAGCTGATGGTGTCTTCAAAAGAAGACGTCCAGACAGTCTCTAAGTGCTTGCAGCCCTCTCCTCCTCCGGCGTTTGTCCCAGTGACCATCCTGCCACACACCTCCAGAGTTGGAATGCAGCCCCCCTTTGGAGCAGACCAGACTGTGGCTTGCTGGGACAGCTGTAGGAAGGCATGGATGCACTTCTCCCCCTCTTCATGGGGAAAGGGCTCCCTTTAAAAGCAAGCTGCAGAGGATGTGAGGCAGATGTGCCTCTCCAGGGGAAGAAGCACAGACTTATAAAGCATTGGTTAGTGGGAGATTGCAACCCTGGCTCCACTGAAATGAATGTCAATGCTGCTAATGAATTTACAATGCAACTCAGATTTCCACTGCTTTTCACACGAGGCCCATCTGAGCTAACATGTAGTGTTTGCTGAAAAAGCTGAGCTTTACCAAGCTTCATTCCTTATGAGTTTTCCATGCTCATCTTCTCACTTCCCCCTCTCAAATTTGCAGACGGGTTTCAGAACAGCAGCTTCTGCTCTGGACTCTTCTCAAAGCAGTTTGCATCACCAGGGTTGAGCTAAATGACTACAGGAACCCTTGCAGGAGAAAAAAAAATAATTCAAGAAATTACATCCTTCACAGGATCTGCAGATGGCATGTTCCTCTCAGCAGTACCAAAACTGTTTAAAGGACAGTAGGAGACTCCCAGAAGGAGATGCAGATATTGCCATCACAGCCAGGTAAAAAGAAGGCAATGGATCATGACACAGATGGCATTTAGAACAGACCACTCACTGTTTTACAGGAAGGAGTGGAGGGCAGGTGTGAGATGCAACCAAAAGAAGCATCCCACTGTGTGCAGACATCATGACCTATTACCTTTACCAGTCCTTTGCAGGGCCACAGCTTTCAGCTAAGAATCTGCTTAGCTGGAACCATTTATAAATTATACACTAACTGGAGGCTTTAAAATCCTTGCAGGAAAATGCAATAAAATAATCAGCTGGGCAAGTTCTGTCTGACAACTCTTTTTTTTTCCCAATCTAGTACATGGCCACGTGGAGAGAAGTGGTATGAATCAACCCATTTGGCAGCACAAGACAAGCGAGGATGCATCACTGCTCCACTACATGGGGAACACCCTCTGAAAGGCTCTGTTTACTCAGCAGGAGCCAATGCAATTCCTACACAAAGGCTGTAAGTACATTTAAAGCTCAAAAGTAATCTGAAACAGGTCCATTCTCCCCTCCAGCTCCATAAATACAATCCAAATTGGGTCATCATCTAACAATAAATGAATGATACTCACTTAAGCCTCTGCTACACTGCTGACATAATCTAGGCCCTTTCATTCTCCTTGTACTGCAAGTACTAAAGATGCTTTTATACATCCTCTGAAGTACTCCATTTAAAAAACCATGGTAACTAGGGCACCACATTCAGCTGCTCTTGGAAAGAAAAGCCATTCCCCTTCCCTCTCAATAGGCTCTTAGGAGGCTTGGACAGAAAAAAAAAATATGCCTAATCCAAACTCAGCTCCACAAGGATGGCTGGAGCTGGGTGCTGAGAATAAGGGAGAGCATGACTACCAGGAACCACTTGGGTCTGTGGTGTGACAAACAGCAGTAATAGCACTGCATGAGGAGAAAGAGAGCCATTAACTGTGTCCTGCATCAAAACAGCACCTCAAAGTCTCATTTGAAGTTATCAAGTGTGACACCACAGCTGCAGCATTCAACATCATATTTTCTTTAACAGCTATTGGGTGCTCCTAAATATCTCAGGTTCTTTTTAGGGGATGACAAGAATATTCAGTTTCAGTATTTTAGCATGACAAGAACTACAGGAACCAAGAAACAAGTTTTCCTGTTATTTTTGCATGGCAGTAAAAGTTTAAGGGATTTTTGGTGTTTTTTTATTTCTTCCTCATTCTAAATGCCTCTGAACAGTGAATTTTCCTGCATGGCAGCTTTTGAAGTTTGCCTGCTGGCACCAGAATCCTCCTCCTTTCTGAAATGGAAACATTCAGAGATGTGGGCACAGAGATCAGATGGAAAGAGCAAGGCAGTTCCCACTAAAAAAAGCCATTTACTAGGAAAAAAAAAACATCGTAAAAAAGGAATATTTGTCTAAAATGGAAGGTTCATTATTTGTATTTTTAAAAAGAAAAGCATTCATTTAAAAATAAAAAAGTCCCAAAAGACATGCACTAGCACCGGGAAGTCTAACAACTTTAACATGACCTAACTGCTTCACTATTCCTAATATACAATTTTAGCAGACTTTTTCCAAATCCCACTATGTACTGTTATGGAGCCACATTCCAAGATTTAGGGTTTTAAAAATAGAAGCCTTTAACCACAAAATCTGTAAAAGTACCTTAAAAAAATTAGAAAGAACCCCTTTCAAGTTCTATCCTGTTATGGAGGCCATTCCCTAACTGATGTACCGAAGCACTTTGAGCCTCTCTGGAGGAAGCAGCATTGGATTCATGACAGCCTTGCTGCAGAGGACCTTATGAAAAAACTCATGCCTGTTTGAAAGAGGTACAAACTTGGGAGAAAACAGACAGTTTTAAAGAACACATTCTTAAATGGGGAAACTGAGACATGTAATAATTAGCAATTCCTCAAACAGCAAAATATTTACTTCTTCTGGCTAACCCACTGTCATCTTTGCTAACACAGGCTGCTGTGGCAAGAGATGTGAGGGGGTGAACTGAGGATAAGTGCAGCAGTTATCCTTGAATTCCTGACTCTGCTCCTCACACCATCCACTGTTACTTTTCAGGAGGAAAATAGGAGAAAACTTAAAAAGGAAAACAAGACAACAGTGTGGGAAAATGCTCTCAACCAGATAGGTCAGCCTAGCTCAGAGCCATAAAATCACATACAGCACACCTGGCTGCCTTGAGAAATATGCAGAGAATGAAGGTGTTTGGAAGCGAAACCACTGTACCCTTATTTCCAAATATAAGGGAACAATATTAAAAAAAGTATTACAACTTACATATGAGGCAAAGAATAAAAGCCAAAATAACAAGGGGCTTGCACAAGATGCCCCAATTGTCACATCAACGTGTCCAACAAATAAGTACGTTTTTATAACCAATGTTTAGCATTGTTTTGTTGCTATTTTTCTTGAGACTCCAAGAACATCCTCCTTAATTTGAAACTTACAGGACGAGAAAAAAAAATATATAGGAAAAGCTACCTCTCGGGGTATTGCTCTGGCATGCCTCTGCTCATTTAGGCTTTTGAAGGTAGAAATTAATGAAGAGAATTAGCTCTGGAGCCTGCTGCTCCCTCTCTCCTGGGATGCCATCTCTCCTGGGATGAGTACAGCAGCTCCTGGCTGCACTCCCTTGTCTCCACTGAGGATGAAGCAACTGGGAAGTCTGCTCACAGTCAAGTTTATGAATGTTTCAGCAATTGCCTCCTCCTTCGAGTAGCTGCCCAAAAGCTTACCCAAACCCGGGCCTTCTGCCACACCATCCGACTGCTCCATCTAATGAGCTTCTCTGTTTGTAAACCTGTCTCTTGACAGACACTCTCTGCCACGTGGGCACAGAACACTCACACAGCCACAGATGCTCCCTGCTCCCAACCTGCCGCAAGGCTTCTCCATCCCCTGCACCTTGGGGGAACAACAGCCCCTTGACTTCACATTGACAAAGGCAGGCACTCTGCAGGCTCTGCTGCAGGTCAAGAGTAAGTTTTCCAACAGCATTTTACAGTGCTTTGCAAAGCCAGACTGTGCCAAGTTTCACCTCATGGTGGAAAGGACACACGGGCACACCAAATCCCACAGAAGTTTAGCTCCCAGGACCACTGATGACAGCTGCACTGTGGCAAGCCACCTTGTTTAATGCATAACATCTGTCTCCTTTGGTCCATGCTCTGCTCCTCCCTTCAGGGGAAGGATATATCCATGGCACAACTCAACTTGAACAGCAGAATTTTGGTGTAGTGTTGCCACAAGGTTCTTCAGGAACACAAAAGACCAAAGAAAGCTACTTGCATTTGGAACAAAAGACAGAAGTCTGCTGTGCTTTGTTGTAGCATAAGAGTAAACAGCAACCAAATGCTTTCTGGAGAGCAGATGACAGCTACCTGGTTCTTCTACTGCTATTCCTCAAGAAACACCAGTCACATTCTGGTCTCAGGTGAAGAACAAATCCTGCATGCACAATGAATACAAGTCTCACAGGAAACTACAACAGGTACTGTGGGACCACCCAAAAAGCAGGAGGAGAGGAAACATCCCACCATCAGCATCTAATCAGGCAAGAAGCTATTTCCTCTGCTCAGACTCATCAATCAGTAATCTTAGTGCTTGGGAGCCCTTACCGTGGACAAAGGCCCTTCTTAGTCTGACATAGGAACAGTCACCAGAAGATGGGGAGAGAGTTTCAAGGAAATTCCATTGGAAAGAGAAACCAAGACACACAGGAAAGTTTCACCAGAATGAGCTACCACACAGTTTTTACTCTATTGTTGTTGATGGATCTCCAGTCCTCCAACATGGACCAGCACAGAGAAAATGCAAGGCTTAGCGGAGAAGTAGAAATCTGTAGGCTTCACCTCTGGCCTGCTCCTTTCCTCACCTCACCCGGAGCAAGAGATGGCAAAGCTTGCCCCTGAAGTCCACACCAGGCAATATGCACGACACAGAAATCCACAGACATTCAAATATAAAATATTTTCTTAGGGGAGAGCAGAAAAACCTACAGACCACACAGGAAGTTAGTACACTTCACAGCAGCCTATCTGTTGTGGAACATGATGATCAATTTGTTGGATGCACCATTATTTCCATCAAGTCATCTCAAGCTTTTGTATAGGAACCTGTAAGCTGGCCTTTGGATATGTTGGATTTTTCTGTGTGCATGGACATTGGCTCTGGAAAATTTTAGGAAATGGGACTGGTTATTTTCTTATCACAGCATTTGGAAAACTGAAACAAGTTAATTTGTGGCTTTCAGTACTTAAAACTAAGTGAATAAATGGAGAGAGCAGCCAACTTCTGTGTTCATCTAGATGAATTGCTGAGATCATGCCGTTAGCTAACATCACTCTTTGTTTTTGGCTTGAGAGGCAGACAGTGCAAAGGGGTGTCCAGTTACAGAATGGCAACACTGATAAATTGCCTAAAGTTTTAGCAAGAAAATAAATGCAAGATGTGTAAAAAAAAATGCCTGCTGAGTAATAGATGTGGGGGTCATGTGGGCATGTTTCTAAATTCCTTCTCTTTGGTATGTTCAACAGCTCTTCCAGCTAGAAGCACAGAATGCTTTTGCAACTAAGCCTGCCATTACTCCTTTTTCCCCTTTAATTAGAGGTCAGTTCTAATCCCTTCCAAAGCATCCACAAAGCATTTGCCTGAATTCAGACTCCAGAGCAGCACAGTCAAAGCAGACAGTGGATCATCATGAAATATAAAGCTGCAGGCACCACAGAAAAAAAAAGGTACCTATGTACTGAGGCAAGAAAGAAAACAACCTGCAGGACCCACTGGTGTCATGCAAACCATGTTAGGAGCAAAGAACAACTCTTCACAGTGAGAGACCATGAGACAGCAGATTAAAAAAAATTAACCAGAAGGAGGAAATACTTCTTCCAAGTGACCCACAATTGTGTTGTGGCATGGGCAAGTTATAGAAGGTGTCTGCAAAGTACCATGGAAACTGCAGGAGGACAACACTGGTGCAGCTGTTAAGACTCCTTCCCCGAGGATCCACTCCGGTTGAGGATTCCACCAGAGGAAGGGATATAGGCCAATCTGGACCTTGGCTGGAGCCAGTGTGGCAGGTCTTCCACTCTTGAGCTACCACACATGGGCATTACAGCAAAGCTTGGAGAACTCTGGGGTCCAGCATTTAAACCCTCTGACCTGGCGTCTTAAGAGACTGTCTCTGACAGGGCTCTGAAATACAAGCAGAGCAAGAGGGGATCACAGATAACTTCCAACTGTTCTTGCAGAGAACATCTTTCCTGGACAGAGGATTCAGAGAGGAAATGTTTTCTCTGTTGCAGAGCCCCAGGCAGTGAGACACAGCACATCCTGTCTTCCCCACAGTGAGACACTCTGAAACTGAAGCTGCAAGTGTTCAGAGACAAGAACGAGTGCAACCCTTCATCTACCAAAAGGCAGCTCAAAGTCCAGGACAGACATCCCCAATGTGTAGCACAAAATTTATCCAGCATCTACAACCATCAGTCCTTTAGAAAAGACATACATCCTCATGATTAAAAGGCCACAAACTTTGTAGAGGAGATCTGAGGGCAAGAAGCATCTCTATTGCTTGGGCATCCCGGCCACACAGACCACTGCAATCTTCGATGCTGCAGCAAGCAGATCATACTTAAAACCTCTTGCACCAGACACAACAAACTTCCAGGAAGACACAGCAAGATCACCTCTACACCACAACTTTCCCACACATGTCAAACCCTCCCAAAGCCATTAATTGGCAGCTGATGCTGGAAGGCTGTGAAAATCAGAGCACTCACAAGGAACAGGAAGGCAGTGCTGTGAACACTGCTGAACTGAAGGAGCTTTAAGTCACTTTACTCCTGCACTTCTCCTCAGGCAGCTTAAGGACCAGGGCACTATTTTCAAGCTGTTCTTCTGTTTCACTAAGTATCTGAGTCAAAACCTAGCACAAAAAAACCCAGGGTGTCTTTGGGAGTGTTTTGCCTCCAAAACAAAAATATCTTTCATTAACAGCGGAAACATTCACAGCAGGGAGGAAGCTGATCCACTCTACTCAAAGGCTGCTCTGTCTGTCAGAAGATGCATGAACGTAAGGTCCAGGAAACAGGTTAATGGCTTACACAGCAGACACCTCTATCTCCTTGAACCAGGAACAGATCCAAAACCAGTAATGTGGAGCAGACATCCTTCTCCTTGTGGCAACCAACCCTCCAGAACAAATTAACAACAACAAAATCAGACAGGCCTCTTCTTCTGAAGGTTTTCGCCACTTCTGCTTTGGAAGAGGAAATCATAAGGACTTCATGCAGATCATTCAACTTGTCCTCCAAGCCACAGCAGCTTGTCAGCATTCTGCCTGGATGTCAGACACTGCATGTGCACATAAAAGGAAGCATTTGCTCACTGTTGTAGCTACTTCCCAACCAGGCTGACAAAATGCTTCTGATTCTGTGTGCTCCTCTTGTGCTTCCCCCATTCTAGGCAGCTGCTTCAAGTGTTCATGCACACTAAGAGTACTGAGGTACTGTCACACCAGATTACTCATTTCTGACTAGAAGAAGCCAAGAATTTTAAGGAACTAAAATGATAAACTACCAGAATTTCATGAGGATTCTCTCACCGGTTACTGGTTAAATAAGAAACTGAGCTCTATGGACATTGCAGACAGTAATAATGAGAGTGATGATCACACTTAGAAACTGTGGGGCAGTCATCTCTCACTCCACAGAGAGGAGCAGGTAAGCAATATGGCACTAACCAGCTCTGGGGCTGGTAGGGACCACTCAGCAAAGGAGGTGAAAGTCTTTGCTACTGGAAAGGTGCACACAGACACATGTTATGCTTTGGGGCCAACAAATCCCTCAACTGAGAAGGTTAAAACCAGGACATCCCATCAATGGGGTCTGTGCATTCATGGTCCCCCAGCTGTGAGAAAATGAAAGCTGACAGCAGTGCCCATACAAGCAGTCTGTTCTCTCTCCTGTTCACTAGGTTTATGTGCCAACAATGCAGCCTGTGGGCACGTTATACCTCCTCTTTGTGTTTGGCATCCAGCTAAAACAACCCTTTCTCTTCTTTCTTCTCTCACCTCAAGCCAGTTGGGCTTCTGGCAACTAGGAGAGTGACCAGAACAAACAGTCCTCCTGCTTACATGCTTGCAGGGATGCATCCTTAACCCAGCATTACAAAAGCTATGGTAATAAAAACAGTAACCTAAGCATCACTGCCTTGTGCCAGACTTTCAAATGAACCAGCCCACCTCAGCCTGAAGTGCCCTGCAGACCAGGGCTCCTCTCCTGCTGTCGTGGAGAGATGTGCATTCAGAGGGGCCAAACAAGTCCCTCAGCACTGCTACAAACCAGTGCCACACTCTGCTTTACAATGCAAAATTAAAATAGAGGCCAATACTGGGACAAAGTTTCCTTCCTTCCTTCTCACAATTCCTCTCACTGCATCAAAAACACAGTGAACAGAACCAGAGCTGCCCTGGAGAGGCACATCTCAACTCTTCTAAACAGAGCAAGACCAGAGTCTTGGCCTTCCTGCATCCTAGCTCAGAATCATCAGCCACTTCTCATCACCCAGCCTGCTTTTGCCTAGGATAGCACCATAGAAACATCTGCATCACCATCACACTATGAAGTGCCTGCCATCTCCAAGCTGCAGATTTCTGGCCAAAGCAGTAAGCCTTTGGAAGTCTCTGATGACTTGTTTTTCCTTCCTCACCTATATCAGTTCATCCGAATAGCAGATGCTTCCTTTGTAAGTTTTGGTTTCTGTTTTGTTTGGAGGTTTGCTTGCTTTTCTTATTTGAGCTGCTTTTAATAAAAAGCCCATCTCCGGGCATGGTGTGACCTGTGCATTAGGAAGGGTGGCAGATTGCTCTTTTTTGATCTGCTAATAAAGCTGATTTTTTTCCTCTTCATTTCCAGGGAATGTGAATAGCTCAGCCCCCAGGAAAGAGACACAGCAATTACACTTACTCAGACCAGCAGAGCACTTTGGTGCAGAGCTTGCAGTGAGCTGATGCCCTCCAGCATCTGCTCTGTAGACAAGAGCACACCAGGGGACAAGCTCAGCAAATGGGGAAAGGTGACAGCTCTTTGCTGCAAAGGGTATCCCAAAAATCCCCTAAAGAACATCCAATAAGCCTCTGTTCCCCTGCTACTTTCATAAATTGGAATTCTAGATTTGTAAGGAAAACAATATGTAACTGAAATTAATCTAAAGACTTCTCTTTGTTGGGGTCACATTTCAACAAAAAAGGAGGTGATTGCCCAATTTACAGATCAATGCAGCTTTACAGAGTTCTCAGTAAGCACAACCACTGTGACTTTTCAAGTGCAGTCCAATATCTAATCCTTCATTAGATATATTCATAGTTAGGTATAAATATGAACAGTTACATCTACAAGTGAGGCTTTACATAGGTAAAAATTCACACTGTATACGCTTTGCAGGGTGTTCTTATCAACCCATGAATCATATGCTCACATGTACATCTGCAAGTATTAAAAAAGCATTAGGCGTCTTATACGTGGTCTAGTGGAAGGTGTTCCTGCTTATGACAGGGGAGTTGAATGAGATGATCTTTAAGGTCCCTTGCAACCCAAACCACTCTGATCTATGATCTAGCTGCTAAATTATTAACATCAAGTTTGTTTTCCCACACATCATCCTTGCGGCTTTTGCAACCTGGTTAGGAACAGCAGGGGATTATTTTATCCAAATACCAATACATACATGAGGGAGGAAGTACAGAATGATGTACAGTACAGAATACAGCACATGCTGCTTTGTACCTTTGCAGCATGCCAAACTGGAAGAACAGAACCAAAGTGAACCTTGGTTTGTATAGGAGGTGTTTTAGCTAGACTAGTATACCACTATCATTACCTCAGCAGCATAATTAATGAGCAATGGCACGATTATAATAACAGGCTCTTTAAAAGGTGTGCACCAGCTGCCAACCCTATCTGTATCACTTTGCATGCTATAGTACCAAGCCTGATATTCTGTTCAAGCAATGGAAAAAACAGCTTTTCAGGCAGATCCCCAGGACAAACACTCACAAGCAGACACAGCAGCTGGTTTTTCCACAGACACCGAAAGATGAGTACACTTGCAAGCTTTTCCATATGTAGACAGACATACAAAGTCCCTTGACTCAAAGAAAGTTTAATTCAAAGGGTTTCCATCAGGAAAGCAGGAGTCTCTTTCACAACATGCCTGCCAAACCTCCAAGGCTAGAAAGCTCAAGCATATAGTCCATAGACTTTTTTTCCTTTTTCTTTTTTTTTTTTTAACCCACAATTAACTTACTGATAGCCTTGGTATTACAGAAATGTTCTCTCTCAACACTAACAATAAAAAATATTCAGGAGAGCTTTGTAGATAAGGTAGAGGATAAGCTAATTTAAACACAACCTAGCCTATCTGAAGGGATTTTAGTCCACTAGGCAAAGAGTCAAAGAGAGAAACTCCTGCAGCATGTAGATGTCTACTGGTCCTCTTGGCTTGGATGCCTGAAGCGAATTTCCCTTTCGGTGGCAGAAAGAGAAGGAAACAGCATTTTCACTCAGAAATAATATTCAAAAAGTCAAATATGAGTCCTTCTAAAAATTACATTTTTTTAATTGACCTCTAATTCTAACCAGATTTTTCAAGGAGGGGCACCATCAAGCTCTTATTATACCTTAGGGATTTTTAGGTAATTATGACTACACCTACCTAAGGGATGCTGCAGTGCCAGGGCTAGGTCCTTTAGTAAATTACCCCTTCATTTAACCTACAAATAAAGCCTTCTGAAGGCTGAACACCAGTATTTTTGGCTGATATCTGTAAACAGCAAAAGGAACAGCTGCTTCAAGCAACTTTAAGGGGAAACTGAATTAAGGAAGGGAAGAAAGTGCATCTTTTCCTATGGAAATAAAAGTTATCACCATGCTTGGAGTATTACTCCAGGTCAATATAAGCAAACAGTTTTGAAGAAAATGGTCTTCTTTGAACTTCATACTGCAACATTGTTTTGAAGAGAAAGAATTATTAGGCCTTCACACTTATCACCAGTCTCCGCAGAGGGGTTGATACAGTATGGCATGACTTGAAAGGAGAACAAGGGCTGACAAAGGACAAGCTTCTCTGCTCTAAGACCAACCCATTGTCAGCAACAAGCACATATTGCTGCCCCACCACAAAACCCAACCAAGAAAAAACATCTCCCAAAAAAACCCAATGGTTTCAACTGAGCCTAAAAGGACTTGAGTTTGCATTTTATACACACGAACTCAGAAGAGATGCTCTGAGAAACATTCTTCTTTTGTGGTTTCTCTAACAGCATCATCATTACATCATTAAAGGGGAGAAACTAATTCATTCAACATGCATTCAGCCTCTAGTCTTTTAATCCAAACACTTCTCTACGGCCATTTGAATAAACAGATGACATGAAGACTGCTTTGACTAGAAAGCACACCACTGGTTTCTCCCATGTGCATTTTATTACAAATTCTGTTGTCACACTAGGGGGAGAAAAGCTAATTCAAAGGATGAAAGAGAACAAGGACTTGAGAAGAGGTTATTAATGTCTACGTGTGCCCCATTCTCCCCCTCCACCCTCTTCCCTCCCCTCCATCTTAAGGGGAACTATAGCCAAAGGAGCACATTGTTTGTCAGAGGGTATCCAACTTGGCTGGTCAGCTGCAACAAGGGATTGCACGTTCAGACAGTTACCACTCAGGAAACCTCTCTCCTGAGCATCAGATCACACACTGCAAACACTGCAAGGTCATGGTAACGAGTGGCAGCTGAGAAGATCGTAGTGACTTGCTGTGGTTGGTGCCTCACATCCTGTCCCTGAGCAGCTGGCTCACCACAGCTTCCTCACTGCTGGATCAGCAGACTCCCAGGACCCAACAGACCAGGAGACCTTGTGCCCACTCAACAAGACCAGTGATCATTAGAAAAGAGGGGACGAAGTCAGACACATTCTAGGAAACATCACTGCTATAGTACCATATACCTGGGCTGATGTAACCCAAAGCTCTGCACCACTGTTGCAGTAGAAGGGGGGAAAACCCAAAAATGCAAATCAACCCCTATCTCAAATAAACAATATTTAGTTCCGTAAAATCCTGAGTGGATAAATTCTTTATTGCAACTCATTTTAAACTAGGGAAGCAAAATGAAGTATTTGTACAGCCAGATCATCACACTCTGAACAAACCAAGGGAGGTTTGCAGATGTACATCATGCTGACCACAGAGTTCAGCTTCTGAGTGCAGTGTAGGTAGAGAGACACTTTGGTGCAAAGCCGTGTCAAGTCTGGTAAACACACATGCATAAAGATCCTATTAATAACCTGGTATTTCTGCAGGGAATTGGGGAAGTTTGAAAATAGGCATTGGTCTGGAAGAGTGGAACAGGTTTAACACAAGGGATGCTCTGTAGAAACCAGTAGTAGCAGGTTATGTCACTAGAAATGTTTCAATGAAAGATAACTCTGACATGGTTATGAAGTCCTGCTCAAAGGTGAATTCAGCACAATCTTAACTGAAACTGGCCAAAACCAAGCAAAAGCTACTCAAGAGCCACACTTTCAGAAATTCTAATGTGAGCGCTGCAAACAGCTTTCCTGCCTGGAACTTTGAATACTTCTGTAACAGGAATGAAATATTTTCTATAAAGTGACCCAAAAGACTCCCAAAGTATTTAGGAGACTGCTTTCCCCTTTTGTCAAAGTCAAAAGGGGAAAAAAGGCCCATAAAAGTGGAATACAATGTGAACAATGATGAGCTATTCATTTCAAAATGAAAGCTGCTTCTGAGAGAGAAGGGGAAATACCCACCACAATTGCTTTGGAAAACACTGCCCAAAAACCCTCAGGAAAAGAATAAAAAATGGAAAATATACTTTCAGAAATCAAGAATTATAAAAGCTACACAGAAGAATTACAGCAATTGCATGCTAGGAAATAAAGACCAGAAAGAAAATCACCATGGTCAACCCATTTATCCTGTCTCCCATAAGTCTGGTTTTTACTCCATTTAATCCAGGACTGCATTTAGTAGAAAACTGGCACAGGAGTTTTGCCAGCTGCTGGCACTCACACCATGCAGAGTTCCACCCCCGATCCTTCCCACTCCAATTCTCCCACAGCATCTACCTGGATGTGGGACAAGCCCAGCCACCACACCTGGGCTGCCGGCTCTGTGCCAGGGCAAAAAACAAGGAGTGGAAGATTGATTGTCAATCCCTTAAAAAAATCCTCTTTGACATAGATGCAACCTGCTAAAACCCTGGGGGACTACGCTTTTCCTTGGTGTGCCCCTCACCATGCAACACGGAGGTCTGGAAACGTGGGGCTGATGGCAGCACTATCAGCACCATCAAAGGCTATGTATGTGCCTGGCCCTGCCCTCCTGAAGAACCCTTTGATGGTCTCATTTCCACTCAAAGCATGACCACTGAGGCCCCAAAAACATCTACCCAAGAAACTACTTTTTTTTAGAAGAAATGCATACTTTAGGAATGAGTTAATACACTTGGAAGAAAGCACCAGCCACCTCCTTGAACTGGCATCTTTCCAGCCTCCCAAAGCCTACCACCAGCCCTGCCACAGAAATTTTGCAGGGTTAGATAAATAAAGAAGGAAATAGACAGCAAGCCACAATTCTAGAAACCTACCAGAAACCTCTGCCATTCCATGTTACCATTTTCACCTTTTTTCTCAGCCTCATCTTTCTGAGGCTGGCACCCTGGTGTGAGACCCTCCAGTATACTCTCCAGGGCACTTAGAGAGTGAAGTGCAACCACAGCTGCACAATGGCCAGCTGTGACTTTACTTCTTCTCTGCAGCTAACAGGCCAGGAGTGATGCAAGACCACTCAGGTGGACTGTTTTATGTTTTATGGACTGTGCCATCCACAGCATCCTGGAACCCAGCAACGAGTCCAAGCAAGAGGCTGTAACTTCAGTTTCATAAATCCCCAGCATACCAAACCCATGTTTTCCAGCAATTCTATTGTTCTCCTCCCCTTCCTCTCCGCCACAATACCTCAGAGACCTAAAAACACTTATTATTTATCAATCCAGCAATTCTGAGAGTACTTAGGAGGAAAAAACATCCCAAATCTTATCAAATGAGACCAGCAGGACTCCAAAGCGGACCATCGGCACTTGTCTGGAAAAAGTGGAACCGCTCAGACAGTCTCAAGGAAGGAGTAAAACAGTCAAAACCACCCTTAATGAAAGCTGTACCTTTTCTCTGAGGGAAACAAACAAGGGAACTGCATGGAAACCCAGCCAAAAAGAAAAAGTAATACAATCCCTCGTGAACTGATAAAATGTGAGATAGCCCACTGCATTCCCAGCTCAGAGAGAAGCAGCAGAATATTCTTACTGTTTAGTTTCTTTCTAAATCTGGGATATGTTTTTTTGGCAAGCCTGGATTTCACCTGAGGGTAATGCAAAAAGGAACATAAAAAATCCCAACATGAATGACAACTGAAGAGCAGCCATCTGTGTGGGCGTCTCTCTTTCCAAACAACACTTGGAGTGAAAAGGGTTTTCCAATGAGCCAGCCAAGAAAAGGGAAACTTCATCAAGAATCACAGTGGGATCTGCCTGGAAAGTATGCTGCATTCAAGTACCAGGGCTAAAACCACTCCTCCTGCCCACTACCAGCAGTCCTCCCAGATGTCCATCTGTCCACTGTTCCTTCTCTTTTAAAAACTGCAGAGAAAGCTGCTGGGGAGGACACGACACGTGGCAAGTAATTACAGAGCAAAGCAGAGCAGAAGCACCTTTAGGGATAAGCAGCAATTCAGGCAGTCACCAAATGCTGACCCTCTATGAGGGCTGCATGAGGTCTCTGCTTGTGAAACCAAACTGAGGGACACTGGCACAGTTGTGCTGGGAGGGCTGGGTAAGCACAAACTATGGAATACCCACAGAACTGCTCACCTGCACTAAACCAAGGTTTCAAAAATGGTAATCTGAAGTAACCCACAGTCTGCCAGAATTCCCACTGCTGCACCCTCCCATGCAGACGTGGGTTCCAGCATTCAGCCACAGACACAGCAGCTCCTCACCTGTCCCAGCACCTGGGACTGGAGGCTGCCAACCAAGTTCAGCTCTCAGTCTGCTTAAAACCCAGCACATTTGCAAGGCACAGGGTCAAGTTAGAGCAGATGGAAGGCTGAATTAGGCTGCCCAGCCTCCATCCAACTCCTTCCAGAGCAGTTCCTGTTACACCACTGGAGACAGGGTATTGATTCAGACATTAGTAGTTTACACGCACCTTTGGGCCAACCCAGGACAGTGATTTTTAGTGCCTTTGCCAGCAGATTACAACATATATCCACATACTTTAAGCAGTCAATGAGCATTCACTGATAGAAAAAATATTTTCCTATCAGAGTACTCAAAACTCAAAGTGGACGTCTCCTTCTTCATAAACTCACCTGTCTGGAACAAAACCCTCCTAAGCATCAGAAGAAAAGCTGACCCAGAGGTGCCCTGAGATTCCTGCTCATTTTGTAGCAAGGCACTCTAAGAAGAAATTGAGATGAATATTGACATGCTTAAGGCCATTTAAAGCAGAGACTGGCTTTCCTAACATATCAGTGCTCTTCCAGCCTCTGAGGGCAAGAGACAGAGAGGAAGAGAATTGCTTTAGGGGAGAAAATGCTAATAAGGCAGGAATTTCCCTGAAATAATTAGCAATGTAAGGAAAAACCACAAAACCCAGCCACCCACAAACTTCCCTAAGGAAGTGCTTCAAACTTCTGAAGTCTCTACATTCACAGGCCATTGGGTGTATGACAAGCATGGGGCCAACTGCTGCATCAACACCGGGGCACATAAGATCATCTGTGTCCCACATGGACAGGGGATTTGCAAATACGATTGCAACTAGAAAGTCTCCAGGGGACTAGGGAAAATTGATTGGCTAAAACAATCCTGATTTTCCTGCTAATATAGATGGGTTTTAAAGAAAGATTGTAACAGGCTGTAGGAAAACATAGGCCCCCTCCCCCACAGAGAGAAGAGTGTCATTTCAGCACTTATTTTTTCCTAGTCTTCTCAGGAAGCTTGGCAGGAAATGGTAGAGACTTCCCCCACGGCATAAATTCTTTTATCAGGTTAAATTAGATTAATTCCTTCAGGAAGATTACTGCTCTAGGCAGTTGAGAGTGCTCCTACCTTGATTCTCATGGCGCTTCTACCCCAATGACTGAAGAAGCACTTAAAATTTTGTTTCATCCCCAATCCTTTCACAAAGATGCAGGTCTGTTACCTGCAGGAAACATACATATTTGGCACTTTGACCAAATGCAGAATACACCTAAATTCCTCTCTTTTTTCCTGGTTTCCAAACATTCAGAAAAAAACTGGAAGTGAAGGATTTCTCCTTGTTTTCTTAATGGAACCATGACAAAGTTGCTGTGCAATGGTCTCTTGGAGGGCTGGGGCAGGGAGAAAAAGAAAGATAAAGCAAACTGCTGGAGTTAACCCGCAGCAGGAAACAAATAATTTACATGCCCACATGTGGAATCAACTCTCATTTTTTCAGATGAGTAAGTACCAAAGGCTTTGAACACAGTCATCCACTCTCTGGTGTCACTCTCAGATGTCTGGTGCTTGCAGCACTACTAGCTAAAGGTAACAAAGATGACTCTGTAAAAGGAGTGATGGAAATGTCTGAGGAGATGCAAGACCAAGAAGAAAATATCCCTGCACCCCTGAAAGGTTGCTGCTCATATGAGAAATCAGTACAAGACCCAGAGCAGCTAGAAGCAGTTGGTGAAAGCAGTGAGGCATGTGAACACAGTTTGTCCCTGGAGCAGCAGCTGGGGAAGAGAGAAGACAGCTGCAGCACTGCCCCAGGACATCCCATGTGCCACCCTATTCATTTCAGGGTATCTGACAAGGGTACTTAAACATGGGCATGATAATTCCGCCAAAAAACTCAACCCTCGGTGAGCCTCCAGTGGCCCCAAACACGGATGCAACAGGACAGCGCAATGCGCTGCAGGGACAGAACTTTTCCCATGGACACTGAGGTTATGGTGACTTTGCTAATTCATTGCTCAGGGTCAGGCCAAAAGGTTGGCTCATTGACCACCTGCCCCTGAGCAGCACTTCCCACCCACTGCTGGTTAACCTCTGTGGCAGCTGTAAAAAGGAAAAGCAAGAGCAACCCAGACTGAGTTATCCACTGCAGCAACACAACGCTGTTCTCAACCTGCACTATCCAACTCTTACGCTCTCACAACAGTGTCCTAAGCTGTTTTTCAAGTCAGCATATAGCTTTTTTGCTAGCTAATATAACATTTCCTCTCCCTTCCCCCAGTCCAAGGATTTGGCAAAATTACTTCTTCTGCAAATCCCGCTGCAAATGCTGAACTTTTGCCAGTTAGACTGGGAAAGTCTTGACTAAAAATAAACCATGTTTCAGAAAATAGATCTCCTTCCAGTACAATGAAGTAGTGGATAATGCATGCAAGCAGATCTGCCAGGAGAACACAGCCTCCAGATTTGCATAAGAATCTCCTCAAGCTCAACAGACAGCTGCAACTCCTGTGACTTATCCCATCTTAACAAAAAAAAAAGGAGGGGAAAAAAAGGAGAGAGGTAAGGTTGAGGGTGCTGAGATAAATCAAATTTCAACCTGTGGTGGCAGGAAGTGCCACTACCACCACTTGCCTGCATCCCCAGTGAACCAAGCTGGTCATAACATACATGGGAGGGAGAGGACAGCATTCCCTGCATGGTCACTAACAGAAGGTGAGAGTTTGTTACAGGAAATATGCTGCAATTCAGGAACAAGAAGGGAATGACCTGGAATTTTGCCACCTGAGTCACCAGGAGTCTGGGACACTGACTCAGTGCTGGCTCCCTCAACTCACCTGCAACAGCTTGCTAGCAAATGGAGGCACTCCTACCTTTGCTGTTACACTTCCTATTGTGGTTTTCCCTTTAAGAAGAGGCCTTTAACAGCAGAAAGTTAATTGAAGAAAAGGAAAGCATAAAGAGAAGGCTAGCATGGGAAGCACAGGCAGTGCTCAACTAACCAGTTCTGCTTTCAGCTCCAAAGTGGAGGGCACATTTGCCTACATGCTGTGATAAACCCCGGGAAATACAGGAGAACTAGGTGGAAACAGCTCCACCCTGACTCCTACTCCTCCAGTACATCTGCAGCTCCACCCAAACAGTCCTGGATGAACCAGGTTTTCAAGAAGATCTCTTTCCATAATTAATCCATTTCACTTTTTAAGGATCAAGAAAGCTTTATGCAGCAAGTTATAGTTATATCCTTATACAGTCAAATGGGCCATCAGGCAAGCTAAATGCAAGGCAATGCCATTTAGATGAGATTCATGAGGGATGGATGTTTGCAGGAGCTTCTTTTGCTCCTACGGCAAGCTGAAGGTTCAAGCTCAGCGTGCCAGGCCAATCCTCCTTGTTCATTAACACTCCCACAGCAGGATCATCCACCTGCTTTTCAGACCTCCCCTAAGCAACCACAGGTGGAAAAATATTCCACTCCAATTCCAGCTGCACACACACCTCTGATCAGCTGGGAACACAATTCCAGATAATACAATAGTAGACTGCAACCCAGCCCTATATTTTCCTGTCCTAAAAGTAATCCAGAAATTGAAATCAAGATGCAAGCAGACCTGCTGGTAGCATAGCAAGGGGCATCACTAAAAGCATATTTGGCATCTCGGGGACTTCAACCGACTTAGGCAATGCACTTAGAATGTCAAACAGTTGCCAAGAGCACTGATTAGATTTTTCATTTGAGCACTGATGCCTTAAAGCAATAACAAACCAAATAACTCAGGCAAAAGGATGCACGGGGCAGCACAGGGGAGGCACTACTCCACTGCTCCTGAGAGCAATCAGGGGCAGAGCAGAGCAGTAATTATCCAGGGAGGAATAAGCTGCTACAGGCTGTTCTTGCCATACATTAAGGAAACAACAGCAGATTTGTTCATGGTTGGATACCAACACAGCTCCCTCCCACCCCGCTCAGGACGCAGGCGGATGCACGCCACGGGGGAGCTGCCAAAGGCCAGCTGAGCAGGAGGGCGCAGCAGCCGCCTGCGCAGCCGCGAGCTCGGCCGGGATTCCCCAGCTGGTGCTCCGGGAAGGAAAAGGCAGTGCCAGTGTTAGGAAGGAGCATGGCCTCCCAGGAGCTGCTCTGCAGCAATGCTGTTTTCCAGCCCTCCCATCAGAGGGCTGTCAGCAAGGCTAAATGCAAACCTTATCTTCTGCCTGGGTGTTTTCACAAAACCTCTGGACAGGAAAAAAAACTATTCACTGTAGAGCAGTCTGCACCACAGGATCCATTCCACACCCATCAGCCAAACCCTGCGCACATTTCACCCCTGGCCACATGCAGCCCCGCTTCCCTTCCACAGGAACATGACAAACATACCTGTTCAGAGCATCAGCTTCTCCTATAGCACTGACAAGGAGCCAGAACACGATTCCCATCGGCATACAGGAACTGGCAAATCCTGAAAGCATTAGAGAGAATAGTAATTAGTGACACTAATAAGAGCTGGCTGGTGAAAAGGAAGGATGCCAAAGCAATCTCGTGAGAACTGGGAAGGTGTTAGATCCCTGTCCTGAACACTCCTGTCTAGCCCTGGCATCATAGCAGAGGTATGCAGCATCAGGCTGTCAGGGGATTTCTCCAAAATCACAGAAGGAAGCCAAAGTAGAAGGCGAGATGACGAGTCCCAAGCCAATGCTGTTCATCCAGTAAAGCCTCCTCAACAACCCAGTGCACTGAAGATAACGTCTATGTGCAGGGGCAGAAAAGAGGCTGGCAAATGGGATGGAAGGGATCACCTACAATGCCCCTACCGTGCCCCCTGAGATGCTGCTGAAGATCTGCTCCACAGCACCTGTAGAATTTCTTCTAGTTTGCAGAGGAAGCAAATCCAACATGATATCAGAGCCAGGCCACTTCCATTTTTTCATTATCATTATTGATTCATCATTATAGTTTCATAATAAAAAAGGCTTTATATTTTCCACTGATGGCTGTATAAACCTTTTGTACCTTAGTCACAGAGAAAACATTTAACCAGCACTGAGCAAGAGCTATGACAGAAGTCACCTCTGAGGGCTGCAAAAACACCTCACTTCAGGCTTTTGAAGTGCCTGCTGCATATCAAAGAAAAGATAGCAAAAATGTTTTACTGGAAACAATTCTAAGCAGCCACAAAGAGAAGTTTTTATGATGATACAACTGAAGCAAAGGTCACCACATCTAATGTAATTTGACTTTTCCCATGCTGTTCATGCAATTGCTGTGCAATGCAATAAATTGTTTGGGGACAGCAAGGAACATGGTGGGTGAGAGAGGATCTCTGTAATGCAGAGAGCATCTGGAAGCTGAGGGATGTAAGGAAACAGTGAGACAACATCTCTAATCAAAACACCAAACCAGCAAGAGAAAGGTACAGAATCAGCCTGACAATGTCTCATGTACTTCCTGCCAACTGGACCTTATTATGTACTGTGAGAAAACTTAGTCATGCAGCACATCAGTTTACCTTGGACTGAGAGAGACTTGCCTGCTTTCCCCAGTCTCTGCAGGTGATTCAGAGACCTGTTACTGCCAGCTGGTATTTAAAGAACTGAGAAAAAGTATAATTCATTTGTGGCTCCCCCTCACTCATTTCCCCCTTTCCCATTATGGAAGGGCTGAAGGCATTTCTAAGGATGAAAACAATGCTGAAAGCCACAAGACCACAGCACAGACTTTGGACTCCAGCCTCAATCACAAATCTTTCCATCACCCTGTTGCTCTACATTAACGAAAATACAAGAGTTATCTACTCCTATTTTGTACCACCAGGAGGGTCTTCTGTTGATCTTGTGAAGCCAGTAAATGAACACTGTTTAGCAGCTCTACAAGGACAGAAGTAACAGGACAAATCCAACCTGGCCAATAACCTTCAGTGTTCGCTTATGTATAAAGGTATGGAAAGCAAGGAAATACTTAACTTCACATGGCTTAAATCTGAATGAGGGCTGCTTTAGCTTTGTAGGACTTCATCTGCACTGGGTACCACACATGGGTATTGACCCATACCTGCACCAGGGCTCAGCACATGGGTAGTATCAACATGACTCCCATACAGACACAACCTTTTCTCCCTCTCTCCTCCAGTTCCTTCTCAATTTAACAACTTTCTCAATGTGACCCTTACTCTAAGACAACACTGCAGAAACATCACTGGCAAAGTTCTAAGTCCTCACTTTCCAGTACTGCCAAGCAAGGCAAAAAGAGATGCCTGAAGCTTTCTTAAGTGCTGCTGGATTTAATCAGAGCCATATGAAGGTGGCTTGGCTTGCCTTCCCAAAGCAACTGCAACTCTCAGACAAAGCTTTGTCCCACAGCAGACAAATACACTGGAAACACAGTGGAGTGCCAGGGAATCAGACTGCTCAGCCTCCCCATTGGTTCCCAAACTTCCTTCTCTCAGTGCCTTGTCACTTGTCCCAGGACTGCTCCTCCCCAAGACACAAGCAGGCTCCAGGCAATGCATGCAGAGCATGGACGGCACACCCATGACAGCTAAGCTCCTCTGCTGCCTTCCCGCAGCTCCAACCTGTCCATCAATACATGTATTTCTCAGTGTCACCACCCCAGCAGACCCTCTCTATCCTTGGCCAAGACAATTCCTTGCTTGTTGCAGACTGAAATAATGGTGCAGAAACATGATAACTTTTTGTTTCATCTAATGCAGCAAACAAAGATTCACCAGAGTTTACAAAAAGCTTATGAAGCAAGGCAGCGGAGGACTGAATGATACTGAGTGACAACAAAGATGGGACAACCACAATTTCTGGGGGCAACCTGTTCCAGTGCCTCACCACCCTCATCATGGAAAACTTCTCCCTTACGTTCAATCTAATATTCTGCTTGATACACTGAGCAGGAAGCTTTATTTAAAAGCTGTGCTCAAAGCCCTCCCAGAGGGAAACCTCTGCTGGGTCAGCTGGGAAGCCAAACTCTTGCAGCATATACACGAAACCACCAGTCAGCAGTGCCCCACAAAGGACTCTTCCAACACTGTAGCCTCCCAGAAATGTTAATGTACTTGGCAATCCATACCACCCTTTTACATGGAAGGAAACTGGAGTAGAAGCAGGACATGTTCTACCAGGGGCTACACAGCTGCTCTTCAGCCCACTCCAATATGCACATCAGTTCACCTGATCTGAAACTACCCTCAACTGTAACAACAGACAGTCCTGCCTTTTCCCTCCCCCCGCTTCTACACATCCCACTCATCTCTACAGTAGAGGTAGCAACCATTATCTGCTTGATCCAATTGGAAGCTGTCCCAAAAATAAGAAAATAAAGGGGAAGAATTTCCGGCAGGACAGCAACATGAGATCAGCTAAAGCTGATGAGAAGCATGACCTCAGAAAGATGGCACAGTGGTACATATGGAAACCTATATGAGGCTTCAATCCATCATATATTTGTCTTTGCACAGGGCTAAGTCAAGTAAAATCAGTTTAACAGCTCCATTCACTACTGAGCCGGCTCAGTCACTCACTTTTCTAAAGACCCATCCAAAACAGCCTGGTGATTTACTCTCTGAGGTCTCCAAACTAGGCTGATGCACCCAAACAGCAATACACCACAGCTATGCAAGCCTTGCAGCTTACCAAGGCATAGCAGTAAAACAAAATTCCTCCAAGAGGTTTGGGGATTTTATTTTTTTTTTTTTTGAGGGGGGAGTGTGTTTTGTCATAGCTGAAGTGTGTTCTCAAATGGTTTCCAGGAGCAGAGGAGCAAAGACAAGCACATGCAAAGAATCTAGCAAAAGCTCTTAAGCAAAGCAGACAGCAGGAAGCTGAAAATAAATACGCAAAGCCCTTTGCAGCACCAAGTTCAAATCCATCTGCATATTTCTATGGCTGTCACGGCAGCCCATAGAAGGGATTTTCCAATTCCTTGCAGAGTAACCCTGGAAAATAATTATGGAAAAATAGGAGCACAGGCTCAAACTCTAAGCCAGAACTTCATCCCAGCACATGACCAACTTCAGCAGCACCAGGAACGTGGAGGGAGGAGCACAACACAGCCCCACATGGTCCCCACAGGCTGGCTTGTCCCCAGCCCCAGGAAGCTCGAGCCCCCCCCACCCTGCTTCTCCTCTGGCACAGGTGTTGGATGCAGGACTTGCAGCAGTTGCACAGGTGCAACCCATCAAAGGGGCTGCCAGCACAAGCCTTCACACAACAGCCAGTCACCTCACCTCTGAAACTAGCAAGAGGCACAGTTCACACCTAAAACGTACACGCCACAAAGCTGCACCAAGTGGAGGGAGCCGATACATCAGTTTGCCCAGAGGTCCCATCCAAGCATCCCAGCAGCAGTCTGACAGAGCTCCCCACCACCAGCTCCTTACAGAGGGGAAGGAGGCAGAGCTAATCCTGCCTTGTTTTTCTGAGTTACACAACATTAGTCACACAGGATTCTGCCCCAGGGCCCCCAGGCAAGCCTTGCCTTCGATGGTTGCTGTATGTTCCCACTGAAACCACCAACTCTCGACACGAACAGACAAGCACAGTTCAAAAAACTCACATTCAAGACTCCTTTACACACCTTTCACAGAAATACCCAAAGCTGCCCCTCCACTTAATGCACCTCTTTTTTCCCCCCAACCAGAAAAAGCACCAAGTTACTCAAATTGAGTTTCCATGACATTAAAATCAATTAACCAGCTACTCATCTCCAACTGTTCCCAGTTTTTCTGATAACTGCTACCATGCAGACCACATGCACAGCCCCAAAATATCCCAAAGCATCCTTAAGCAAATAATGGACTTTATTATAAAGCTCAAGCTTTCAACTCTGCAGAAATGCATCTTAGTTTAAAAAAAAAAAAAATAAATAAACAAACCACAACAGATCAATTCAGGTCAATTTTTACCGAGAAGAGCTTCAGAAGTCAGCTGCAGCTTGGTGTAACCACAGAGCTCATGTGAGGCAGGAGACAAGAGCCATCAAGTTACATATCTAACATTCATGCTGGGGACCTTACAGTTGCCTGTGTGCCACCTCCCAGCAGCAGGGACTTGGGGCAGAGCACAGCTCCTCAGCTTGCAAGGAAACGCAGCTCACTGCACTCACCAAGACACCAGTGACCACTGCTAACAGATGGAAGCAATGCCCACACCTGTTTCCAAGTACAGATGAGCTGCCAAAGCAATCAAGCGAGCCAAGCCCTTCAGCTCCAGCTCCACACAGGTCTCCTGGCCTGTGCCACAGCTCTGCTCTCCCCACCAGCTTTGCAGCAGCAGCAGGAATCGCTCTGCAACAGTTTTGCAAGCAGATGCCTGCAGCGGAAGCAGCCTCCGGTGCACAGCCTCTTTGCTCATTTTAATGCAATTTCTTGAACTCAAACAAAAACAGCTAAATTCATTCTCTCTGAGCTCCGGCACGATACTCACTAACCCAATCTTTTCATTTCAGTCTGCCACTTCCAGCAGTCAGAGAATATGGAGTAGAAACACTCTTTGAGTGACAAACTAAAGACCAGGGATGCATTTCCCAGGGTCAAACACCTCTGCTGCACAGCCTCTCTGGGAATGGACCTCTCTGTGCATTCCAGCTGTCCCCATGCCAGATCCAACACCCTGCTGTAGGTGATGTGTGGTCTCCCAAGCAGTGATCTGCTTGGACATGCTACAGGATGAGGTCAGTGGAGAGCCAGCTGGCATACATGCCTAAGGCAGGAAAGCAGTAAGGGAAGAGATCCTTGTAAAATCCAGACAAAAATCTTGAAAAACTGTTTCCTTGGACATACAGGACACTGACAACAGCCTACTACCAAAGAGGGGCAGAGATAGCCCCTGCCCCTTCTCCCTCCTATTTCCTCCAGTCTGCGGAAGGGAAAAGCTCTGCCTGCAATGGAGTCTCTGCCTGCCATCAGACTGGCATATAAGAGGGCAAGATGACAGTCAAGATTTCCATCCAGACCTTCAGATGTTAAAAGCATGGCAAGGGCAATGCTGCAGGAAAGAAAACTTCCTGAGTTCTCACAAGTCTGCAGAGTGCCACAATAGCTGAAGGGATTTATAGACCAAGCCTGAAAGCGCGCGCGCGCACACACACAGACAGACACGTGCTGAGCTGAGTCCGCCCCTTGTATTGACACGTGTGGTGCAATTTTTTTCCACAGAAACTGGATTACAGCACCCTGCTTTTAGGAGGTGACTAATCACATTTTAAACAGATCAACTGGAAACCAGTTCAGCCCCTTCAGTGGTTAAGATCTTGTGAATCTTATTGGTTTTCTCAGCTGTATGTTACATATGCCCCCTTCTCACCCCAAGTTCCACCTGCTGCATCTCATGGCATCTTTCTCTCACAGCATGGGAGACCCTGAGCAAACTCCAGCCTTCACCACACAGAGGTATCAAAGCACAGCCATCAGGTCACCCTTGCTAAACCTGCTGTGGGATTTGCACCATAAATTCAAGGCAGGCAGAAGGACAATGTATCAGGCTCTGCTCAACCTCCAGACATTTAGAGCATCTCTGGGAGGTCAAGTGATGATCCTACCAGCCCTTTATCCAAGGGAGCCAAGTGGTGGGTGTCTGCCCACCACAGCTACCATCAGCCTGGTCAGCTCTGCAGGGAACCTGATGGGAATGCAGCAGTGCTTAAAAAATACGTTGGTAAAGAAAAAAATCCAGTGTCAGACCACCTAGATGTGGCAGCACCAAGGTGGCTCAACTGTGCACCTAGGCCACAAAAGCCATCAAACAAATCAATGCCTTGCAGGTCAGATACAAATGTCCCAGTGAAACTTATACAGCAAGTCAAGGAACAAAGCAAATAGTGAGACTTTTAACTAATTTCAATAACTTTATCTGGTTAGCATCTTATGCAGCAGCAACAGCACAGGTAACACTTTTGACCCACTTTGTTACCATCACAGGAACCAACACATTACAACCTTCCTTATAAATCCCCCCCAATAATATACCAAAACTTTCATGATCACTTTTGACTCATGGAACTGAAGGGGGAGGGAAGAGAGATCATGTAAGAACAAGGCACCACAGTTTTCAATAAACTGAATTTCTAAATATACAGGTCATTCTCTTACCTGGTCCTTCATCTACTACTCAGTATCAGTGCAACCTTGCTCCACTCAAGCCCAAATCAGACACACAAAAATTTTAACTTAGGGTGAGAAAACCACACTAACAAGCTAAAACTTCTGTAGTCAGCTATGATGCTAACAGGAGAATTTTTTTTTAAAAAAGCAACTGCAGTAGCTCTGGCTGATACTATATTCCCCCAACATCCTGCCACTGAAGCAGTGAGTGGCAGATGTGGCTTGCACACGCATGACCTTCCCTAATTAATGTACAAAACTGAAGGCAAGGGGAGGCAGGAGATTTTAAAACTCAAGACAATCTTCTTTTGACCCTGATTTCTGGCGAGTGAATTGGCCCACAACATGTGCACAAAGAAGGCAAGCATGTCTGCACAGCTGCTGCAAAGAGAAGTAAGAGATGCAGGAGCAAGCTGCAGACAGGCTGGCTGTCCCAGCTGCTGCTAGGTCACCAGCAAATGCACCTCACTTTGCTCAATGAGCCACTGTCCCCCAACACCTCTTACAGCAGGAGGCACCAGCAAGCTGCTGAATACACCAACAAGCATTTTGAGCAAGTCGGCTTTATTTTTGCTGTCAGGAAACCAGCAGGGATCCAGGTCCTAACTAAGGAGATCAGATGTGTACTGATGGGCACTCAGGCAAAGCTGGAGTGCTGGGGACACACAAGGGGCTAAGCATCCCCAGCACCTGCTTCTTCTACATTGAACTTTTCCCCCCCTTGGACTGATGACAAGGAAAATCCTTCACTGAGCTCCAAAAGATGAGGCAAATTATTTGTTTGCTTGAACTCCAGGCTACCACATCACTGGGGCTCACAGGCACTGTGAGCTCCCACCCTGCCAGACACAACTGCTCAGCTGCTGCCTGCATGGGAAGCTCCTCTGCAGAAAGCTGAATGGTGCTGGCTCCTGTGTTTGGTTTCCAGGATCCAAGCCACAAGGAGAGCTAAAAATATTCCAATTAACCATTCATTTTCAACATAAGACTTAATGATGGTGCTGCAACGGCATTACACAACTGCAAACAAGGAAGATGTGATCTGTGAATCAAATTAAGGGAAGTGAGAAATCAGAAAAAAAAATATTTCAAAAAGAGATCAAACTAAAAAAAACAGCTAGCCAGGACCGTTAGCTCTGAATTCAAGCATGCATCTCATCGCCAAAAATTTAGAGAAGCTTGTGCTACTTCCAATTGTGGTGGCTGGCTCTGGGGTGCTTGCAAGCTTTCTGGTGTGACACACACACAGGGTATATAATTTCTGTTCTGCATTGATTATACACAGAGAGCTCATTCTGGCTGTAGCCCATGCAAGCTGTCTCCTGGATCAGCTGGCTGCTCAGCATGGTGTCATCCTGCACGTCAGGAGTTAAGCAGGAAACTTTTATTCCCTGTAAAACCCATTGCAGAGACAGCTAAGCTCTGGAGCTAAGGATTTCCTCACATGAAGATTTAGCAGCAGATTTTTTTATCACTGCCCAGTCTTTGCAGTGACTTGTAGACTTTAAACATCGTTTGTAGGTAATACTGGAGTACATTACTCACAGCAGTGCACCCGGGAGAACCAGCAAATCCTCTCTGTTTGAGCCCGAGCGTCAGCTTTACCGTGGAATTACATTTATCTCTCTGGCACTAGGCTCTCATTAATGGAATTACCAGGCAGGCTGCTTCAGACTTAACACTTGAAAGAGGCGGGCTGGGATGGCTGTGCTCCAGCCCCAGCCCGCAAAGCCGGCACTGTTTCTCCATCCTCCAGCAAACTGCCACCCGAACGAGCCCGACCCCGTGACGAGAACCAGGAAAACAAAAGGAACAACCCCGAACTGTCCAGGGCAATCAATATCTTTCTAGGAACATCCAGGCTTCTTGCCAGCTCTCTTCCAACCCCGATTTAGCTCTTCTGCAGTGCAGAGGGGGATGGCACGCGCAGGAGCAACCCGGCGGGACGCGGAGCCGGCAAGCGTGGCTGGCGCTCGAGCAGACACTTAGTGGGGACAATCTACACCCGTCCCTCTGCAAATACCTTAAGCTGAGGGTATCAAAGCAAACCCACAGCTACGGAGAGCACCCACCCACCCACCTTGAAAATCAGTGCAAGCACTCCAGTCCGAGTACTTGCTTCAGAAATACCCACTGCTACTTCAAACGGGGAGGTGCATGGTAGCAAACCAGCCGAGACTGCTACCCTCAGCACATGAGAGCATCTTTCACATTCTAGAAATCTGCCTTCCACCACACAGCAGCTCTTGCAGTGCCATGCTGAGCAATCTGCAGCGTGGCACGAACCAGCCCCTTAAAGAGCCCCTGCACTACCCAGTAAAATGGACAAGTGGGATGTCCCAGGCTGCAGAAAGCCGAAGGGGATGCAGCAAGCAACCCTTCCATAAAGCTGCACTGATAGCTCTGCAACTTCAGCATCTGTGGGGGCTGCTCTTTACACAGAGCAGCTGTAGGCTTCTTTAGGTGGTATATTCCCAGTCACCTGCAAGGCAACTTCTATCATCCCAGCATGGATAAGCACAAGGAGAAAACAGAAATGCACCAAAACCTGAACAATACTTGCCCAGCATTGTCCAGGAGCACAGCTCTGACAGAGCAAGTGGAAGACAGAAAGGAGAAAGCAAGCACAAAGTTTATTTGCAGAGCGTAGACATGTCCTTCCAACAGCTTGGGGTGTGGGAACTGAACTACTCTCCCCTATAATTAAAATGAAGGAGAGGAAAGCACAGGAATTACTCCACCATGACTGTGAAGGACTGACAAGCTTTGAGTTTCAAAGTCCACCTTAGCACACATTCTTTTGTGAGATTTTAATTCTCAAGAAAAGGAAAAAAGAGGTTTTGCTGTGGGAAAAGCTGCTGTACAACTCTGTTATTAAACCAAACAAGGCACAAAAGAGGGAGGGCTGTGGCTGGGGTTGACAAAGCAAAGCTGAAGACAGGACTCTCTCTTCCCCCTGCCCCTGCATTTGCTCTGCCAGGAGCTCCCAGCAACACGATTCAGAGGCAGACTGCCCCGTGACAGGAAAAACACATGTAACAGCCAGGTGGTGAAACCTCACATCTGAGGGCATCTATGCAAAACACAGCCTGAAACATATTTTCCAGCTCCACAGAGTCAGCTTGATACTTAGCAAAGCCAAGCTGGTGAAACGCTGTCCTGTGCACTGAAGGTGAGATTCCTCAGCAAGAGAGACTCTCAAGCATCCCCTTGCTTTCTCCGTATCAGAAAAAAATAAATAAGAAGAGAAGCCTGGGGTAAGATTGTGGGGTTCTGCAGCTCAGGGTGATGTAAAAAGAGACAGGAGGACATGAGAAAAAAAAAAATTACACAAGTGCAATGCTTTTCAGTGTTGCACCCAGGGGAAGAGAGATCTACAAAAATACTTTATTTTCCAAAAAAACAATAAGGGTAAGGAGCCATCAAAATTATGAGTCAAGCTCTGAGATAAGAAATCATGCTGCTGGATGGGTGCGGCTGCCTGCTTGTTTGGTCGCTGTTGGGTTTTTTCTTAAAGATAAACATGTCTTTCAGAACATGTTGGCCAATCTTCTCTCTGGCAAAAAAAAAAAAACAAACAAAAAAACATACACAGAAGGAAGCTCACAACCATGAAAATGATAAATGAAAGATGGGAGTTTCTGAAGAGCTCTGAGGTCATGCTTCACAGGCCCTTTAAAGTAAGATGCAACACGTCAAAAAGAACAAAAGAGGAGTAAATTTAAAATTTCAAGTATTTCAACAAAATATCATTCAGAGAACCTATCAAGCAAACTCTGCAAAAAGCAGACCCAATTCACAGAGCCTGAAACCTGTCAATTTAAATAAATAAATAAATAAATAAATAATGTTTTGCACCTATTTCATTTGCAAAGCTGTTGATATATAGGAGTATTTAATCAGAAATTCATAGTCTGGAGGAGGATAGCTCAGCAAATGCATCCAAAAAAAGTAACTTGTATATTGGAGGCAGAAGTAAGGCAAATCCCTCAGGAAGGGTGTAAAATTGAACAGAGAATGGTTTTGAATCCAACAGAACAATGGCTTGAACACAGCCAAGGTAGAAGTAGAAAAGCACTGCAGGAAAGCAAAGTGTAAAGCACCCAGGAACACAATGGAGCAAAAGCCACAGCAAGTCCCACCACTCTCACCAAATTCCCTGCTGGCTCATGGAATAGCAGTGACTCGGTGACCAGGATCACTGCCTGCAGCCTGACCAGCTCAGCCCAGGACTCCGCTGCCCTCCACATAGCTAGGTGTTAAGCAGTCACCACCGAGGTTATACAACAAGGTTATTTTGTAATCTTCTTGGTTCTGCAAGTATCTTGCACTGGCCATCAACGTTTTTTGGGGTTTGCCTTTTCTGACTCAAGAATATCAGAGGGGAAGAAAAGTGACTGAGCACAAGGCAAGATATTTACCAGAATGACAGGTTTTTAACTGAGTTCTGGATATTGCTACTGCTGAACACAGCTTTAATTAAATGCCACCAGTAGCTTTGTCTTCCTCAGCATAGCACTCTCAGAGAAATGACCCAATGCCCTCATCGGCTTTGCTATGCACCCCTTGATTGTGGGCATCCCCTTTTCCTGTACCCAAAATGGGCACCAAAATTCCATCTGGTCAATGCAACTCCCCAGAAGGCTCCAGCACATGCCCCCATCTGCCACTTCGACAGGCACCTGAAGTTCCCTGCTCCAGAGCCAGCATCTCCTTCCTTGTCCAGCAGGGAAACTGTTGCCTTTACTCCAGCTGAAGCACAAGAGCAAACGGAACCATTTGTGGAAGGAAAAGACCTCACTATTCACCACGATGCCAGATTTCACTTCTGTGGGTGTTGTTTTCAAAGGAGAAAGGCAAGGCGGGGAGAACCAACTACCCGCAGCAGGTTTGCTCATCCAGGCACTTGGGCATGCCAGCTGCCCCAGCCATACGCAGGGATCCAGCCCGGATGTCCCACATGGATGGCAGCAAGTCCTGGGGGCTCCCCGGGCTGCCCAGCCAGGCCGAGCGTCACCCCGAGCCCCCGCGGGGCGCGGGGGTGCTGCGGGCTCTGTGCCCCGAGGGCCGTCAGGGGCTGCCGGCTCGGCGAAGCCTCCCCGAACAGTAACCGGGGTCACCCGGGCGGCTCCTGCGCCCTTCACCAGCTGGGGGGGGGCTCGATATTTTGTGGGGGGCTTTTTTGTTTGGTTGTTTCGTTCTATTTTGACCTCAAAGCAGCCCCACCGCGTCTCAGAGGACCAGCCCAGGCCCCTGGCAGAGCCTGTGCCGGGAGCTGCAGCCCCCTGCTCTGACCTCCACACGCACCGCCGCCCCACACACACACACAGCCGTACGCATCCTGCCCCCCAAACACGCAGCCCTTCGCAGCCACCCACCATTCCCGTTCCCACTGCCATCTCGTTCCCGTTCCCGTTCCCATTCCCGCCCCGTTCCCGTTCCAGTTCCCATTCCCGCCCCGTTCCCGTTCCAGTTCCCATTCCCGCCCCGTTCCCGCTCCCGGTCTCACCGCGGGGCGCATCCTCCTCTCCCGGCGCGCGCCCTGCCCGGCCCGCCGCCGAGCCCCGGCCGTCGCGCTCCCGCGCAGGCGCACTGGGAGCCCCGAGCGGGACGTGTAACGGCCGGCGGCGCCCGGCGTCTCGCGAGAAGTGAATATGTGTGCCCTGGTTGAGCGTTGTGGCAAGGCGGGGAATTAGCTCAAATGGTAGAGCGCTCGCTTAGCATGCGAGAGGTAGCGGGATCGATGCCCGCATTCTCCAGCTACTTTTCCTGCCCTCTGTTGCCAGCCTGCCGCCGGCTTCCATTGCAAACCAGAGCATTACTGGTTTTGCTCTTTTAAATTCCTTATATTCTGTTTGCTTACTCCACATTCTTCAAGACCACAGAATATCCCGAGTTGGAAGGGACCGACAAGGATCACCGAGTCCAACTCTCGGCCCTGCACAGGACACCACAAGTCACACCACGTTCCTGAGAGCGTCGTCCAAATGCTTTAATGCTGGCAGGCTTGGTGCTGTGACCACTTCACTGGGGAGCCTGTTCCAGTGGTCATCCATCCTCCCTTCTTAGAAGAAGAACTTTCTTCTAATGTCCAACCTAAACCACCTCTGACACAGCTTCAGGCCATTCCCTCGGGTCCTGTCACTGTTACCAGAGAGAAGAGATCCGTGCCTGCCCCTCCTCTTCCCTTCACGAGGAAGTTGTAGCTGCAATGAGGTCTCTCCTCAGTCTCTTCTCCAGGCTCAGCAGAATGAGTGACCTCAGCTGCTCCCAGCAGGGGTGCACAGATACTTTTGCCTGTCCCATGCTTAAGGCAGGCAGAGCACTGTGTATTCCTGTCACTGCAAGAGAGTCTTTTGTTTCCTTATTGAACACTGGACAGCACAACGGTGAGCAGCACCCACTGCATCCAGTTCTTCCCACATAGCTCTGGCCCCAGCCCTCCCTTTCTCACCCCACCCAAAAGCAGGAAAGTTTTTAGAGATCCCTTCACCTGGAGGCCTCTAGTAGAGCCAAAATACTTGTTCACCTTGTGTAAAGTTGAGAAGGAATCAAAACACCTCAAGGAGTCATTGATGTAGGTGCCATTTATTAAAAAAATAAAAAAGGTCAGGACTTGGCTCCCTGAATTTATCCAGGTGCAAAGTTCAAGCAAGTGCTTCACACTCTGCTCCTATTCTACTGCAACAAGCCACAAGGAATAACCAAAAGCTTTTAAAAAAAGAGAAGCAGTTTTTAAAAACTGATAGTGTATCATGGAAAAAAACCAACCCCACAGGATTACACTCAGCTGCCATTTCTATCCCTGCCACAAACTAAACTGGGAATCGATGGAGGAAAACAATTCTGAGCACGTTCCTCAGTTGCATGGACAACGAAATTACCTTTCTGGCAAATTTCAATGACAAAGAATAAAATTCAGCTTTCAAGCTGCTCACAGGCCCCAGTCTATACCTAAAGACTGCAAAATATCCCACCCCCATACCTTTGCAGCAAATTAATTCTGATAGTCTAAGGAAGAACTAGATTAAAGTGAGGATGCATTGGGATTTTTATGGCACAAGACTTATGGGGAGCAGCTGAGGAACCTGGAGATGTTTAGCCTGGAGAAAAGGAAGCTCAGGAGAGACCCAGAGACCCCATCACTCTCTACAACTACCTGAAAGGAGTTTTAGTGAGGTGAGGGGGTCTCTTCTCACAGGTGATGAGTTACAGCATGAGTGGAAATGGCCTCAAGTTGTGTCATGGGAGGTTTAGATAGGATATTAGGAAAAAAAATATTCTCTGAAAGGATGATCAGGCATTGGAACAGACTGCCTGGGTAAGTGTTGGAATCACCGTCCCTGGAAATGTTCAGAAGGCATGTGGATGTGGCACTCTGGGCTGTGGTTTAGTGATGAACACAGTGATGCTGGGTTAACAGATGGACATGATAATTTTGAGATCTTTTCCAACGTTTGTGACTCCAGGATACAAAGTGATTCTTATGGGCACAAATACCCATGAATTCTCATGGATACTCTCATGGAGACTAGAGAGAGATGCCTCTACTGGCAGAAGACATCTACTATCCCTTTCTGCAAAAAAGGCAATGGTAAAATGAAAAATTAAGTCCGAAAAACAGATGAGTGTATGGTTGTTGGGGTTCTTTTAGCTTCAAGATTTCATTCTTGACTTTTAAAGCTGATTCAAACTCATTAAATAACCAGCTGTCCCTACAGTGGCCTTCAGAGATTCAGCAAATTATTCAAACCTTCCTGTGCAGCAGGATTTAACAGGAAAGTGAAACCCACTGAAGTCTCCTATTTCATCAGCTGCTACACATAACATGAAGAGACTGTGTTGTGAAATACACCTCTGTTTCTGGTCTGGGCTTCTCATTTTCCCCTCCAGCTGTGGCCCTATCTCAACCCTCAACCCCTGCAATGTCTTCGTGACCACGGGCAACTTCGGGAAAACCAGAGGACCTTAAGTCTGGTCAAACTGATGCTGCATCGCCCTCTGCAGACGGGCAGGCAAACACTGCCACAGGCTGAGGCAGAAGATGAAGAAAAGCAAGGATGTGAGAAAAATTCCTGTCAGTACTTTTTCTGCAGGTGTGTTGGTTGACGAACATATCTGGAAATCTCCATTTTCCTGGGGCTCTACTTTCACTGGACCCACTGTGAAAGACTGTATCCACAGGGATAAAATATTACACATACACTCACAGCACTATTTCATTATAATGCTCTCCACTCCCCCCAAGAATAAAACCATTGCAAAATAGAAACAACAGCTTTTCTTTTACAAGAACAAGGCGACCACATCAGAACAGCAAGAATTTCCTCTCTAATGGTTTTCTTGTGGGAATCTATAATGAGCTGCCACAGTATGGAACATCCATATGTGTATGTGAGCACGCATGCAAGTCAGGGTGAGCAATTGCCTGTATTTGCTGAAAAACCCAAACCTTGCTCAGCCACCTCGCTAATAGCTTGCTACCAGCACCTGTTTATTGACCTCCTTTTATTTATTGTTTTAGCTCCTGAGGCATCAGTTAAGCCACAATGTCAGGTTCTCCACTCTAGCTCCGCAGTTTTTTTTCTCCTCAGATACTTTGCTCCCCAGTGCTTAATCAGCCCACTAACTCTTCAGGAATGATCCAAGTGTTGCATTTCCTCACCCCACAAAGCCTTACTTCAAGTTTGCACACAAACTCAAGGAACAAATGGCTTCCAGCAATGGATCAAATAGGATATAAACAAATCACTCACTACAACAAATGGAGCTGGGCACATGCTTACAACTCACTGTTTTGATCTCCACAGCTGAATTTATGGAATGAATTTTCTGATCGGGCTCACATAGTCAAGTTAGAAAAAGATCTGTCACTACTCTTAGAAATTTATTGTCTTTAATTACCCTTAAGTGTATGCACAGAGGCATCATGAGAGCAGAGAGGACAGAACAGGAAACTGCTAGAAGGGGAAAAGGCAGATTTTTCAGTTTACTAATGGCCTTAATTTAAGTATTCTTTTGTAAGCTTGCTCTAGGGTTACATGCATAAATTCAGTTTTTAAAATAAAGTCATCTTAAATGCAGAGACACATCTCAACTTCCTCAGATCCCAAGACACAAGACCTGCACTTCATATGTTCATGCCAGCTGTGCCCAAAAGCAGCAGGGGCAAGATGGGCATCACCATGCCCTCCTTCCCTGCTACAAAGACCAAAAGAGGGAGAGGATCTAAAAAAAGAGGAGATAAATTTGAATGAACTCAGAAAGGGTAATGGGAAACTGTGATAAAGAAGGGAACACAGGGCAAATGTCACTGCCAGACTCCTTAAGGAATCTTGAGGAGTCAAGGAATCAGCCTGAGTCTGTACAAATAACCAAATGGACATGTCTTCCATGTCAGGAGTCTTCCACTGTTTCCGTGGCAAGACATACACAGGTATTTCTCACTGGTGTTTGCTGTTGGCTTTCTCAGTCCCATTTTGTGTCATTTCCTCTGGACTTGCGTGTATCTCGATGAGCAGGGTGGCCTGGTCCTGCTTGCTGGGGAAAGGGCAATAGATTTTTCCAGAGATGCCTTTTGTTGTCCCCACAGTGAGGGCAGCCAAAGAGTTGTCAGGGAGACAGAAGCACAAAACCTTTTGGCATAGTTATTTGGCCTGTTAATCTTTCACCAACACAGATCAGAGGGTATTGGGTGCTTTGCCCAGGGCAGGAGGTCTACAGAAGATCCACGTGACATAAACCTCTCTGAAACTTCTAACAAACACTAGATTTTGTACTTTAGAGACTCCTGATAAGTGCAGTGTAGTGGGAACCAAGAGTGGAGAGATACCAGCAGTGGCTGGATAGGAAATGACACTTTTGCTGTTGGGCTGAATGACAGGCATCTCACTTCAAATTGCCTGGTTGACTGGTGGACCTCCTTCCAGCATAAACTTTATTCCTAACATTAGTGGTCTTCCTGAAAGTATCATGCCAAGCAAGAGGGGCAGAGACATCCTTCACCAGCCACAGCATCCCCTCCATTTGCCCACCAGGGAACATCCTAACAAGCACTAAAGCTGGGAGCTTGGGCCATCCCCAAGCTCTTGCCTATGCTTCAGCAGGTTTCAGATCAGACCCAGAAGCACAAGGACTGTTCCAGCAAACTCTTTGTGTGGATGACCCTGTTTTCCTGAGAGGGAATGAGGAAGAGGTGAATTCTCTGGCTTTCAACTCTTGTCTGGGCACTGAGGAAGGTGGATTTTAGCTCACTGAGCTCTCCCAAAGATTGGTTCCCATCTCCTCCAGGAGAAGATAAGAAAAGCAGCTGGAGGGAAAGCCTCTAGTGTTTCTCCTGTGGCTCAACAAAGGCTCTGTTTCCCAGGCCATCATTCCACCCTCATCTGTCAGCATCTGCAGGCACAGGAGGGAAAAATAGATCTGTCCTTCTGCTCCTGGATCATCTGCAAACTATTGAAACATTAATTCATCTTCACACCATTGAGAAGAGTAAGAAAGCAGGTTACTTCAACCCACAACTATGCAGCTCTAGTGATGGCAGGGTTTTCCTTGAGGAGAAGAGCCAGTAGGAATCTGGGAGGAGGTGTAGAACTGAGGCCCATGCTTGCTGCTGAGGAGCAGCTTTAGGGAGACACGACCAGGGGTATGCCCAATGGACCCTTCCGGGCAGTGTGAGCACTCAGCTTGTGCAGAAGCAGGGGGCCGCCTGTGCCTTAGCCCCGGCTGGGAGATGGGATGCAGAACCCCCAGGTGAGGTGACAGGTAGGCAGTAATGTGCTCAGTATCCCTCCTAGGCCTGGCAGGACAGCCTTACCTGGAGAATGGAGAAACTATGCAAACTCCATCATCTCTATCCACACTTTAACACCGTGGTGGCCTAATTTTCAGAGGGATCCTTCAGTGGCCACCACTCCCTTGCTCTGGGCAAAACCATGCCAAGTGGCCACACACATAATTCGGTGGGAGAAGTTAAAGCTGCCTTTGTCATCATCAAGGGCTTTTTACAACATTTGCTTCGTCACAAGCCAGACGCAATCGTGTACACAGTGCTTGCTCTGCAAGGCCCTGAAGAGCTGCCACGGGAGGAAAAAAGCCGTCAGAGCCCCAAAGTGTTTCCCTCCCTCTAGCAGGCACCATGTGTACGACAGCAGAGGTTGCGTGGTAACGGCAGCAGGAAGGCGCCAGCTCTGCCCCCCCTCGATCCCGCACAGCACCGACAACAGCAAGGTACGTACCAGCGGCAAAAGCAGGCTCTAGAACTCCCGAAACTTTCCCTCCTGCTTTCCGGGGAGGACCACGGAACCATTTCAAAGCCGTGCTTTGTAAGGGAACAGCTGGTTGTGCTTAGTTGAACTGTTGAGCCAGGGTTATGGGAAGACGGTGTTCGTAGGAAGAAAAAACTGGGGGAGATGCTGAGATTTCGGGGGTGGAGGGAGGAAAGCAAATCGGGGTGTTGCCTAGTGCCTCTCGGCACTTCAAAACCTTTCTTTGTTCTGTCTTGTGAAAATCTGAATGAGGTTTTACCGGGGCTAAAACTACCGGGAAACAATAGGGAGGGAAACAGGGAGTAGCCGGCAAGCGGAGGAGGAAGCGAGCCAAGGGATGACGAATCCCTTCCAGCCCTGACCAAGCGCTGCCACCCTCGCCCCGCCTCGGGGCGGATGTGCGGGACAGCCACTGGTCCCTGGGGTCGGGTGGGGGCAGTGGCACGGAGAGAGCCCGGGAGGGCAGCGGGCCTGGCAGCAGCACAAGCCCGAGGCGCCCATCCTCCACTGCTCTACAGCTTAGTTCGAAGAGCTCAGAGAGGCCTTTGTGCCAGCGAGGTGCCGCTCTCTCCTCAACGTGTTGCGCTAATGAGGGACAAAGATAGTCGTGGATAGGAGCGGTGACAGAGATGGGGAGCAGGGACATCCCAGGCCCTCCAAGCTGGCCCCAGTGCACAGCTGTCTGGAAGCTGGAAGTCAGGGAGACCACTGAGGATATTTTTGTTGTTTCCGTTTCGAACAATTCCTAGTTCCAAGCTCCCTAGGGAAGTCCTGTCTCCCCTGGCCGAGACCTTGCCATGGTGCCTCTGCCCTGGGTGACCTGCATGCATTCCCATCTTGCTCCAGATCCCGGCACACAGCAGAGGTTGCCCTCCCAGCCAGCTGGGACACTACCTCACTTTATGTTTGATACTCCCACCCTTCGTGCATCCTCTCATTATAGGGATTTCTCCTAATCCTGTCTTGTCTCCTGTATGTCCCAGTGCTCCTGCTCAGGGGGGAAGAGAGGCAGGGAGATCAGGGTGGATGAAAAAAAAAAAGGGGGGGGGGAAACAGGAGATAGGAATAAAAGGAAAGGGAGGAAAAGAGGATGAAAATGAAGTTGGTGAGTAGATGAGAAAGAGGGAAGACAGAGTAAGAGGAGAGATAGCAGAAGGAACAAAAGAGAACGGTGAAAGAAGGGAGAAGGAGGAAAAGGAGAGAAAAGAGGGAAGGGAGGGGGAGAGGGAAGGAAGGGAGGGAGGAAGGAAGGAGGGAGGGAGGGAGGGAGGGAGGGAGGGAGGGAGGGAGGGAGGGAGGGAGGGAGGGAGGGAGGGAGGGAGGGAAGGAGGAAGGAGGGAAGGAAGGAAGGAAGGAAGGAAGGAAGGAAGGAAAGGAAGGAAGGAAGGAAGGAAGGAAGGAAGGAAGGAAGGAAGGAAGGAAGGAAGGAAGGAAGGAAGGAAGGAAGGAAGGAAGGAAGGAAGGAAGGAAGGAAGGAAGGAAGGAAGGAAGGAAGGAAGGAAGGAAGGAAGGAAGGAAGGAAGGAAGGAAGGAAGGAAGGAAGGAAGGAAGGAAAATAGAGGAAGTAGAGGAAAGAGAAAGAGGGAAGGGGAAAGCACATGAGAGTAAAGTAGAAAGGGAAAAGGGAAAAAGAAGAAGAAAGTGAGGAAAAAGACAGGAAGGAAAGAGGTAGGAAGGAAATAAAACAGAGTGGAGGGGGGAAGAAAGAAGGGAAAAGGGGAAAGGGGGAAAGAAAGTCGGAAAAGGGGGGAAAGGGAAGCAGGGAGGAGTCAGGAAAAATTGAGAAAGAGAAAGACAAGAAGCGGGAAAGAGAGGGGAAAGGGCGCTAAGTGTCAGAGAGGGCAAGAAAAAAGGGAGAGAGGGGAAAAACGGAGGGAGAAGAGGAAGAAAAAGGGAGAGAAAGAGGAAAAGGGGAAGAAAGGGAAAAAGGGGAGGAGGGACAGATCCTGCTCCTCCCATCCGCGATACGAGGCGGAGCCGGGCCGGAGCCGGCGGCAGCTGCGCGGTGGCGGCGCGGCGGTAGGAGCTGGGGAGCCGGGCCGGGCCGGGCCGGGGGGAGCAGGGAAGGAAGAAAGCCTGGTAGGAGAAGCGCTGCCTGCGGTGCGGGAGGCGGTGCGGGAGGCGGCGGGGCGGTGAGCACCGGGGCGGGGGAACGGGGCAGGGGCGGCAGCGGTGGCGGCTGTGCCCGGGATAGGACCGGGCCGCTGCCCGGGATCCCCCCGCGGCTCGCAGGAGGGTGCAGAACTCGGGGCTGGGGGGAGAACCCTTTCTCGATCCGGACGGGAAACTGCCCGAGCGACGCGGGGCGGGCTGTGACAGTCTGGCTGCCACCGTCCCCTTGCGTGTCGCCGCTGGCTGCGGTCCCCATCACCCCGCGGCACGTGGGGCTGTGGTGCCATCCCACGGAGGCCGTGGGCCGGGATTCCCGGCAGCGCTCGCGTTGGGAGGGGAAGGGCAGAGGCCGAGCACGTCCGTGAGCTCAGGATCCCGCTGGCGCCGTGTCCCGGTCCCTCCGCGCTTCCCGAGCGCCGCCCTCCCCACGTGGGTGCCGGCTTTATTGTGGGTGCGAGCTGAGGGAGCGCTGGTACCGAGCTGACCTCTGCGAAAAGCGAGTTTGGGGTCCCGGCGATGTTCCGGACTGGGATGAGGGAGACGGTGGCTGACTGCAGCTCACATTCCGATGGGATAGCTCAGGGATTATTTCTTTTACAAATGCCAGTCTGAGTCATGCTGGGCAAACCAGGAGACCAAGGCTGCGTTTTGTCACCTACTACAGCGCTGCCTTTAACCCTATCCTTTGTAGACTAAACCTAGAGCTCAACTACTACCCTTGGCATGTTTTTGTGCATGTTTATCTGGAAGCGTTCTGCACTGTGCTGTGGCTACATCACTTCAGAAATGCAGTTTGACTGCACAAGAAAAAAAAAAACAAAACAAAAAAAATTGTGCTTACAAGCGTCTCTGTACTTAGATTTGCCCAACCAGAGTGATCTTTTAAACCTGGGATATCAAAGTGTGGAGGACCACTTCTCCCATCCTCACAAGTTCCACTTCTCACATACAGACACATGTGCAGCGGGATTTTTAACTTGAGCCCAGGCAGTTCTCATGCTCATCTTCATCACTGACCCAAATTATCTCAAAAATACCCCAAGTTTAAGTACAGCTTGAGGTTCCACAATGGGTCAGGTGTGCCATGCTGGTGGAACTTTGTGTCTGTGTGGCTTAGCAGTGCAATAGTGAGTAGCACCACACCCCCTATAAAGCTCCTTCTGGTTAAGTTCTCTTGGAGGGGGAAGGGGAGAGTCTTATTCTCACACAAGCAGCCTTGTGTGAGATAACAGGCTTTTGCCATATCTCTTCAGGATTCCTGTGCTTTTTTCCTCTCAGAAGAAGGCCTTCCCAAGTCCCAGACAAAACCATTCCAACTCTCCTGGCCTTATACTGGTGTTTGCAGGTTTTGGAAAATCATAATCTGTTCCCTTTGCACAGTATGACTGATGGCTGAGAGCTGGGGGGACTGAGGAACGTTGTTGCTTCTCAGTCCATTTTAAAAAAGAGTGGTTTTATTTTGTTTTAATTTTCAGGTCTTATCTCAACCGTCAAAATGGAGCTTGACATCCAGTGTGAAGAGATGAGCCCATCTAGATGGGCTGAACTTCTGACCACAATGAAATCCTGCAAAACCATCAGGTAGTAGCTAGTTGTGTATCATCTCTTTTGAGTAAGAACTGTTGCATTTCTCTCCTGTGCTTTTCATCTTCAGAACTGTTTGACCTGGGACTTAGAAATTGCATGGAATGAGTCTACCTATTTGTATCCAGAGAGTTAATTTAAAGGGGGGGATAAACCCCCCACCTCTTGCAAAACTTTTTCAACTACAGGTAAAATATCCTTTGATATGAAGTAATATTGCCCTGTTTCTTGGTGTGCCATAGGGCTCAGCTAGGTAATGTGATTTAAATATTTGACCACCATTTTGGTTATTCTGCCTTTGTCTCTCAAGAGGGGGAAGACAGGAATCTTCAGGATTCCTGTGTTTTTTTAGGATTGCGCTGCTTATTAGGTTGCACACTCTTTGGGTTGCAGGCTTGATGCTGTCAATCAGTAGTCAGGTACAAGCCGTGTGCCATTTTAATTCTTCACTTGACCTTCAGAAGTACCAGTCTTGATTGTTGAGTGAACGATGGGAAGGAGCCATCTCCTGGGGTGTAAGGTGTAGGACAGGGCCCAGAAGAATTGCTACTGCAATCTTTCCCCTCTCCTGGCTGGGAATTCACACTTCATGGGATGGCATCATCCTGCTGGGGCTGGAGAAGATGAGCCACTTCATGCCAGCAGTGCCTCAGAGGGCTTTGGACCTGGTGAGGGCAACTTTTCCTTTGCAAAGCAGCCTTTACAGGCAAAGCTGCATGGGCCTGGCCTTGACTTCCCAAGGCCTGCCTTGGTTGGCAGAAGGCAGTGGGATGGTTGTCTCCTGGGCAGAGGCTGGGCTGCTCCAGAGGCAGTGGATGAGGGTGACTGCTGCAGGGATTATTCCATCAGTGTTGAACATGATCCCACTGGAAGCCATGTCTTCTTGCCAGGGGAGGGAAGGAGAACCTTCATAGAGTTTCAGTTTTCATACTGTTATCTAAGGAGAAATGACTAGGCAGCTTCTGGCAATCCTGGCTTTGCCTGGGGCTGTACAGTTCTTCATGACGCCTTCCTTTTGCTCTGTGTCTTTTCTGCCGCCCTCTATACCTCCCTGGCTGTCCTGTGCTCCTGATCCTTTCCTTGGCTCTCCTCTCAATTAAATTCATCCCTGTAAATTTAGCAGCACCTAGAAAAATGCTGATGTCCAGTGGGAGAAACTGCTGCAAACTGAAAACTCAGGGTTGGTGTACTGAGATTCCTGCTGGAGGGAGATGGTGCAAACCAGCATGACTCACCTGCAAGACACCAACCTGCTGATGAGTGTCACTTGGGGCTGGCTGCAGTTCCAGCTAGGCTGTTCTCAGTGCAGAACCAGTCAGACAGCCTGTGAGCTGGCAGGTGGTTTGTCACTCTCACTGTTTAAATGAAGGTGTTTCCTCCAGCTGTAGGGGGATGACTTGTGCTGTCTTCTGTGCAGCACAGAGGAGGAGCAAGGCTTGGGAAGCTGCCATCCAGCTCATCCTGTGGTGCATCCCAGAGCATGGCTTGGTTTGGGCCATGCAACACCCAGCAGGTCCTGCACATACTTATGAAGGCATCCCAGGACCTGCAAGAATATTGCCCACTCTACCTTCATGAGCAGTGCTCCTGCCAGGGAGAGCAGAGCAACTCTGAGGACTAATGTGCTCCTGTCTCCTTGTCTTTCAGGTTGGATGATTGCAATCTTTCCAGCAGTAACTGCCAGGATCTCTCTTCCATCATCAATACAAATCCATCCCTCACAGAGCTGAAGCTGAACAACAATGAGCTGGGAGATGCAGGTGTTGAATACCTGTGTAAAGGGTTGCTGACGCCAAGCTGTAGCCTACAGAAGTTATGGTAAAGCCCCCACTGATTGTCTTGTTCTATCATGCTGTCACAAATTAGTGTTTTGAAGTCTCTTAAAGCATCACTGGCAGAGGCAGGTTTAATATAAAAGTGAAAGCACAACAGTTTGTTGACAAGGTTCACTCTGCTACTTACTAGATGGTTAAAGCACATAGAGAAAAAACAAACAAAAATCTAAAGTAAATAACCAGTGTCAACTGAAGAATTATCTACATGGAGGCTGGGAGAAGTGGAAGGGTCAGGACAGGAAAGGGTGAATAAAGAAGATAGTCCTTCTGAATACCAAGGTTTAGAATCTTTGCTAAACTGAGTCCTGGACTGGACCAACACTTTAGGCCTGTAAATTTTAACAGTACTTAAACAATCTAGGACAGCAATAGACACAGTCCATTTGTTATAGCATATTCCCACTCACAACTACACAAAGCTAAAGGAGTATGTACAAGGTGCTCACCTATGGAAAATTCCCCTCAAATTCAGTGAAGGACTCACATCAGATGCCTTTGAGGTTGAGCCTTGTGGACTGGGGGTGCCAGCCCAGGGTCTGTCATCATTCAGCAAACCTCAGAATGCAGCAAACTGGAGAGTTCCTTGGCTCTGAGAGGCATTTTATAGAGACCCCACCACATTATAGCATTAGTGGACTTCCCTCAGCAACTAAAAGGTGCAGGAGCTTTAGTCAGAGACAGTGACTGCTGCATCTGCTCCTCAGAAGGCCACAAAGAGATGCTGGTTCTCTGTCCAGTATCTCTTCTGCAGGCTGCAGGAATCCTCCAGCTCCTGAGGGGAATCTGGGATCCTCACTCTGGATTTACAGGATCCTACCTTGTAAAAATAATTTGTCTTTTAGATCAGATATTAAAGTCCCTGTGCCCCCTGCAATGAGGACTCAAGCAAATAGAAAGAAAGTTGACTGTGAAGCTGATGAAACTGTAGCTCTCTGATGGGCCTTCAAGAAGTAACTGTGGAAGTACTGGAAGACTTAAGCAATTTTTCAGAGAGTTTGCCCTAGGCTTCAGACTTCTCCACATGCTCAAGTAACAACCTGGATTAGGGTTTTTCATTTCTGTAGAAATAAAATTGTCCATTTTTGGTGTTCTGGTAAGGTGCCTTAAAAGAGAAACCAAATAAAAAGGAAATAAGAGGAAGAGGAATATAAAGAGGAATAAATAAGAGGAATAAGAGGAAATAAAAGAGCAACCAAACCCAAGTCAAACCTCCCTGAACAACACCTCTTATTGGATAAGACATTGTGCCAAAGTCTTATCCAATAGCTCTATAAACACCCCATAGCAGTACTAGCACTCTTCCTATTGCTGCTTTTCCAAGCCTGAGTGCTGAAGGATCAGCTTCATAGATCCTTCTTGTACTATACTATTAAACTAAATTATATCCATGGTTGGATGAAATTTTAACTTCTACCTACTCTGTATCACATTTCTAGAGGGGGCAAGAAATCTTAAGATGCCTTTGCTTTATCTATGGGGTCAGCCTCCTGGTATTTAAACCACTTCTGTAAACCAGTTGTGGGGCTACCTGTAGGGTGAATTGTTATTCTGCTGGAGATGCTGTATGAGTGATTGGAAGGAGTGGATTGAAGGAAGCATGCGAACTATTGTTTGTGGCACGAGTGTTATTGATAAAATATTATGGCATACCTGTAAAATAATGGCACTAACCTGGACAAACCACTTCCTAGAGGGTTATGCATCATCAGAGCTGTGGTGTCCTTTCCAAGCTTCAACCTCGGCAGATAAATCTCTCTGAGAAGAGACTCTGTAATTCTAGGAGTGCATTTCCCTCACCCCTGTTGCCTCTCTCCTGCAGGCTGCAAAACTGCAATCTGACAAGTGCCAGCTGTGAGACCTTGCGCTCTGTCCTCAGTGCCCAGCCATCCCTGACAGAGCTGCACGTAGGGGATAACAGACTGGGAACTGCTGGAGTGAAGGTGCTGTGCCAAGGGATGATGAACCCCAGCTGTAAGCTGCAGAAGCTGCAGTAAGTAGTCACTGGGTTTTTTTGGTTATCACACAGGTCATGCCTGCCTTTTCCTTGAGACAAGTAGGAGTTACGTTGCCAGGTGTGGATTTGTTCTTGTTTTACCTGAAATTATCATGCTTACTCATGCTGGTGGGTCTTGTGGGTTTGGAAGTCAGGTGTCTGTTCCCACAGGCTTTGTTTAGCCCTCCTGGCAGTGGTGGCTGTGAATGCAGGACCTCTCAGATGCCCAGGAAACATCAGATTCTGCTGCCCTTGCTTCTTGTTTCATGACTGAGCAGGACCTGGGTGTATTTGCAGCCCCCAGCTCCCCCCGGTCAGGCCCAGAGCTGATGGTGTTGCAGTGCAGAGCTCAGCCCTGTGCTCCAAGCTGCCTGTACACTGGTTTAATGGAAGCCTAGTGTAAAAATTGGTCTTGCTAAGGTCCATTGGGATCTAGTTTAAGAATTAATGCTTCCTGATATGAGCAGAGAGATGCTGTTAAAAACTCTTACAGTGTATCTCTGGTTTTAGGCATTGCCTGATCTCAACTCACATTGGTGTGTTTTCTGCCCTGGCTAACACACCAAGCTCAGCTGATTCTTGTGGTAGCAGGATGTGTGAGGAGGGTTGTCTTTTTGCCTGGACTTCTTTTCTTCTTGCAGGCTGGAGTACTGTGAACTCACAGCTGATATTGTGGAAGCTCTCAATGCTGCTCTGCAAAGCAAGCCCACCCTGAAAGAGCTCAGCCTGAGCAACAACACGCTGGGAGATACAGCTGTAAAGCAGCTGTGCCAGGGCCTGGTGGAGGCAAGCTGCAACCTAGAGCTACTACAGTAAGGAAGAGCTGCTCATCTCTAATGGCAACTAGTGCTGCTGCTAGTCACACCATCCATAGGACAGGAAAAATTGTTGTCAGGAATGCTTCAAATGTAGGACAGATTTTTTGCTGGCTCAGATTTATGTAACTGGAAACTTCACACAAATGTCTGGGGCTTTCAGTTTGGGAGTTTTTGGTGCTCCAGGTTAAACCACCACTTACTAAGGGAGACTGCTCACCTGTGTCTCAGAGCAGAGGAGCAATCACCCTCAGTGGTTCTAGTTCTTAAACTGGAATTACCAGCCCATTGAGAATACTTATTCAGAGCCTTTTTTTGCTACAAAACAAAGGTGCTGGATTTGGCCTCATTTCTGGGGTAAAGCCCATGAAGGGCTTTCTGGGAAAAGCATGATTCATTTTATCTTGCCCCTGAGGTTCAGCAGGGGTTGGCTGGGGGACTCACTGTGTGATGCTGCCAAAGTTCCTCTTAAAAAGGATGACTGATAAAAAGGGGAAGTTTGGCAAGAACAATCCTTGCATTAATGCGTATGAATGGCTGGGTCAAAATGCCCTACAACCTCATGAAATGCAGGAGCAGTGTGTTGCCTCACCCAGAGTCCCACTTGGACACCTGTATCTTCTCTGAACCTTGCAGGATGTAGCACTGCCTGGCTGAGCTGCACTGGTTTGCAGCAAGGAACCAGCCCATAGACCCTTCTCAGTCTGAACTGGGTTAATGGGGTGTATCTAACACAGTGGGTCTGGAGCAGCAACTCCAACTGTGCTTTTTCCTGCAGCTTGGAGAACTGTGGCATAACCAGCGATAGCTGTATGGAGATTAGTGCTGTTCTCAGGAACAAGTCATCTCTGATGGATCTCTCTGTGGGGGACAACAAGATTGGGGACTCTGGTCTGGCTCTGCTGTGCCAGGGACTGATGCATCCTAGCTGCAAAATCCAGAAGCTGTGGTAAGTGTGGGCAGAGGTTTCTCATATCCCTTCTGCAGCCTCTGAGCTCTTTAGGTTGTGCTGTTGGTTTGCTCCTAAGTGGAAAGTTTCTCATTTACCCTTTAGGTCAAAAAAGTGTCTCAGCTGCAAATCAGTTAATTCCCAAAAACTGTGTGGAAAACACCATGAACAAGTAGGGCCACACTGAAATTGCTTGGATCAAATTCTGGGAAGAGGGCGAATGGAAGTTTGTGATGGCATTGTCTTGGTTTCCAGTTGAATTATCTGTCTACTAGAATTGCATATTTCTGTTTCTTTTTTTGTGTGTGTTACAAGCAGAGCTTTTGGTGCAGCAGGTGGAAAGTAAGGAAAGGAGAAAGCTGTGTAATATGATGTATGAAAGGATACAAGAAAATGAGACAATGTAACCAGAAATTCAGAATACTAAAAACTAGGACTTGGTTTTCTAATCTAAGTCGTTCTTGGGAGAAAATAGTATTTTGTTCTTCCCTGCAGGTTATGGGACTGTGATCTCACAAGTGCTAGCTGTAAAGATCTCTCCAGACTCATCAGTTCAAAGGAGACCCTCACAGAGATCAGTCTGATAGACAATAACCTGAGAGACTCAGGGATGGAAATGCTCTGTCAGGCACTCAAGGATCCGAAATCTAAACTTCAGGAGCTATGGTGAGCTGCTGTCAAGTTTGACATACCCATTGCCTTCTTTGGAGGCCTCAAAGAAGAAAGTTGTAAGTGAAGTAATGCCCACACAGATAGATCCTCAGTTGCGATGGTTCCATAAGCAACTCCTGCTGGTTGTTACTGAAAGGATTTACAGAGTTAAAAATGGCTTTTCTAGACTTAAAGACTTTAAAAAGATTTGTACTTCTAAACTTGTAGACACTTTGAAGATGTGCCCCATCACAGTTATCCTGTTACAAGCAAAAGGAGACCAAGCATCACTTGCAGAGTTTCTAATTAATTGTTCTATTGTGCAACAAATGGCAGTTAAGAGGCTTTTGAAGTTTGAAAGGCCTGATGGAATAGTAAAATGAGTGCTGTGATCAAATATCTCAGGTTCTCCACTGGAGCTAAACTCTGTCACTGGTGAAACAAAAGAAAGCTCTAGTGACATTAAACATTTCTTAGCATCCTGTCATGTTGACTGTGTTACCTTTTAGGCTGGGATGGTCTGGTGGCTGGGAGCGGAAATTTGTTCTTTCACTTAGAACTTGAATTTTCCTCCACTGCAGATTCAGCTCCTGCCCCCAGCTGGGTTCTTCCCCTGCCTGGTGGCCTGGAAGTCAGTGGGGTGCCCCCAGGAGTGCACAGTGGAGCCAACAGTGACTGTTAGAGCAGCACACTACACCGCACACTACTACTTTGTTCCTGTGCTTTTTGGGCAGGTGCCTTTCCTAGGTGCACACTCCAAGACACATCCCACATAAAGGGTGGGAGAGGTGGTGCCTGTAAAGGACTGAGCAGACAGGCATTGAGAGGAGTACAGTGATTGAAGGAAAGCTCTGGTTCCTCTGTTCCCACTGTCTGGGCTTCTGTTAAGTAAATGTAAAGAAGTAAATGGTGCCTGACAGTCTCTAGGTGTCCCACCTAGATCTCATGTCACTTTTTCCTTGCAGGGTTAGGGAGTGTGGGCTCACCACTGCTTGCTGCAAGGCTGTCAGCTCTGCTCTCAGCACCAACAAGCACCTGAAAGTACTGCACATAGGCGAGAACAAGCTGGGAGATGCAGGTGTCGAGCTCCTGTGTGAAGGGCTGATGCACCCCAACTGCAACATCCAGTCCCTATGGTAAGGTGCACTCTCAGAAGTCGTGTTCTCTCTTGCTACCGGAATTCACCCTTTGTCTTCTACTTCCAAGGTACTTGTGCCAGCACAAGTGCTGGTCCAGCCTCACTAGAAGGAGCAGGCAGGCAACTGGAGCATCATCTCTAGCCCTGGGGTGGGATTTGCCTTCCCCATGAGCTGTTCCCTTTCCAGCTGGGCCAAGCTCTGGGCTCTGTGATGCTCAGGGCCCCATGCTTGTTCTCTCCATGCCATTGGACAGAACCCGAAGCTGTGCTCTGATGCCTAAATTCACAGTGAGTGAGTGGAGCAGATGGGTCATTGCAAGTCTGTCCCAGAAAATTATGTCTTTTGACCACTTAAAGCTACTTGGTCATCAACCGAGAGGCCTCAGTTGCTCTCTATTTAGAGAGGTGGTTGCAAATCTCAAGTATAGTAATAAGAGAAGATGATGCATGATGATGAAATAGGGAATAACTTCAATGGGTTCCTTCTAAACCCATAGCCACATACTCTTAAGCTTTAGGGAGGCCTTTGGGGTGTTCAGCAATCAGCATGAGGGCAGCTCTGTGTCTTGTCTCTGTGGCAAGACCACAGGCCAGCCCCTGCTGATGTCTCGCAGATGCCATCTTCTCAAGGATCTCTGGTCTGTGCCATGATGTCTGCACCTGCTGCCCAGGTGTGGGCAGTGTTTCCTGGATCAGGGCTTACTGTGCTGGCCTCTTCCTCTCCCTGCAGGCTGGGTAACTGTGACCTGACATCAGGCTGCTGTGCCACCCTTGCCACTGCCATGGTCACCAAGCAGTGCCTCACCGAGCTGGACCTGAGCTACAACCCTCTGGAAGACGAAGGCATCAGGAAGATCTGTGAAGCCTTGAGGAAGCCCAGCTGCAACGTGCAGCAGTTAATGTGAGAGATGGTGGTAGCCCTGGCAGGGGTGAGAGGCTGGTGCTGGTGAGGGAGTAAGGGGGTCTTGGGCTTTAAAGCCAATTTTTGGCTGCTCTCAAAGGTAGATGGGGCTCCTCCTGGCATATGACCTTCCCATACTGGCCAGTTGTGCATCTTTCTCTTCCCTTAACAGGAGGATGCTCACTAAATCTCACTTGCTGTTTTCTTTTGGTGTAGTTTGTATGACATTTTGTGGAGTTCTGAAGTGGATGATGAATTGAGAGCCTTGGAAGAGTCCAAGCCTGAAGTGAAGATCATTTCATGAGTGGTGACTGCCTGCAGAACAACATCAAAGCAATGTCCTCTTCTTAATCTGAATTTTTCATATGTAAAACTAATTAACTTAATAGGGAATTTTCTTGTACCGAAACCATTCGTGGATTCCCTGAGTGGGTGTCTGGGGAGCTGCTCCACCTTCTCTGCATCTCTGGATGTACTAACTCTGAGACTCATGAAAGCTGCAGCATCACTATCCTTGAAATAAACAATTACTGTCTTGTAGAAGTGGGTCTCTAGCCTTTAGGAGCTCTTTAATCCTATAATCCCTTCTAACCAATTAGTTGGGCTTTAAAGAGAGCTCCTTTCCCAAGGCAAGAGAACTACGCACTATATTGTTACTGGGTGGTGCTTTTGGTAGGTCTCTGGGGAAGGCTCTCAAAAAAACCTAAATGTTTTTAATTTAAATTGAGCTCTCCCTTGTCTTTCCCTAAAAGAGTTCTTGGAAAAGCAGTGGTGGCCAAGGCACTAGAGAAAAAAGAAATGAGCAGCTGTTCAGCTGTGTAATGTCAAAATTCATGTCCTTTGAAAAGTGATTTTCCTACAAACAAAAGATGCTGTGTGCATTTCTGCTAGTATGGGAAATGATTAAATGATTGATATGTTTGATCTGGCAAAGAGTAGTTCTACAGGAACTTTATACTTAATTTTTCTACTTATAAAAATAAAATATATCTGTATATTTCTCCTTAAAGACCAATTTAGTTATTTGTGAACTGCAATACTACTAACACCTTGTTTTACTTGTTTGTTTTTTGTAAGTTCCTAGCTGAAACTCATCAGGAGAGGATCTTAGTCAAGGCTTTAGGTAAAGAACAAGCATAAAAGACATTTCAGTTTTCAGGAGATACTCAGGTTTCATGCCCAGAGTTAGAAGAAACCTTTATTCCAACAGAAAATGCAGCTGCTGCACACCTAAACCACAAAAGAGTGAATATAGCTTTAAAAATACAGAAGGCAAGCCTAGCATTGTCCTTGGCTGGCCTTGCAGGATGAATGCCAAAAAATCCCATTGTCCAGCATGTCTTCCTGGAGTGGTCACTTGGTGTTTCCTTCACTGACAAATTCTGTGTGGCACCCAAGGTAAAGGTGTTCTCCAGGCTTTGCTTTTTGCTGCTCACATTCATCCCATAGAGGCCACAACTGGCCTTTCGTTGTCCTAGAAGATTTGACCTAAGCAGTTTTTACAGTAGCCTTCACAAACCTAAAACGGTGCATGAGAAATAGCTTCCCTGTGTCTTCAGGCAGGTGTGAAGGATAGGATTTGGTTTTTTCCTCAAGGCATGTCTCATAGCTGCCCAAAATGCTAAAAACCCACTCCTTTTCGCTTTTGGTCCTCTCCATCAATAAAAATTTTCCCATTCTAAGGGGCTCATAAACAGGCTTTTCAGTTCATGGTCTCTCCTGGATTTGGCATGCACAGATGCCCAGATTAATTTCATGCTGGGGGAGAAGACAGGACTCCAGAGGGTAAAGAGATGTGTAGAGAGAGCCGGAAAAATCAGGCATCTGGGAGGGTGTAAAAACAGCTCTCTAAAAAGACACAGCAAATAGTATTAGAAGTGGATTTTCCTCATCCTGGCTACCTGAGGCAGGACACTCTGCTCTTGCACTGCAGCTGCAATGCCTGGAAAATGCCTCCTCTTCCTCATCCACAGGCAGATGTGCATTGGGAAGGGTCTGCCACCATGGCCCCACTGGGGCCGTTCAGCCTGGGACAGCCTGCTCCCACCAAGAGTGAAGTCAGTGCCTGCCTTTGATCCTGAGTGGCTCTGCATTTCCTCCAAGAATGCAGACAGAATTTGGAAAAGTCTCTGCAGCAAATGCCACGTGTCCAGCTCCCAGCCACAGCAAGGAAAACCACAAGAGCCGTATTTTGCCTCGTGAGCTCAAGGCATTTCAGGCCAGGCCAGCCTGGCAGAGCTCTACAGGATGGGGATGAATATCTGCACTCAGAACCTGTGCTGTGCTTTAGGACAACATCAAATCCTGTGCTTGGCTCTAAAATGCAGGTAGAAATCCCAGGATCCAGGAGGAAGCCCTGTAGCAAGAGACACTTGTACTCACAAATGAGACTCAAAGAAAGATTTCTATTCCTAAAAACTCATTTGTTTTCATTAATATGTTTGGTGGTCCAGCTCACTTTCCTGACAAACTTTGTCACAGCCGTGACCTTGGGAGAACTGAAATTTGCTTCTGCATTTTAGATGTGTGAGCAGGCAGCATTTTAAGCTGAAGTAGTCAGGAACTGAATCACAAATCTTTCATGTGGACTAGTAGTAGGCTGGCAGGCAAAGCCTTGCTCCTACCAGGATCGCCACTAGAGAACTCAGCAGTCCCTGGGACATTGCAGTCACATCCTGGTTCTCAGGGCAAATGCTTGTACCCCCTTGATACAGTGGTTTGCAAGTACTGACTTTCTACCAGCAACAGCTGAGTTTCACCTCATATAATGAAGTTTAAGGGCAAAATTATGCAGCCAAAATAGAAAATTAAGAAATACAAGTATGACTTTCACTTAAAGCAAATACCAGAACTTAAAAGACATGCCCCAGAGGTCTTGAATTCAGAAAAAACAGGATTTTGGACCTCAGTAACAGCGACAGTGGTTTAGGGTGTAGTAAAACTTCAGGTTTCTGCTAGGAGTTTCAGATTCTACAATAAATCTAATTTTTTATTCATCACAGCATCTGATCTTGAGCTGAGAGGTCACAGCGTTCCAGTTAACATTGGCAGAAGCAGTTAAACAAATATTCCTGTCCTCACAGTTTATACCCTAACCAAACCTCCTACTTGCTTTGAAATATCAAGTCATGACTCCCCTGGTATCTCTGACTGCTGTCTTGATGCCTGGGCGTTTTGGAAAGCAGTTCCAGCACAAGGCCCCAGATACCAGCTTCAAATAATAGTGATGCTACCAGCAATTACAGTGCTCCAGCTGAATCTGAAAGGGGAAATCAAGCCCACTGTGTTTGAAGAGTTAACCACACACAGCTCCCTGCTTTGAAAACAGTGCTTGCCATCTGAGTCACTCCCAAACCTCTTCTAAAACAGTCTAAAAGGGACATGCCTGAATTCCTCTTTCACACAGATAATTTTGATTTTCAACTATCATTTACAATATATTTCCTCCTTTCTGTGTGCCGATTTCATCAGTCTACCCTTCTTCCACCACACCTCTATTTCATCTTTTCCTAAAGGGGAAAAAAAACTCCAAACAAACCACTAGGCAGGAAAGCCTTTCTCCCCATATGTAAGAAGAATTTTGATCTACTTTACCCATTCCCCTCCTCACAGCTGCAAATGAACCATTTGAAATTTCTCCTCCTGGGGCACAATGTCACAGCCCCCTCCTTACTGAAGGATGCCCACTCCTCTGGCACTCACACCACAAATGCCAGCCAGTCCAGCGCACTCCCAGCTTGGAAAGGACCTGCAAATTGGCAGGTCGATGATTTTGTGAGGTTAGTCTTGCCTCTCTCAGCTAAAGCCAGCTGCATCCACTACGAGAAGAAACGCTGTCCCCAGCCGGAGGAAGAAACTCTGCTGGGTCAGATGACATCACAGATGATAAGCCTTTCCAAGCTTGAGGGCACATCAGTGGCATGTGGGATGCAGGACCGTGTGTCTGGAGGGGGATGGAAACTTTAATTGGCCAGTATGGTGTCACAGCCTATCTGGTTTGCAATCAGAGGCAGGTATGCAGTGGGAGAGGTGAATTGTTGGCACTTCTTAAGCCCTTGAAGACTTTCCAGAGCAAACACTCAGGAAAAGTCTTAAGCAAGGCTGTGCTGCCCTCAGGCTGGCACATAGCAGCCCATAATATCCGCAGAGGGAAATAAAGTGCCAGCACAGCTGTCACTTGCACAGGTACCCTATATGCAGCTCATGCAAATCCTCCTCTGCTGCTCCCTGTTTCCTACTTCACTGGTGATTATCTGGTGCCATTCGCACCTTAGCACTGCCCACCCCAACTTCTTTACATCCCCTCTGTGTTGCTTCTGCCTTGTCTACCCTTCACAGAAACACGCCAATTATGCTTGGCAGATGATTAAAGCACCTCTTTGCTCCTGGGTACAGAAGTGCTCTGCAGGCCATATTGGGATTATCTGGGAAGTGCTGCCTGCTTCCATGACTTCTGGGTGCAGCTCAGCTGAACCGGCTCCTCGTAGCCAGGTTAGAGGTGTCAGCTCATCTCTCACATGCCATAACTGCAAACCAAGGCAAGAGACCACACTCAGAGTTAGTTAGAATATAAAGCACCAAAGAGTTTGCCCCGTGGCACTTCCCACAAAGAGGAAAAGGAAGACTGTTTTGTTCATCCCTGCCTCCAGTGGGGACTTGTTGCTTTCTACACATCAGGTTCCCAGGGGATCCATTCCCTGCTCTGTGCCACAGGATGCAAAGCAAATCTAAATTAGACACACTACACGGCATGCAGCCCTGTCTCCTAACTACAGCAGGGCCAAAGATAGCTGTAATCCCACTGACATGGGTTACAGTCACCTAATGAATTCTCTGGGGAGGAAATCTGGCTGGATTTGATCACTTGAGAGAAAGCAAGCAGAGCTTCCAAGGCTGGAGAGAGAAAATGGGACTTCTCAGAGACTTCTCAGAGAAGTTCATCAAAGCCCAGGCGGGATAAGGAGTGAAAACCAGATGAGGGAGGAAGGAAAGCACTGGAGGATGATGTTCTACATCCTTTCTTGCCTCCCTCCAGAGTTCTTGGCCCTGTAATCTCCATGTAATTTAGCACCATCTTCTGAAAGAGAGAAGAACCACTCCTGCTTTTCAGATGGTTCATTGCTGCTAAGTGTTTCAAGCCTTTCTAGGTTCCTGGATTTTAGGCCTGGCAGAACTGAAAGGGTATGGGAATGGGTTTGGCACATCTGAGACTGTGGATCCAGCTCCAGAAGTGTGTGCAAAGATTAAAGAGTATTACTGCTGGCATCAAGCTGCTACAGGATATGTTTGTCAAAAAAAAACAAACCAAAAACCTGCTGCTTTGGATAGAGAAAGTAGATTTAAAACAGCTGCATAGCAAAAGCAAGTGGGAAACACCTACTCTTGGCCCATTCATTTATGCTGTGCCCCATGAAGGGTTTGCAGTGCTGGAAGGACTTCATGAGGCAATGTGGATTGGTGTTACCAAGTTCAGCAAGAGGTCAGAATTATTCTCCTGCAAGCCCCTCAAGAGCTCAGCCTGATTTCCTTCATGTCCTGCCTGGTGCCCGCTGGGCCTCTCCCAGGACCTGCAAGGGAGCAGATATGGAGCTGCTCTCATTGTGACTCTGACAGCTGGATTTTCCAAGCAGACACCCAAAACAGCAGCCCTCCAGAGTTTGGCTAGAGTTAATGAAGCAGCAGCCTCTCCACCTTGTTCCTTCCCCATGTATGCCTTGTTCTGACCTGGCTTCACCAAAATTGGCTCCCACCTTGCAGAGTGATTTTTCTTTGGTGAATGACAGTGAGTTAATGAATTTGTTTGGAATTAGAGTGTCTGCTGGAGATGGGGAGATGTGCAAAATACACTCTACACTGAAGCTGGGGAGCAGGGGCTCACCTGGAGCCTCTGGCAAAGGACCTCAGGAGAAACCCAAAGTCAACCATTAGGGTTTTGGAGCTGGAGTTATCAAGGACCAGAAGGCCACTATACTCCCACTGAAAGAGAGAAATTAGCAAGTTCAAGTCACCTCAGGAGTTGCTGGGACAGAAGCATCTCCTTTTGGCAGCACTATTGCCTGTCCTACACTGGATGTTCCAAGGAAACATTCCCTCAACAAATCACATAACCAGCGCTAGATGGAGTAAGTGGGTAGCATTAATTACACAACACACCCAAATGGGAAAACTGTATTTCCTGGGAGTCCTAGAAGAGATCATGAACTGGCCAGAAGGCAGAGATTTTGGAACAGTGCCTGAGAAGCAGCACCATATGAGTTACCAGAAAGTGAAAAAGGCTATGAGAGCTGGGAGAGTGTTGGTAACACACCTGCATTTTGGTTATTGCTGAGCAGCGCTGTCCCTGTGGCATTCCTTCTCTCCCATGAAAGGCCTGGGAGTGGTCAAGGTCCTGGAAGGGGAGCAGCTCACCCAAAGCAACCCCAAAGGGATATTACATATTATATGACATCAGCTCAAATAGAAAAGCTAAGGGAGGGAAAAGGAACGGGGGGCATTTGTTATTCTATAGTGTTTCCTCTCCAGAGCATCCTCACTGATGGAATTAGAGAAGAATTTTTCCCTTTGCTTACATATGAGAAAACTTTTGTTTCCCTTTTTTGCTTTACTAAACTGCCTTATCACAACCCAATAGTGCCCATCTTATTGGCACACAGCCAAATGGCAGGCCTTTTTTAGAACTCATTCTCAAAAGAGAGAGGAACCCAAGACAATATGTTTTCTACACAACATTTCACTTCCATTTCTATCCCAGTAATATCAAATCCTGCTCTTTCCCTCAAACATAAGCCCTTCCTACATTCCATTTATATCATAGTAGTGGAAAATATTCCTCTTTCACTCCAGCAGAAGCTCTTCCCAGGTGTGCACCACACGTGCAACAGAGTCCAAAAATACTAGAGACACAAAGCAGAATAGAATAACCTGGAACAGAATGGAGCAAAACACAACACAAGATATTTTACGTGCAACGTTGCACTTCAATTTATATTCTAGTAACAGTAAATCTTATTTTTTCACTCCAACAGAAGCTCTTCCCATGTGTGCACCAGGATCAGGACTAGACCAGTCAGAGAGATGCACAACAGGGAAACGGGGAGATGAGCTCTTTGGGATGCAAGGAAAATATGGTGAAGAGGTATCACTGTGTGGGACAGGGACCTTGGTTTGTTTCCTTGTGCATTAAGGGGAGCTTCAGAGCTTTTGAAGTACAAGACTAAGAGAACGGAAAACATTGGCAGAGAGGTTTCCTCTCACCTGATCAATAGTTTTAATTTACTTCCTTATCCTTTATCCATCTCCTAAATTTTCACTGAAAAAAGCAATTGCAAACCTTTCCCATACTTTTTTCTTCCCTTATGACCAAACAAAAACAGTTTCTTCTCCCACTCCAGCCTGTGTCTTGGTTACTGGATGTGGTTTCTGGTAAAATTAATTCCTTAAGTTCCCAGTGACCTTCCTACAGGAGAAAGCCCAGGCAGGCAGCTCTGCAGTGAGGAAATAGCCAGCTCAGCAACAGGAGAGACGAGACAGCACCAAAATACCACAGACAGCTGCTAAGAACAAACTATTAGAGGCTATTAGAGGGTTGCAGCTGCTCCTCTGATTAAGAGACAAGAACAGAAAGAAAAGCACGGCAAGAGGGGGATTAAGATCTGAAAGAGCCTGTCCTGCATGTCCAGGGGTGAGGGAAGTAGCATATGCTTGCTCTTCCTCTTGCAGCACAGGCTGGGCTGTGCAGTTCATTCACTGTCCAGCCTGAGCTGACACTCAGCTCCTGAGCAAGGCCATGCTCTTTCCAGCTCTTTCTTCCCACTGCCTGAACCAGGACTAGATGCTCATGTTATGCCAGGAGTCCTGGCTGCACCACACAACCCCTCATGGGTCTCCTGGCTCTACTGCAAAGGTACCAGGTCTAAACATACCTTCTTACCACCACTGTAGGAACAGGAGAGAAGTTCAACACGGCCAGACTATACAAGATCTGTACCTCTCTCTTCCTCTTGTCTTCATTTTCCTTAGGTGGAGTTGTTACAAACTGAGCTGAACAAGCCATGCTCCTACTCCATCATCTCCTTCAACAAGACCAAGGACCTCAGCAGCATGAATTCAGGACTCCTGCCCTGCTACTAGAACCATCCCTTCCTTCCTTCCTGCCTTCCTATCTGGGTCCAGCTGCTGAGGCAGGTCTCATCCCACACCCCCAGACTCCAGTGTGTGGTCCAGGAGGGCAAAAATGGGTGGTGGAGAACTGCAGCAGACCAGTATTTGGGATCACTCTGCTCCCTGCAGGATGCTAAGAGAGAAGCACCCTGAAGTGGGAAGTGAGACAGGGTGTGAGCTCAGTAGCCATAAAGAACGATGCCTTGCCCGGATAAGAAATGTGTAGTGGCTTCTGGAGATGACTCCTTCTCCTACCCCTCTAAGGAACAGAATGAGGCAGTCACCAGGCCTCATTGTACAGCCAGATGAGAGGCTGGCCCTTTGCAACATAAGACCTCAAAATTGCTATCAGCAATCAGAAGGTTCAGAAAGCCCAGAACCCCCCAAACTCTTTAGCTTTCAAATGGGTGCCCTACCAATTACTTGGGCATCTTATTTTTGGGCTCTGCATTATTGATGTAGTGGAGGGAATTGATCTCCCCAAAAATCTGTGTTTCATTTTTCAACCAACTATTCCCTGCACATGATCTGCAGACACCATGGGCTGGCAGGAAGAAAGTGCATGAAACTGAAGGCTTTGTACTTTGAAGCCCTTTTCACATTATGCCATCTTGCCTAGGAGCTCAGCTGGACATAGAGGGAAGAGGGTCACCCAGAAATCTGGAGTTGCACCAGCAGCAGGATAAAGACAAGCTGGTACTGCAGAGCTGGTGCAAGCTCTCCTGGTGTTAGCTAGGGGTGTAACCAGCCAAGGATTGATGGCTTTCCTGGGGCCACATAATCCTTTTCTGGTCTTAGGTATGTTTGCTCCTTGCAGGAGCAGCCAGCAATTGCTGGCAGTTTTAGAGTGATTGCTGCTCCTAAAAGCACTGCTAGACTAGATGGCTTGAGGCTCTGAACCTGAATGGCGGTTCCCACTTGTTGCTACAGATATCATGTTCCTTGACAAGTGTTCAGTAGCACATTATTTCAAAGCCCCTTTGATTTGGCCCCTATGTTTTCCTGGGGTAGCAAGCAGAAACACCGGGAGCTTGAACTGGATGTGGGAAATGGCTTCAGGCTGGAGAAACAGCTGTGGAGGGGGGACACAAAGAGGGTATTGAAGGCTGAAGCCATGTGTGAGAATGTACAGTGACAGCCCCAAGCCACCATGGAGCAACTGTGGGCAGCTGGCAGAGGATGTGCCCTTATGCAAGGGGACTCCAGCATCCCGGGCTCTCCACACAGCCCTGGCAAACTTTGCATGGAGGAAGGGCAGGACTCAGCAAGGTCGGTGTGATCATGGCCCCCACACAGCCTGTTTAAGGCTGTCTGAGAAAGGCGACAGGGTGATTTAATGCTTCTTGGGGTTCATGAGCTGGGTGGTCATTAGCTGGGTGGAACCATAGCAGAAGAAGTTTTTAGGCTGATACCACTGAAAGAAAGCACCTGAATTTCCCGTCTTGACACAGGCACCTTTGCTAGCATAAGAGCCCAATCCAAAAGCCCATGATTGTGAAGGGAAACACATGAACACAGGCCCTAAAGTCAGGAAGCATCCCTCAAATGAGTTCAGCTGTGTACCATATGGATGCACAACTAGAAGATAAAGACACTAAAAGATTGATTGATTTGTCCAATCTCAAGAAATGTAGCTGGGAGCTTGAATTTTTATTGAGATCCTCTCTGGCATCTCAGAAAGCCATTACCATTTTTTTTTCCTAGAAGTCTGCCAGAAGGAGTGAAAACAGAGACTTTGGGGATATTGAAGTGAAAGTGTCTTGGTGTGAGCCCTACTGTGTTTGCACAGAACAGGCTGGTAATGGGAATGGATTCTCCACCTCTCTATTCGGAGATACCAGACAGAGGTTCTCCATGGCAGTACAGCCATCCCCAAAGTGAGCACGGGCACCTCTCCGGTGCTGCAGGCACAAGGGTCATATCTCATCTCTGACCTCCATGTAGAAGCAATTTCTCCAGGGAAGGAAGCTGCTCCCAGCACTGGCAGGGCAAGAACCTGGCAGCACCAAGGTGCCCGTGGCTGCGGGGCCCTACCCTGTCTCTTTGTCCAAGGGAACACCATGTGAGACACACTGGGTATCCGTCCATCCCACATCATCCTCCTGCTGCAGGAACCTGTGATAGATCCTCAGGGAGGGCTGAAGCTGGATCTGCTTTCCCACCCTTTTTCTCCCCACTCCAGCTGGATCTAACAGGTCAAATGTTTTCTGCACCCTGGAGCAGGGAGTTTGATATACCTGATGACATTTTTACTGACATTAATTCTAATGAATCCTGATATTCTTGCTGTCTGTATCTATTTAGCCTTTCTCTGACTCTTGATGTATTTTTGCCCTTGGGAGTTTCTGGGGCATGCTCACTGCATGTCATAGGGAAAAATAAATTAAAGAAAAATAGATTTTCACAGCTTAAAATTTCCTTTCACCTGTTTCACCGTCATGATGTGATAAGAGAGACACATTTATCATTTCCTATACTCCCAGCCTGTCTTGTGACTGATTTCCCAGGCTTTCAAAGTGGCAGATTCCCTCATAAAAGAACCATCCTCTGACTTGCCTGCAGGCAGGTGTGGGCTGGAATGCCAGTCTTCCTTTGTTTTGCATTTTTTTCTTAGCAGCACTGCTTAAAAATCCTGCCACTATGCTCTAGTTACAAGACATAAAAAGTTTCATCTCCTGAGAAATCTGTTAAACCTGTGGATGGGTTTTGCGCAAAGTATCACAAAAATAAAGTAGTAAGGTCACAGGTGTGGAAAGCAAGTAAAAGGAGGCCAGTAAAAAAGGGGAGGGAGGGGGAAGTGCTGTGTTTAAATGGATGACCCTGCAGCCATCCCCATCTTTGCACAGTTCCTCCCGTGTTTGCTTGCCCTACAGAATGTCTTTGGGTGGCAGCACAGGCCTGGCTCCCGGGTCCTGTGCAAGCAGGAAGAAGGAAGCTTGGAGGAGGAAGAGCAGAGAAAGGCTGTGATGCACTGCAGGCTGGAGCGGGTGTGCGAGCTCTGTGTGTCCCCAGAGCCCGGTGTTCAGCTCTCCAAGGTGTAAAGCCCAGGCAGGGCCATGACAGTGGGTGACAGCTCAGGGCTAACTGGAGGAGGCTGGCTTCTGGGCTGTGAAAGCTGTCCAGGTAAACAGGATTTTAGAGCGCAAGGAGAGAACAGAAAGAACTCTTCTTGTCATCCTCTGTCTGCCCCTTCCTGCAGAGGCCAAACGTAATTTGGTTTGGTCTTTGGGGTCTTCCTCCTTTCATCCATGACCATTTCCAGCCCTTCCAAGCTTCAGTCTCTGAAGCTGTCCACACACAGCAACAGCAGCAGCAGCAGCAGTGTCACCCTGACTGCCACCATGGGGCACAGGCTTTCTGTGGCCTCTTTGAGGATGTACAACTGCCTCAGTTTAGAGAAAAGTTCAGGAGAAGACACTCTGGAATGAGTCGTCTCTCTAAAAGGTTCCAACAATCCCTTCCCACCAATAGGAAATTAATACTAATGGATGAAAGTGGGGAAAAAAAAAACAACCCAACAGTTTATTAACAATCAGAATGCCCATGTTATAAATGCAAAGGCAGATTTGGGTTAAATAAAAACAATTTATTATAAAACAATTTCTATAAAAAATAAACAATGAGGAAAAACCACAATAAAACAAACAGCGCAGCGCTGGGTGGACAGGGGTCTATACCCAAAGGTATAGGTGTTCCCAAATCCACGAAGGAGGGTAGACTGTCCGGGGTTTTTATAGGGATTTTTAGCCTTGAGGCCAAATTCCAGGCAGGCACCATTCATCAACAGTCCTTGATTGTCGTATGAATTGATTTCCTGGCGTTGGAGAATAGAGTCAAATGGACGTCCGGACCGAGTCTCCTCATATGTAAAAGAAGTGCTGGGTGGTTCTTGATTTCATTGTGGTTCAGGCCATCTGGATGGGATGGTTGGATCCGGGTTGGAGCCGATGGATATCTCGGCTGGATTTTTCCTTTTGTTTACCTGATGGCTTCCCCCAACGGTAGCCTGCAAGGCGGGGTGTTCAGGTCCGGTGATGAGAATCTCGTCGGAGCCTCTCCTTGTTGGCTTGATGTTTCGTGTCCTGTCTATTCTTTCCCGTTGATGGGCACCGAGCCTGTCCCTGTCAGTTTGATGAGTTTTTGTCCTGTCAGCTTGATGAGCCGTGTCCTGTCTATTCTTTTTCGTTGATGGGCGCCGGCTAGGATCGTTATCCTTTGAGTGGGAATTCGTGGCTAGATCTGGGAAGGGCTTGTGTGTCATACTGTACTTTATATTTTATATCATTATTGTTATATACATTTATTTAGATTTCTACGAATTTTTACAAGTTCATTTCTCACAGTCCCCCGCCTAATAATCCATTACATTAAAAATTCGTGTTATTTCATCCAATTCTGCAGGGGAGGACTATAATTTTTTACTCACATTCATTTTCTTCCCAGTCCGTTAACGAATTCTCACTATATGTTTGTGCCAGGTTATATTTATTTTCAAAATTCTTTAAGGCTTTAATCACATTTTCGTTTTCTTTTTCCTCCTCTAATTTCATTAGTTTAGAGAGAGAAGTAGGTCTCCCTTGTGCTTTCTCAGGATCGATTGGAAGTGTGGCAATCTGCATTCCTTGCACAACAGAGTGAATTAGTCTGATGGAGCAAGGAATTAAGCAGGGAAGGAAAATGATTCTGGCAACTGAACAAGTGATGAAAAATACTAGCTTCTTCCACCAAGCCCCTTGCCCGAATATCTGGTCCCGCCAGGAGGCTTGTAGGATTGAATTCCATTTTTGGACTGGCACATGAGCTACCTTTTTAATTTCAGCAGCCAATCCTTTTATTGTTTCTCCGTAATCGTCTATTTCCATACAACACTCGGATTCGTTGTATCTGCCACACACTCCTCCCTCCTCGGCTAGCAAATAATCGAGAGCTAGTCTGTTTTGGTACACAAAAGCTCTCATTTGTGAATGTTGTTTGGCTAGGAGTTTCTAGGGCTTCTGGAAGTGTGGTTGGAAACTATCTCTACCACCGCTTGCAACTTGATAAGTCTGTTGAGGAGATAAATGGGGGTTCTGTAACCCCAGCTGCCATCGTTTGCCCAAGTAGCGGGCCCCGTAATATTGAATGATTCTTTCGGCAGGCCATTCTTCCTCGTTCCACTTCTGGTTGCCTCCCGCCATGGAGTTTTCCCGTTTTATTTCCCTCCTTTGTCTGTTTAATGTTTCAAAGAGAGGGGCTCCCAATGATTTACTCTCTGTTTTAGGTAGAGTAAAGAAAAAGGGCCGAATTATTCCAAGTGTGCAGGATCCTTTCCATTTTCTGGGTAGCTCGCTATAAGCCTTTTTTCCACATATCCAATATATACCATCAGGAGCTTCCCAACCCTTGTTCAACTTTGCCGGATCATCCCCAATATTCCTTCAATCCTATTAGCTCATGGAAGGGATTGGCCCCAGAGTTTTTGTACCAGCAAAAGTCCAATTATTTCCATCCATTCACAGTTATTCCCCCCGGGAGCGACTCCAATAGCCCGCGGGTGGTTCAGGTTGCCAGGTTTTAGTTTTGCTTTCCGAATTCACCGTGAGTGTGCTTACACACGGGGTATAGCCTACTAAATCAGTGAATTCTTTTCCCTCTCTGCTAATGCAGACAGTACCGATTATTCTTTGGTCTATAACCCATCCCACTTGGTCTTTGTTTTGTTTTTGATATTTTAGAGCCTTCCCATTTTAGAAGTTGCTCTGGGGTTAGTCCCTCTCCCTTCCAAGGCCATCTTTCAGCTGATTTTAACCCGCCACAGATCCAACAGTTAGATAGACCTAATTCTGTGGCTATTTCTTGCATTAGATCTAATGAAAAGATTCTGGTTGGGGTTTGGCAACCCCCCAATTGCTGTATTGTTTTTCTAATTGCTCATAATGTTCACTAAGAGAGTTAAGCCTCTCCTGTTCTAGCCTCTTTTTTCCGAGCTTCCCCGCTTCTCGCCTCTTTAACTCTAGGGTTAGTTGTTTTATTTTTTTTTCGGGGTCCACTCCTTCCTCATCCCTGGAGAAGCAGAATACTGGGTTGAATTGCAAACATACCCGGTCATCACTACTTTTTTAACAAATCAAGGATTATCGGTTCATTATTAAAAAAAGCTTTTTCTTCATGTTTTAAGTTTCTACCTTCCCAATATACCTTCCCTCCCATGGTACACATTTTCAAAATTCGCTTTATTGTAACATAAAGGGTTAACCGCATAATATGCCAAAAAGGTGGATTGTCTTTTCCCCCCTATCCAGACCGTTTTGTTACATTGACTGCAGATTGGAATTGGGGGAATCATTCCCACTTCTCTCCTATACCTGAAATGGGAAGTTTCAGTCTTTTCTTTTCATAGGAGTTTTAGACTGCCCGTCCTTAAGACTCGCCGCTGGGTGATAACACCAGACTTCCCCTTTAGTTCACATTAGATTATACTGAGTGCCATTGGATATACAAAACCCCCTTTGTTGTTCTGGAGGACAGTCGATTATTCGTCCGGCATTTGTGGTGGTCTGGGCACCGCTCACACTTCTCTAGGGGAGGATCCCCCAGAGGGCACCTCAGGGCTCATTCCCTTGGTCAAGCACATGGCTAGATTCAGGAACATCAGGATTCCCCACCGTGTATCCCTCTGCCTTGCCCTTCGCCCGTATAAAAATTTACGGCGGGGATTACCATCTTCCCGGCAGCAAGGATATTCTTCAGGGGCCCTTGTAGTTCTTATGGCGTATCTTCTTTTAAAGGTAGCCCACCGAGACTACTTAATCGTGTCTGTCCTGCACGGTACTTTTACTGTCTTTCGGCACTCGATTTCCAAAGCCTCTGCCTTGGAGTCTAGTTTCCCTCTTATCCCCTTTTGAAAAAGTAGGAACCACTCAGGAGAGTCGTAGTTCCAACAACCCCGCCCTGGTGGCAAGTATTAAGAGACGGCTAGTCAAATCCTGTTCCTTTTCTAGACACTTTGTGCACAATCCTTTAGGTTTTGTACCCTCTCCAAACAGTGGGCTACCCAAATCTGGTCACAATAGGCGCACTTAAAATGTATAAACGGAAAACAATTACATTCAGGGTGAATACAACTTATCTGATCGTTACTGTTCATTTGTGGTTACGCTGTAGTCTGATCTTTAGTTCTCCCGGAGGGGTGGTGACTTTCCACTTGGAGGTGTCGTATTCCTTTACTTTTTTTTTACCCGAGATGAGTGGGTCCAACCTTTTTCTGCGGTCCGGACAGCTGTGTCTGTGGTCAGGAGAACCAGGAAAGGTCCTTCCCAATGGGGGTTGAGGGGAAGCTCCTTCCACGCTTTGACGAGGACTTTATCCCCCGGCTGTATCTGGTGTATTGCAAATCCCAGAGTGGTGCTTTGGGGAATCAGTCCTCGTTTTCGTAGTTCCTGTAAATTTTTGTTGATAGCAATGAGATATGGTTGTATTTGTACCTCCTCCACTTGGGGGTGTCCCACCGGCATTCCATGTTTGTATGGCATTCCGTACAACATTTCAAAAGGGGACAGACCCGTTTCAGAATGGGGCATTGTTCTTATATTTAGTAAAGCAAGAGGGAGGCACTTAATCCATGACATTTTTGTCTCTATCATGAGTTTAGACAATTGGGATTTAAGTGTCTGATTCATTCTTTCCACCTGCCCTGAACTCTGAGGATGCCAGGGAGTGTGGTATTGCCATCTGATACCCAGAGCTTCTGAAGTTTGTTTTATAATTTTTGAAGTGAAATGAGTTCCTTGATCTGAATCAATACAGTCCACTATCCCATACCTAGGGATGATTTCTTCCAATAAAATTTTTGATACTGTTTGGGCCGTAGCCCTTGCCCTGGGAAAGGCTTCTACCCAATGCGTAGGTTTATCAACTATTACTAATAAGAATTTATATCTCCCGATTTTTGGTAATTCGGTGAAGTCCACCTGGATCCTCTCAAATGGTCGGTATGAGAGAGGCCGCCCTCCCCAAACGGTTTGCTTGGAGTTGGATTTATTTACTTTTTGGCAAACCACACACCCCTGTACCTCTTGTTTGGCAATTTCAAAAATCCCCTTGCATCCGAAAAATTTCAGGAACTGATCTGCCAGCGCCCCGAGTTCCCCAATGGGTCTGTTTGTGTAGTCTTTGTAACACTCTCCTTGCCACTCCCCTCGGGATCAGCTCCCTCCCATCAGGTAACCACCATTTTCCCCTGTTTCATGGACTCCCCCTATTTTTTTGAATTCTTCAATCTCTTTCTCTGAAGGGAGCATAGGAATTTCCGGTGATTCCTCCGGAGTCACCTCGGGAATACTTACGGTAAGCAGGGCTGCTCGTTTTGCCTCTTTATCGGCTAAGTTGTTACCTCGGGTTTGAAACTGCAACCCTGTCTGGTGTCCTTTTACATGGACAATTGATATTTCTCTTGGCCCCCGGACTGCCTCCAGAATCTGTCTGATTATCTCCCCATGGATTAGATCTTTTCCTTTGGTATTTATTAGACCCCTCTCTTCCCAAATTTTTCCAAAAGTATGTACCACACCGAAAGCATACCGTGAGTCTGTGTATATGGTCCCTCTCCTTCCTTTCAACCTCCGGAGGGCTCTTAGGAGAGCATAGAGCTCGCAAGCTTGTGCAGACCAACTTGCTTTCAAAGGACCAGATTCCACAACTTCCCCAGATGCACCATTTATTATCGCATATCCCGATTTTCTTTTTCCCTCAATAATTCTCGAAGATCCATCTACAAACCACTTCTCTCCCCCTTCTAACTCCTGATCTTCTAAGTCCGGTCTTATTCTGGTCTGCAACTCCACGATTTCAGAACAGTTATGAACTAATTTCTCTAAAGGTTCACCGAATAAAAACTGAGCAGGATTTTGTGCAGAAGTAGTTTTTAATTCTAAACCGGGTGAACTGATTAAGATGGCTTCATATTTCAGGAGCCTGGAATCAGTCAGCCACTTCTCTGCTTTTTGCTGCAATATGTTTCTCACATCATGGGGAGTGTAGACTACCAGAGGAGCCCCCAAAAGTTATTTTCTTTGCTTCTCCTACTAGCAGAGCTACTGCTACAATTGCTTGTAAAACACGTAGGCCAACCTCGACTGACTGGATCTAAGATCTTTGAAAGAAACCCTATAGGCTTCTTTTTGTCTGCCCCCATTCCTGAGTCAGGACTCCCTGTGCTGTTTGTCCACTCACATCCACAAACAACTGGAATTCTTTATTCGTATCTGGTAGAGTTAGTACCGGGGCAGCCATAAGGACAATTTTTAATTTCTGAAAAAATTGGACTCATCCTGTTTCAGTCCACTTTAGCCTGTCAGTGTTTAATCTTTCATATAAAAACTTCACCTTTTCACTGTAACCCTCAATCCACTGCCTGCAGTAACCCAAGAGCCCCAGAATTTGTCTAATTTGCCTTTTTTTTTTTGGTGCAGGCAATGCGAGGATGCCTGCTACCCTCTCCGGGTCTAATTTTTTCTTCCCTTGAGATATCCAATGCCCAAGATATTTTATTTCAGGCTCTGTGAATTGCAGCTTGGATTTTGATACTTTCAAACCTTTCTTTCCTAGGAAGTTTAACAAGGCAATCGTGCTTTTTCTAACGCTTTCTTCAGTTGGTCCAGCTATTAGCAAATCATCTACATATTGCAAAAGCTTTGTATCGCCCTCTAAAGCAAATTGGGTTAATATTTGTTCTAAAGCTTGCCCAAACAGGTTTGGGGACTCCACAAACCCCTGGGGGAGGACCGTCCACCTTAGCTGTTGTTTGCGGTTTGTTTCTGGGTCCTCTCACTGAAATGCAAAATAATCTCTACTCCTCTCATCCAGAGGGCAAGTCCAGAAGGCATCTTTTAAATCAATCACACTATACCACACATCTTCTGGTGTGAGTCTATTTAGTAAAGTATAGGGGTTGGCCACCACCGGGAATCTAGTCCGGGTCCTAGCGTTTACCGCTCGTAGGTCCTGGACCAATCGGAAGCTACCATCCGTCTTCCTTACAGCCAGGATGGGGGTGTTGTGTTGGGACATGCAAGGCTCTAAAGTTCCCCCTTTTAGGAGGTCATCAATTATTTGTTTCAACCCCCTTCTCCCTTCCATCGGGATGGGATATTGTTTGACTCTTATAGGGTCCTCAGAGTTCTCAATTTTTATTTTGATAGGTTTGATATCTAGCTTTCCTACCTCTCCTTTTGAATGCCATACTTTAGGGTTTATTTTCTCCTCATCCTTAGGAGTCAACCTAAATATTTTTACCACCAATTCAGAGTTTTTAATCAAGATATTAATTCTTAAAGCAACAATCATGTCCCTTCCCAGTAAATTGTAATCTGCTTCTTCTACTAATAGCAAATTCCCTAAGCAAATTTTATTTTCAGATTCTATTTCCACATCTTTTATTATAGGTACTTCAAAGGGGTCTCCCTTTGCACCGATTACAAAAACTTTTTCTCTGCTAGCCACATCCGTATGGTAATGCATACATCCGTATGGTAATTTCTGCAGAGTACTTCTCTCTGCCCCAGTATCTACAAGAAAACTTACCACTTGTCGTTGGGGTCCCACTTTTAACTTTATCAAGGGCTCCTTGGATGTTCTGGTCCCCAAATTAAAGAGCCCCTGACACCCCTAGTCTTCCTGAAAAATTTTCTCATCTTTTAATTTTTGTTTACAATTCCGCTGAACATGTCCTACCTTTTTACAGTAGTAGCATTCAGGGGGTTCTTTCCATGGGGCCGGGGCTGCCTGGTGAGAACCTCGACCTTTCCCGGGTAGTGATTTAAACTTACCCTGCATCTGTTCTTGTTTCTGGACCTCTTTTACCGCTGTTACTAAAATTCTAGCTTGCGATTTCTGCTTCTCATCTTCTCTTCTCATGTACACTTTTTGAGCTTCCCTTAGGAGCTCCTGAAGACTTTTATCTTGCCACCCCTCGATCTTTTCTAATTTCCTCCTAATATCTTCCCAAGATTTAGCAACGAATTGTGTTTTTAACAGAAACCTCCCCCACAGGAGAGTTCGGGTCAGTCCCAGAATAAATCTGTAACTTCGCCGTAATCTCTCGATCCATTCAGTGGGTGGTTCCTCTTTTCCTTGACACTCTTTAAAAACTTTGCTAATGTTCTGGCCCCTAGGGACCGCTTCTCTTATACCTTGTAATAATCATGCTCCTTAAATCCATCATGTTCCGTCTGCCTTCCTCCGTCTGTGCATTCCAAGCTCGGGCTTGCGCTAGGCCATTTTCTGGTTACCTGGCATCCCTGTGGATTGCGTCTGTCCCAGTCTCTGATCCCGGCTTGTTTAATCATTTCCCTTTCCTCCGGATTAAACAGTGATCTCAGGATTGCCATAAGATCGTCAAAGGTATAAATGCTACTCCCTAAAAATTCATCTAACCTCTCAGCCACTCCGAGAGGGTCATCTAACAACCGCCCCATCTCTTTTTTAAATGCTCTTACATCTCCAGAGTTAAGGGGGACATTCACAAAACCGATCACTCCCGGGGCCGTCGGTACTTCCCTAAGAGGGAACAACCGGTGCCCCTCTTCACTCTCTCCCCATTATCTATCATTCTTGCTCTTAAACGGGTTCTACTTGCGGGAGGGGAATTGGTGATTGTGTGTTGCCTCCCTGTTATTAATTGTGGGAATTCTGCCGCCACCCGGTTGAAGGGAGGAGTCCCCTCCGTTGTATGGGAGGGTCCCGGTAGTGGCGGCTGGACCGGCAGGGACGGGTAGGGGGTTTCCCCGCCTTGCGCGGAAAAAAAAACCTCCGAGGAGGTTGCTGCGGTTACGGTGTTTTACAGGCGGGAAAGGGGAAGGGCTGCCGGCATTGCTGCTGGCCCCGACTCTTCCCGCTTGAAGACACACGTATCTCAGTGGGTTGGTCTCGGGGGCCCAAGGGTGCTGGAGGGCACCACTTGATCTGCAGAGGAAGGCCCCGCGGGCCCTCGATACGGGGGTGGTAAGTGATCGAGGGGTTCCCAGGACTCAGCTCTCGACTCACGTTTTTTCTTTTTGCTTTATTGAAATAGCCCTACTCTGACATTTACCCAGAGCTTAGCGTATTCCCTCTCCTCAGGATCTTGAGGGGACTTTGTTCTCACACATAGGAGAACAACTTGTTACACGTCCATTTTTTCAAATGTGCCTAACACTGGCCAATTGAGGTGACTTCTCAACTCCTGTCCTCCCCTAACCTCCATACAATAATGTATTAATTTTTCCTTTGATTTCCCCTTCCTCTGGGGACAATCTTCCCAGTGTTTTAGCATCCTACCCAAGAGACTTTCCAGTGGGATGTCCTGGTGATTCCTCCCCCTGATCGGAGGAATCTTTTCCTGTGCTTCTTCCTTGAAGCTTACTCTTTTTCTGCCCCATACTTCGCAAATATATTCTTACCTTTCTTCGACTTCTCCGGGAGTCGATATCAGTTTCTGCGTTGTGTACTTAGGAATCAAAATTTGCCGATACTCACCTTTCAGCGAGCTGAGCTGAGGTCTCTTGTAATCGGAACTTTTGATTCTTCCCTGGACCTCTCCCTGGGTCCGTTACTAAGAGGGTTTACCAGCCTCGAGCTCGACAAGACGTCCCTTCCCCTCTTAGTACCTTGCGATCAGTTCCTGAGACAACCCTTTGGCCTCAGGTTTTACGAGTGTGTGTCGAGGGAAAAAAAACTTTCACTCTGTATCGCTTTCCTTCGTGGCCGGCCAATTCCCTCGCGGAGGATGGAAACGCGACCTTGAAGTCCGCACTCGCTTCGTGGTCAGATCACGTCTCACACACTCTCCCGATCGCCCGCTCAACCAGCATTTACTTACAGCTATTTTCCTGCGTGGGTGTCCTTGTGCGCACTAGACGTTTTAACGAGCAAAGTAAGCCGCGGCTTCCCGAAGGCTCCGTGCCTTCCGAGCTCTCCGATCCGGATTTATCCTTTTTATTGTGGTTTTTACCTCCGCCTAAATTTGGTTCGGACGTCGGAACGAGCTACGGGGGCTCTCAACTCACCAGGCCGCCAAAATCAGCGGGGGTACCCGTCCTGGGCAGCGAGATTCCCCGCAGTTTCTCCGATCCGAGTCACGGCACCAATCTGTTATAAATGCAAAGGCAGATTTGGGTTAAATAAAAACAATTTATTATAAAACAATTTCTATAAAAAATAAACAATGAGGAAAAACCACAATAAAACAAACAGCGCAGCGCTGGGTGGACAGGGGTCTATACCCAAAGGTATAGGTGTTCCCAAATCCACGAAGGAGGGTAGACTGTCCGGGGTTTTTATAGGGATTTTTAGCCTTGAGGCCAAATTCCAGGCAGGCACCATTCATCAACGGTCCTTGATTGTCGTATGAATTGATTTCCTGGCGTTGGAGAATAGAGTCAAATGGACGTCCGGACCGAGTCTCCTCATATGTAAAGAAGTTCTGGGTGGTTCTTGATTTCATTGTGGTTCAGGCCATCTGGATGGGATGGTTGGATCCGGGTTGGAGCTGATGGATATCTCGGCTGGATGTTTCCTTTTGTTTACCTGATGGCTTCCCCCAACGGTAGCCTGCAAGGCGGGGTGTTCAGGTCCGGTGATGAGTATCTCGTCGGAGCCTCTCCTTGTTGGCTTGATGTTTCGTGTCCTGTCTATTCTTTCCCGTTGATGGGCACCGAGCCTGTCCCTGTCAGTTTGATGAGTTTTTGTCCTGTCAGCTTGATGAGCCGTGTCCTGTCTATTCTTTTTCGTTGATGGGCGCCGGCTAGGATCGTTATCCTTTGAGTGGGAATTCGTGGCTAGATTTGGGAAGGGCTTGTGTGTCATACTGTACTTTATATTTTATATCATTATTGTTATATACATTTATTTAGATTTCTACGAATTTTTACAAGTTCATTTCTCACACCCACAAGGCAAGAGGAAACACGTAGATAAATGATAGATATTAAACTGTCAGATCTTACCCCTTCCCCCCACCCTCCCCGAACAAAACCCCGAAATGCTAGGGATAACACTCGCTCACGATGTGAGGCACGGTACAAAATGGCGTCCGTGTCTCCCTCAGGGAAAAAGCCCCAAACAAACAGGAGCTTCATGCAGCACTTCGGGCAACAGATGAAAACCTGGTGACCCTCTGGCATCGACCCTCTGGCATCGACCTCCTCTCCAGGGCAGAGGAAGCAGCTGGGCTGGAACCTCTTGGTTTCCTTTCTCTCCCCAGTTGGGCTTCCCGAGCTGTGGGGCCGGAACGGAGCGGCCCCTCTCCCGTTTCTCTAGTCTCGGGCTAACAAGCTGTCCAGTTCACCTCAAAGATAGCTGAAGGTTTGCTGCTGCAGCTTCTCCAAGGCCTGGGAAGGGAAAAACTTCTTGCCTGGGCTAACAAAACCAAGCTAGCCAAGGAAAATCAGACTGTGCCGCACCCTGGGGAGTGAGGCTTAGAAAAAGCTCGGCAAAGAGCCTAAGGCTAGCCGCAACCCCAGCCACACACCTTAAAGATACGGCAACCACTTTGGGGCACAAAGCGGAGGATCATGGAACAGATTATCATCATAAGTCACCCCAAGACAACCACTTGCTCAGGTCTTCTACGGTGGACAATTTTTCACTCCCAGAAACAATACATTAGAGTTCACTTGAAGTTCACCAGGTCTGGTGCTGTGCTGCCTTCACATGAGCACAGACGGACAGCAGGTATGATTCCAGATGCAGCCAGGGGGTGCCGAGTTGAGGAAGAAAAAAAGAGGCTTATAACTAAATACATAGTGTTTCTATATAAATATGTATTATTATGTGTCTATAAAAATATTTAAAGAAATTCGGGCAGAAGGACAGACAGTTGGGCAAATAGCTCTGCAAAACCTACCAGGAAAATATCACTGGAGTAAAGTACTATCAAACCACAGAGCCATAACTTTCCTTTCTTCCTATCTCAGATTTCCCTATCTCAAGGCAAAGGTGGAGAAGAAGCCAACTTCTGGCTTACAGGTGAACACACTGCTCAGGAGACTGTTATTCCACCCTCAGTATGAGTCACTCTGTTTATACAGTTAAACTATTAAGATAATTTTACTCTTCAAAGTCTCAAAGCTTCCATAATTAGCCTCTGTCAATTTTAGGTTTGGAGCTATTAACATGAATTGGAGGTTCATTCCTGTGCAATTGGCTGTCCTGGCTGTTGGCCGTGTTCGACTGGTTTGGGGATGCCTGGGATAGCTCTGACAGTGAACTGCAGGCTCGAGTCTGTACTCTCCTGCCTACCTGTAGTAACTACAGGCAATGATGTTCTTTGGGTTATAAAGCACAGTACTCTACTGAAGTAGCAAAAAAAGTTTTGGTGATGTACTGGGGAGTCCCAGGAAACACACAGGGACTGGGAATCAGAATGAAAGCGTCACAGAATAGAGACATGAAGGCTTTTCCTTTGGTCTTTGTGGCTTCAGCAAGAGGCCTTAATTACCTGGGATTTTTCCTTGTGTTTTCCAGGGTTCGTGCTTCCTTCTCCAGGCTTGGCTTTGTAGTGCTGGGCTCTCATGGAAGTACCAGCAGATTTGCATGAGCTCAATGAACAGCTGCTTTTCTGGAGCCAGGATCCGGTCCCAAGGGCCCAGTGCAAGTTCAGCCTGGGACCAGCGGAAGACCCCAGCATCACAGGGTTTCTCTCCACAGACTTCATGCATTGCAGTGAAGACAAGCTCTCCCTTACAAATGGCTGGGAGGGAAGGGCTGAGAAGGGGGACTTCTCACCTTGAGCTCCTGTAGTTGCCTCAGGGACAAAAGTGTCACATGCTTTGCTTTTCTGTTAAAAACAGAAAACGGGACCAAAGGGGAACAAAAAAGAAGGGACCTTCTTTACTTAATGTTTATTTAATGGCAAAACACCATGTAATTGGACTTGAAGCAACATGTCCAGTTCAAGCACACCTGAACACCAAAGTTCTTAGATCTCTTTTGTTCTACACTCACGCTAGGTCTCCTCAGACTATGGCAAACCTGAGATTAATCTCTGGAGACAAATTTTGGGGTCAGACCAATTCAGCATTTAGTTACAAGTCCCCTAAGCTACAGTGTCCTGTGCTATGCTGCCATCCAGGGAACTCTGAAGGTAGCCAGGATGTGTCACTGAACACTTTGAGAGCTCTGGCATCCAAGACTTGGTCCCAGCCATAGGGTCTTCAGACAAGTCTTTGCTGGTAGAAACAAAATTATTATGGATTTGTTGCATTGAACAGCACCTTCCTTCAGCTGCTGGCCAGGAAAAATCATTTCAGAGGTGCTGGCAGCCAGCCCAGGCACATGGATGCAGGATTGAGCAGCCTTTGATCGGCTCAGCTTGTTAATCTGCCCACCCGTGCCACATGTCTCCTCCCCAGGATCTCCTGGCTGCTTTGGTGCCTGGCAAACCTCTCATATCCACCCTTGCCTCCCTCCTCCTCTATAAGCACCTGCTTTCCATGGCAAGGGAGGGAGTGGAGCCCTGGCTCTCCCCATCCCTGCCAGTCCGGTCATTGTGCAGTGCAAGTTCTGCTCTCCAGACGTGTCTCCTCAGCTGAAAGGAAGAGACAAAAGGGAGCTGCCCAGATCATGAGCTGTGCATCAAGCCCAGGCATCTCTCCCACCATTCCCATGCTCTCTGTCCTGCTGGGCCTTTAGCAGTCTTCCCACCATGACCAAAAAGTCATTCTTGACTGTGCTTCTCGTGCCCCATATGGGCCCTTTGGGTAAACAAAAGCCACCCAAAATCTGCCAAATGTGAGTCCTCCCTCCCTCCCCTGCCTGCAGCGGCCAGGCTGGCAGCTCCTGGCCCTGTGCCCTGCTGGGGTCCCCTCCTCCTGGCCTGTGCAGCTGTCCTTGGGGACAGTGGTGAGTGCTGGAGTGGGGAGTGGAGATCTTTCAAAGTGCCAGTTTGTGATGGGTTGTCATGGGAAGAGTCTAAAGTGCTGAGACTTGCCCTGCTTGCCTCCCTGTGCATCCTCAGCTACTCTCCCTGGCATGGGTCCGTACCTTCAGGAGCAGGTGAAACCCCTTGAGGACCAAACCAGTTCTGGATGCTGTTTCTCCCTTGCTGTTGTCTTGAAAAATCCAATCCAGGATGATTCTAACCCTCCTGGATGAGCATCATGTCAGTGATGATACAATGGTGTTTGCTGGTGAGGTGAAACAGCACACTTGCCTGTCCCCAGCCTTCCCCTTGCATGCTAGTGGCTGCTGCTGGGAAAACCAGTGAGGCATCTTCTCTGGAAATAACAAGCATGTGATTATTCCTAATCCGACCTAGCTAAAGCAGTCCTGATAAGAACAATCCCTCATCAGGAGTGTCCCTGATGACCTTGGACAGAAGCTGCTGTCCCTGCCAGCCGTTCCCAGCTGCACCAATATTCCTTCAGAAATATTTCCGATGAATACAACACCTTACTCCTCCAGAAATGCTGAACTTGTCCTTTGACACAGATGCTGGGCAACATCTCCAACTCAAACTGGAGTCTCAGACAAGGCTAAGCCATCACATACAGTGAGAGGTCAAAAACAGGGAGTCAAGAAGATGCCCTAGCTGTTCCTGCCCCCATGCAGCTGTGTCCCCCCATACACCACTCACACAGTCTGCATGGAGATATGATCCCTCTGAGAACTTCCCACGGCCCCACCCAGGCAAGCAAAGCAGGGGTTTGTACTGACAGCCAGCAGTCAGAATTTGTGCTTTCTTCCCCCTGTATTTACCCCACAGAAACAAAATGCAAATGTGTTGAAAAAAACAAACGGCAGGGAACTGGCAGGGGACCAGGTGTCATGTCTGTGTCACTGTGTCAACTCTTGCAGGGCCTACGGCAGCATCACCAAGACAACAACCTTTCAAAGGAGGAGCAGTCGGTTCCCCTGGAGAACAGAGCAGCAGCCTGATCCGGCAGCCTCCAAGGTCTGCTTGGCTCTAGATAAGCATCTGCTTCCCCACATAGCACTTATCTCCTTTTCCAAGGCTCTCATCACTGAAGCTAAGAGGCTTCATGACTGATTTACCTTTTCCAACAAACTATCTGGGAGGTGAGTATTATTTCATGCTAGAGATAAGGGCACATTGATTGAACTCACCTAGAAAGCTTGCTAAAAAGAAGAGAATTTAAACCTGTGGAGCCCTAGTATTGCTCATTAGCTGCAGACAGAGGGTTTACTCCATCTGGGTGTGCAGCTGATCTCCCTACAAACCATTTCTCACCAAAGACCCTGCTAGGAAACCATTTTATCCTGTGGCTGGGGCGGAAATGAGAAGATGAAAGGTCCTACCTGGTTCTAATCCTGGGTTAAAATTAATGTGTTTTTTTTAAAAAAATAGGAGGTTGGGAAAGTGGCAGGGGGATAAAAGGTTGGAGAAGCAGAAGTCTGAGTTCCTTATGGCTCTAGGATTTAGCACAGGGATCAAAGGCAGTGTGTTCGGCCCACGATGCTTAACCTGTAGCCCTGTTTCCCTGCACACCTGCCCTTGTCAAATCTGAGGAGAGCAGAGGCTCAGCTTTTCCTTGCCAAGGACCCACTGGTGCCCCACTGTGAGCATCCCCAGTGAGCTGAGCCTGGCTTTCTGCCCCAGCAGATGTGAAGATCTCAAGGCTTGCTCCTGACAGTTTCCTCTTCCTGCCAATGCAGGGGAAGCCCAGCACCCACCCCTCCAGACACCCCTGCTGGCGTTGCCTGCCTGCAGTGAGCACGGTGGAGCTCAGACAACAGGTGCAACATATCCTCTGGTTAAAGGGAAGGAATTCCTGAATGGAATGGACGCACCATTCAGCTTCTGGCTCAAGAAATATCTTGCTGTGGTCCTGATGGGGATAACAACGTGGCAGGAAAAACTACACTGGAAAAAAGACACGTGGAGGCTGAGGTGGGGAGAGGAAGAAGCAATGTAAGCAAAAGGAGGAAATGCTATGGTGAGCCAAATGAGACTGAAGGGAGAGGTTTTCTTCATGTGCCAGGGGTCTGGCCAAGCACTGACTTCGCTGTTGTTCTTTGAAGTGAGATAAAAACACCAGTTCAACTCAGAATGAGTGAATTCATGGCCCAGAGAGCTTTGGGAACAAACCCTTCTGTTGCCCTCTCCTGGAACCAGCTCTGCTCCTACAGGGATTTTTTGCCATCCAAAGACAGCTGGGCAGGGGTGAGGAAAAAAAAATAAATTAAATCTGTTGAGTGTTTTTTGGTGCCCCAGCAGTTAAAGACCCCATCTAACATTGTAAGGGCACCTAATTTCTCATGAAATTTGAGTACATCCTGGAAAACTCAATCCTTACCAGAGTGGCATGTTTGGGCATTTGACTGTGTGTTTAGTTTTCATTACTCTCACTCAAAAGAAGCCTGCAAATGTTTCTTGCACCCATATTTTCAAGGGCAGCATTTGAACAGTTTTTTTTTTTATTTTAGTAAAGCAAGACTGGCAGTTGGAAATGATCACATTTCAATGAACACTGAAAACTATAAATAAGAAGAGTCCTGAAAGTAATTCAGGTGGTACAGACTGCAGCATGCCCTATGTACATACATGCTTTAGAAATAGAAATTTTTAGAAATAACTACAGTGCTGGTGCCTCAGACTGTTTGTTGCCCAATTCACGGATTAGTTTATCTTCGTTTACTTAAGATTAGGGCCTATCATCCCAGTCTCCAGGTTGTTTAATAGGGAAATGGTACCTTTGTGCCTTTTCTAAAAGGCTTTCTGCATGGGGACTGAGGAGTGTTCAGGGCTGACATTATTTTGGAGACGTCCCTCTCATTATCCTCATCTCTTCCATAGCCCTGTGTTGTACTGAGCCATTTTCCTAAGTGATGCACTGTGGGAATTTGAGAAAATACCCTCAGCATGCAGTCTGAAAACTTGTTATTCTTACTCACTGGAAGTGAAACAATTCCATCCCTAAGAGAAATAGAGACTTGTGTTTTTGGGTCAAAACCACACTAAACATGTGCCTTCTGGGGAATGTCCTTGACATCTGTTTTTAGATGCGTGTTAATGAACAAACCAGTGCCTCCAAGCAGAGTCACGACTCCCAGAAGAACATCTTAATCATTAACCATAATCTGCACAATTTCCCTGCAGCTTAGAGAGCAGGAGTTTAGATGGAGATCTCGTTAAGGGCCATCAGGAAACATCCCAGCTCAAGTGCCTGGGAGGGCACTGAGCAGGGACCACTCACAACCCATGGTGCATTATTGCTTACATCGACTAAAGATGTTCCCCCCTAGTTACTGATCTGCAGCAAACACAGGACTGAACTCCGATATACATCCCAGGAGGACTTTAGTTTGGTCTCTTTACAGCTTAAAAAGAGGTTTCTCCCCTGGATTCTTCTTACCATCCCATTTTAATCAAAAGCATACAGACATTGCTGAGCTGTTCTCAAGTTCAGTGGTTTTCAGATCTGCCCTCTAGCATGCAGGAGAGGGAGTTCAGGTCAACCCCAAAAGGAGCAACTAGGCTCACAAAAACTCACAAAGTTTTTAATCAAGGCATCCCCAAGCTAATTTGTTGTTTTTTTTTTTTTTATTTTGGTGTTTGTGATGTAGGCAGGCATTCCAGTAGCCTTGTGCAGGTGCAGGGAAGCTGCACTGTGTGAAACAAGTGAAACCTAAGGTGTGACCTTGGAAGACAGAGTTTGCTTTGATTTTCTTAAGGCCAAGGATAGGGGAGCTAGTGAGAGCTGGAGGCACAGAAGTCACGCTGGTGGTTTGCCTTGCAAGGAAGCTGCCTCAGGGGCTGATCGCCTCCCTTTGTCAGCCCAGCATCTTTATCAGCTGTCCCACAAATGCTCTGACTCCAGTCGGTCATGGTCACACTCGCTTCACAAACAGGGTATTTGCTTTCAAATACTGAAGCCAAAATCAGTTACTGAAAAAGACATCCAGGTAACGAATGGCCTGGAAAGAGAGGGTTGGTTTCTTTTAATGTCTGTGTGTACACAGGACACATCAAGCCAGCTCTGTAAACAAACTGGTGCCATCAACTGAAAGTTCCCAGGGCTTCCAGCAACAGGAGGAGGAAAATGGCACGGAAAAGGAAAAAGCAGAGTCTGCAGCCATCGCCAGGCACATGGGAGCTGAAGGGAGAACAGATTCGGATTACTGGGCCAAAAATGTTCTCTTTTATCTTATGTTTACAGAGCTTGTGCAGTCCTTTCCCTGTACTAATGCAGCATTCAAATAATTTTGTCATAGAAAGGCAGGGCTGAACAGCTTTTCGGTAACTCAGTGCTTGCACTGTTCACAGAAAACTTGATGTAGTAAAAGTGTGGATGGACTGATGAGAAGGGCCAGTCTTCTGCTCTGTATTGGTGGCAGGTAATGGTTAAGCCAAGAAATCTGTAACTTAGCTAGATCTTGAGGAGAAAGCACAATTAAAATAATATTTCCCCTTCTGAGTGACATCCTCATCTTCTGTATTTTCCTTCTGTAGGATTAGAAGTCCTACATAAAGGGCAGTTGGCCTTTACATCAACTGCTTGGTCCTGTTTCTTCAGGGAGGCCCTCATTCTTCAGGGAGGATGCAGGGAAGACCAATGAGTTCACTTCCAGTGATCTGAAAGGTACTGGGAACTGTAGGAGAAGCTTATGACTAAAGCTTCCCCTGGGGAAGGATCAGAGTCAGGATAGGCAAAGTTATGTTGCAATTTCTGGGACATGTAAAAAACATGTATATATGCTATTGACCCACTGAACTCCAGCTACAGGAAGAGGGTAAACCAAGTAGAAAGTTCCACTGAGCTCCACTAGACCCATAGTCCTGCTCCTTCAGGTCAGGTTCTGGTGAGCACCACTTACAGCTTTTAAAGTAGCCTCTTTAAGAATCATCACCTACTGCTGCTTCAGCTGGCAGCATACCAAGATCCACAGGATCATCTCCAGTTTGACCCAGTGGAGATAAGCTTTTAAAGCCCAATTTTCTCCATCTCCTGCCCAGTGCCTTTGCAATTTCACATTTCTTGAGCCAAACACATCATCCTGTTACACTTTTCAGAGGTCAGCAAGCTTGTAGTCACAGAACATCCAGCTGTGCCAGAGCCCATGCAGTGATACAATACCAGCAGCTTTCCGAAACAAAGCTTGTTCATAGATGCACAATGCCAGCCTTACACTACCACTGAAGCAACCTCTGACACACAAATACTGGAGGTAAGGTTAGTCCTGAAGCAAAATATTCTGTGAGAGCACAAAGTAATTACCTTACAAATTTGGTCAGATCCCTGCCAAGATTTCTAGTCCACTGCACTGTTCAGTGATGACTTAGACTTGACACGAGGAGTCCAAGACTTGACAGGAGAAGAGCATGAGGTTCTCAAGGTAGTGTGAACCAGCTTGTTATGCCAAAGGCAGGAGTGCTAAAATGTGTTTGATGCAAACCCATACTAGAAGAATCCAATTGATAAACCTGTATCCAGAGACTTAATTTACAGATGAATTCTGAAAGCGTGGGTCTCTCCCACAGGTGAAGACAAAAGCGAAACATTACTAGGAAGTCTGGCATCTGAGCTAGAAACTCTTTGCAATATATAAATATTTCAGTGGGAGACTGCAGTTTTGTTAGTGCTCTGGATGCTGCATTCTTAAATTGAGCAGCAAGAGAAAGCAAGAGGCCTAGTTTGGGTGCCTAAAATGACAGGCGAGGATGCTGGCATCCCCTTCCTCAGGGCATTCCTGCCTGGAGGACCTTTGCTGGACTTTCCCAATCCAGCATCCCAGGTTCATGTGAAGCCACTCTCTTCTATTGGCAGCTCTTGGCACAGTGCCAAGCTCATAGCCTGAGAGGCTTTGAGACGTGAAGCAGCCAAGCAAAAGCAGAAGCATCATGAGCTGGAGATTGGGAAGCCCCTTCCCTGGAAGATCCATGCTTCTGTGTTGCCATCTTACTCTGGTGCAGAGCATCACCTCATGGTGCCCTGGAAGACTTTGGCAGATCAAGGCCCTGAGGATGCCCAATGAGAATCAGTGACTTGTGCAACAAGGGCATTTTAAAACTGCTATTTACAGCCTCTCCAGTTTTGTCTTTCTTTTCCATCCTGTCCTCTTTTTTTTTTTTTTGGTCTTTACTTTCTTGGGAAGTGAGAACAGAAATTGTGACACCAAGTGTGGTTTCACATATAACACAGCTGGAGCATTCAGCCATGGAAATTTCTGCTTAATTATGACTTACTAGTTCTTGTTTTGTCTTCTTTTGGTTAAGTTGAATAGTAGAAGGGATCATAACCATGAGATCCAATTGCTCCTCAGGAAGCATCACTACCTGTCAGTTACTCAATACTTTTGTAGGTGTACAAGCCTGCATATTTTTAATTAAGCTAAGCAAAAATATAGAAAAAAATCAAAACTAGTTGGCAGAGGTCAGAAAGGAAAATAAATGAAGACATTAGGAAAAACTTCCATTTTACTTTAGATTGCTCACACTTTCAGACTGGAGTGAAAAGACCTCAGAGAATTTCAAAAACCTAAAGTTTTTGTCTTGAGCCTTCATCCAAAACATAATTCAATGTAAATGAATTATGATTAAAAAATGAAAAAAATTATTCATTTTATTTCTAAAGACAAACCAGTATTTTTCCAAACAACTCTAATGAGGCATTTGTGAAATAATAGTGAAGACAAGTGAAATAACTTGTCTTTGCAACAGTAGCCTTCTAATTAGACTTTCATTCTGAGGTGAATTTTTAAACCCTTCAGACCTGAGACATTACACACAATCCTCTATAATCTCTTCCTGAGGATATTATTGTATTATTTAGTGTTCTTTGTGCTAGGTAATTACAGCAGGCTTCTTTCCTCCTTTCAATTCCTTCTTCTCTTTATGCACACTTGCAATGGGTTCCTAGGGCCACAGTCTCTGCTGTTTTCCAGTGTATTATTTGGTGAGATGCAGCAATAAGTGCTGGGCCACGGGCTTGGAGGGATTATTCAGCATGGAAGACTTGGGTTTTTAACACAGAAACTGCAGTGCCCTTTGCCTTCAATACACATATCTAGACAAACACAGCATAACAGCTGCCTCACAGACTGTAGGAGGAAGTGCAACGGCAGGGAGAAAAAAGCACATGCAGAGAGGAAACTCTGAGAGTTTCCAGATGGCAAACACCAGAGCAGAGGTCAGCAAATGTTTAAGATGATTGCAGGCAGTGCTTTTCCACTGCCCAACTAAATGTTGAGTGCACTGCTGGGGAGGAGATCTCTATCTTGAGTCAGGACACAGGCAACTGGTAATGCTTCAGCTCTGTTCAAGGCTGTGCCTTTTGGCACTGCTGTATTTTTCACTTGGTGGGAGCTTGGAGCTTCTCATGGCTGCCCTCACAGAATATCAGAGTTCTTTAGACAGCAGTTGCTAGCCCTGGCTTTAAAGTTCCTTCAAAGTTGTGGGCTTTGAAAATTAGGAAGGATGGCTGACCCCCGAGGTGTACTTGATTTTCATAAGAAGGAAACAATGAATAAAATGAACAATGAATAAAAGTAATGTTCCTTTTAGACTGGCAGAAGAGGCAGCATCTGTAAAGCTTTCTGAGAAGATATTTAGTCCAGCATGCTGGGCTGAAATTCAAGTGCTGTATGCTGTTCCTGGCTCTGCCAGAGCATGTCTGTGACCTGTAATGAACCCCTCACCTCTGCTTGCTCTCCCGCCTTTTTTAGTACCATTCCTCAGACAAGCACTCCAGTGCCTATACCACATCTCAAACAGCTTCTGCTCAGGATGTTTTCTCCAAAGGCAGGACTCAGTGTATTCATGCAGGGCAGACTGGACTGCATTCAGACTTTATGAGCTAATCCCTATTTAATGAGGCTGGTAAGAAGTTGTGTGTATATATATATACACACACACATAGCTGTGTTTGTGCATTATAATACAATAGCACTTAATGCTGAGGTAAGAGGAGCTCTGCATACTTTGAAAATGAAAGCCATAAAAAGTGAATCTTGCATAAGGAAAAAAACAAGTAGCCTGTTTCTTAGTGATCAGCTTTGTTGCCTGGGTACCAAGTACAGAAGCTCCTTTTTGCTTTTTGCCAGGAGCCTGTAAGAGCATGCTGTATTTTATTTCAGTCCAGAGCCATTATGGCCATTTATCCATCTCCACAGAAGTGCTCCATTTGCTGCTTCACATAGACCCAGGCTGGCATCGGGGACAGTCCTCCCTGCCTGGTGAGGGAACTCACCCAAGGCTGCCTCAAGGATCTTTCAAGGGGGGATTTGAATTCTCAAAAGCCTTATTGTCTTGGTAAGGCTCAGAAAACAGTGATCCTTCACCTATCTGCTTTTCTGTAAGCCACTGAAAGAATGCAAGGCTGTGCTGTGCAGCAGCTGTTGGCTGTATCAAGTGGGATAGATGAACTGGGGTGGAGAAAAAGCAGCAGAGACTGCTGGATTTGAGATTTTGCTAACCTGGAAAATCTGTGATGACTTGCTGATGTAGTTTGCAGACAAGACTGGTGTCTTGAGACACTATCAGATTCAGTGTGATTTACCACAGCATCACTCATCAGCTGAACCCCAGGAATTCACAGCACTGCAGTTGGAAAGAATACATAAAGCTGAGGTGCTGGCACTTGGGCTAAGGACAGTCATCTTTCTTTATTCTGGGAATGAATTTGCTTTCTCATTTTCTATTGCAAATCAGAGGATTCATTCTTCAGCTCCAAGTCCTAGAGACTCTTGCAGAATTAAGCCAGGTTCCTGCCTTCCCATGAACATGTCTAATAAAATTGCAGGACATATCAGGTCCCTTAACAACGAGGCTGCAAGCCCCAGTGCCCTTGAGGGGCTTCCACAGCCATAATCACCGAGGAGAAATAATTACATCCACCTGGAGGAGTGAAACCCAGCTGATTCCCTTTAAGCTGCAGTGCAACCTCAGCCAAGTCAATATGAAGGGAAAAACAGAAATTCTTATTGATAGTAGCAAATTCTCGGTGAAAGAGAATTTATTGGGACACATTTCCAGGTTTTTCAGAACACTTAACACTCCAAGCTGACGTAAAGAAAAATGCCAAACAATCCTGGTGAAGTTTTCCCAGAAGTTTGTTCAGTGCTGGGAACAGGGTTTTTTTAAGTGAAGAAGCCTTGCAGTGAAAACACAGCAGTTCTCAAACTGTAAGAGATCAAAATGCTGGTAAATCTCAGCTTCTTCCCACTAAGGCAAGTACCTTTGCATTTGGTGGAAAGGCCCAAAGTCACAGAGAGCAAAAGCTGCTGTTGTTTTTTGCTACTGTTTCTCCTTGCTCTCCTTGCCCGAGGAAGGGCTGGAATTAAACTTCTCTAATCACTTCTGTGGAGAAGAGCAACCCCAAAAAAAGTGTCATTCCATTTAGTAGCATCACAGCTATCAAAGATGTTTAATTTACTAATCAATGGTATCCAATTCAGCCCAGAAACACCTACTTTTCCAGTTAAAGAGAAGGCCCTAAGACTGCGCAGGGAAAATCCTTAATAAGCTGTAGTGAGGCACTTTGATCATTTGTATTTTTTGTCTTACAGTAAGTGGTTGTAGGAGTGATGGGGTTCACAGTAAACTGGGCCAATTACCCACTGAATCACATCCAAGTGGTGGCTGAGATGAGCTGTCTGGCTAGACAAGCAATGGCTTTCTTTAAAAAAATTTTCTTTTTAACTTTTGTACTAAAAAGTCACATTTTCACCAGTTAATAGCAAGTCTAGAGACAAGAATTCACAAAGGGGAGATAAAACCCAGCAGTTTCAAGAAAGAGCTCAAGCACAAATTGTTTTTACAGATCAAGTGAAAGGAGGATCAATTGGTAGTTTTTAAACTGCCTTTCTGAAAAGCAAATCAGCTTGACCATAATTTTGAAATTAAAGAACCAAGAAATACTTAACTACTTTTATATTAAATCTTATGAAGTACCAACACATTTAAATAGCTGCTTTATCAGCCTATAAATATCAGCTCTAATATTCAGTGATACTGAATTCAGTGATACTGATTCAGTAATACTCCAAGTTCTCCAAGAAAACAGAAAGAACTTGCCATCAACAGGCAAGACTGAAAAAAATACCAGGAAGTGACTAAGATTGTCTCGGCTCACAACTGTTGACTTACCTCTGTCCCCACCAAACGTACCACACAACACTCAAGAGGCATCCTTTTAAAAGCCAGTTTACAGAAGGCACAGGCTGGAGCATGCTTTGCTTACCCTTCAAGGTCTTTCCTCACCTGGTGAGGTCACAGTAGAGGTGCTGGTGTACAAGTGCAGTTCTGAGACTTACCCAAAGCATCTCACCAGGGAACTTCAGTTTCCTCTCTGAATTTAAGAGGCACTGCAACTCCCTTAAAGGGGATCACCTTCAATCACACCTTTTATTACAGTTAGCACTACTGTGACTGAGTCCTCTTCCCTATTTGGTTCTGAGAAACATGAAGTGATGAGTCAGTATCCATGGGTGGTTTCTCAAGAACTTGAATTTATCCATGGAATACTTTCCAAGATGCCAGACACCTATTACATATCAATAATATTTTCAAGTACCTGGAAAGCCTCACTTTGTACTATTTGTTCCCACCCTTTCCCTATGCTGCCATTTCCACTGGGTTTGCTGTGTGCTACAGTATTGTAAATGAAGCCTTCAGGATCTTAGAGAAGTGACCTGGCTGTTCATACTGGCACACCACATGAAGTGTTTGTAGTAAAATTCAATGTGTGCTGGTACCTTTTACCTTGGTTTTGAGGGTAGTCAACAGGGCAGAGAGAGTGAAGTGCTTCCACTAAAACTCTTCCCACCTCTAAAGCTATAGACTTAGAAACTGATGTTCAGTCTGCTTTTCATTGCTTGCTTTAAACACCTTACTTTTTATTAGAATTCAATTGTGCAATAACTGCTGAAGACACATTTAAGTAGAAGATGTATCCCAGAGCACTGAGCCTGTATGTCAGTCTGCCTTAGCAAGGATCCAACAGATTAAGGCCAGAAATTTTATCCTGCAGCTGTAACAGACTCAAGAATATCAACAACAGTGTTTTTAAGTGCTTTATATTTATTATAAAGTATTAATAACTAAACTTATGGAAAATGATTCTCTGTACAAGAGAGTAACATGACAGCTTTTACAAGTTCTGCTATACAGTACATGAAATGCTGCAGATTTTTTCAGCCGCTTCAAACAGTATTTGCTATACAAGTCAAAAAGAGTAAACTTAGAAGTTTGTTTATAATACAGTGTGTTAGAAAGCACAAACAAGTAACATTCAAAATAAACAAGCTCCCAAAAATCAAAAGAAATCTTTAGATGGCATGTACACAGATTATACTCAAGTTTCAATATACATGTTATTGTTCCCCACAAGATGCTCCACTTTACTGGATTCCTGGAACATGATGAGAATTGAAGGTGCAAGAAAAGCACCTCTCAAGCCACATAAGAACTGGATGGGCAGAACAGCAATTTCCTGAAGTGTTCTCCACAGTCTTTGGCTTTACTGTTCATTACAGCCATATACTGTGGCAACACATGAAGAGAGACAGGCCTCAATTACCAGTACCGTCAATGCCAATCCAGTTATCTGGGGAGCTGCTAGAGCAATTCAAGGCACTCTTCCCAGTACTGCTAGCCCACAGAACCCCCTGTATAGGACATAGCATTTTAAGAAAACCAGGCTGGGTTCTTGAACAACATGGAACAAACAGTTCAAAATAAACTCCTTCAGAATGTCAAGTTCAAAGCTCATTCATACTTCACTTCCCAGGCAAACTAGCCTAGGAGAAACATTCATATGTGTGTCACTAACACTTTAAAGCACACTGCTTCAATGTGTTTAGTTGCTTCTGGTTAAAGTGATGTAAGGTATCAGCAGCTTTGAAGATAGTGTTCTTGGGGCATGGTGAACTTCAACTCACAGTAAGTTTTTAAGCCTACTTCACAGTTTAGCAGTTGTCTCCTTTGCTTTTCCTTCTCCTCAAGAGGCAATGTCTACAATCAGATTTTACAGCTGTTCTGCTTACAACAAAAACCAGAATGCCAACACCCCCCCAAAAATGTACCCACAGCAAGTTTGCTCTGATGCATGTGGTATTGACACTTAATTGTAAGCTTCTCCCATAATACAAAATAGCTTCTAGATTGAAAAGATTTAAAGATATTGCATGGTTGTATTTTACTTTTGCCTCCCAATCTCATTCCAACTATTTGCGGAACTGTAAACAAGTAATTTTTATAGTCCTCAGTACTGTACACCTGCATTCCCAGGAACTGGAATTCAGTGACACCTTCATTAGAGATACAGTAGCCTAAGCACAGTGAAAGTTCTGTCCAGCTGCCCTCTTCATACAGTAACCAACAGGCCACTCCTCCCACATTCACACCTTCAGCTTTCTCTTCTGATCAAAGTAGGCATCAAATCTGGATAACGCATATTCCTGGAGAAATAAGGGACACTCAGTACTCAATAAACAGCTGTTTTCTTTTTGGGATGGGGAAACATAATGAAGGTATTAACTGTGTTACTTTGCTAATCCATCATCTCAATGCACTAATTAGCTCTACTTAGAAGGATAATCTCTCCAGAGGTGTTCTGGCTTCTTAACATTTCCTCCAGTTTTGTTTCAACTCCAACACAATTAGCTGCTGCCAAAATGTCAGAAAACACAGGTACTAAAAAGACCAGGACTTCACTGAAAAGGCTGGCTCTTGCAACACTTCTGGTAAGATACTCCATGTACCTGCCAGTCCTATCACTCTACAGTACACTGAGCACAGTCCAAGAGCCAGACTGATCAGTTTCTCAAGTACAAGTTGCTACCTGGCACAAATATTGCTGCACACTGAACATCACCAGAGGACATATGCATTTTGAGTACTCGGTTCAAAATTCTCACTGCATCTTGGCCTGTCTTGCCTGGGATGTCTTACTGCAGAATAATGTTGCAATATAGCCTGACAAGGCTATACACTCTCTACATAACCATGGGAACAATTTCTGAAGTTTTTATGATCTTGGATGTTCTTTACGTTCTTAACGAAAGAGGACAAAGTTGTAACAAATGGAGTTTTAAAAGCTTTACTCCACTTAGATACTAGTTGCTGTGAGAGGCCATTCCATTGCCTTTTCAATACTGTACCACAGGTTATTTAAATTACTCATTTTCAGTTGTGTAAAACTACAATTAAAAAACTTACCAGGTACCCAAACTCAATGGATGAGATCTTTGCTTGTATAATAGACCACAGACCCCAGAAGAAGTGTGATGCAAGGGCAAATCTGAAATTACAAGGCTATGTTACTGAAATAAAGACCCAGCTAAGTCACAACACCTTATTTCAATGTCCTCTTAGAACAGTATTCCCTAGTTTGGGGATATCCACACCTTTTATTCAATTATAATACTATAAAAATAATGCCCCATGGCATAGTATTCTGTTTACTCCACTATTAGTGTATATCACATATCTAATGTTACAGTGGACAGATTGTTCTTTACCACATATAAATAGCTTTCAGTCTCTCTCGGCTCAAGTTCCTCCACCCAGTGAGACAGACACAAGTACAGGTACCACGGTGGAAGCCTGAAGATGCAGTTATACATGGCAAGTTACCTGTTAACTTCTACCAACACTTCTTCTTCTAGTTTGGACTTCTCTTCATTGCTCAGATTTTCAAAGCCATCATGGAATGCAGACAGGTAACTGGAGAGGAAATGAAGCTGGAAGGCAAGTAAGCAACTGAGTTACAACTTTTCATCTCCAGATACATTGTTTTCTTTCAGACCAAGGCAGTCCTTTTAATAAGTTGGCATGTATTTTTTCCAAACATCAACAGCTGTTGGAGTTAGCTTTAAGATTAATGGTGCTTCTAACAATTGCTTGAAAGTCTGACTTAAGAAAAGTTATATTAGGACAGGCAGCACGTTGCTACTGCCAGCTAATTTCATAGTTGCAGTCTACAACTACTGGACTTTTTGTGGTGGATGGCTACACAGCACACAGTAAATATTCTATCCTGAACGGGTATTAAGTTACTATGATTTTTAAAGCAAAGGTAGTCAGGATTACAGAAAGTATTACACACTTAAGGAAGTCATGGAAGAAATATCTTGGGACACAGTCAGTCCAAAAGAGAACTAAAAAAGAGTTAATATGTGAAGACTATGGACACTGGCATTTAACTATGTCTTTTGTGTCTACCTGTTGTTTCTTTGAAGGATATTTAAGAACACTGGCTTTGAAGAATGGGTATTTCTCATACGAGTAATCATACATCCATTCACAGAAGTGATTTCCAATGTCAAATCCTCTGAAAAAGAAATAAAGTACCTCAGTATTTGCAAAGTAGCAATCTGCTTTTTTTTTTAAAGCAAAATCAAGTTTAAAAGCTCTGGGCTACTCAATTTACTGCAGTTTTGCTGGAGGTAGAGAATTGATCAACCTAATTGATTGATAATTGAAAACAAATTTTTGCAAATTATTATAAAACAGTTCGTAAAGAGGGGCAGTTCAGAATGAAAGCTACCAGCTACATGAAAATACTAGACTTTGCTAGCAAACTTTATACCAATGGAGACAGTAAAAATACTTGAGTATGCACTATATCTCAGTGTGAAGTCAGAAGTCTCTAATATTTGCATTATTGCAGGCAAAGAGATCATAATCAAAGTTTTCAATATATTCCACTGTTACATTATTGGAATTCACTATTCCAGCTATGATGTTTAATCTCATTAACTATACACACTTGATCATCCTTAAAAACACTTAACTAGATGGCTGAGTGAAGAAAAACAATCATGTTGCATAACCATGTAGTGAAAAACTTGTATTCTCATCTGCAAAGGTGAAAAAGCCATTAGAAAGGACAGAAGGAAAGAACACAAAAACAAAGCTGACATGCTCACAAAATCTACTCTTCTCCTCAACTTCCCACTAGAAAGAAATTTTGACATGCAAGCAAGAAGCCATTTGTGCATAAACAAGCCCTCTAGTCTGAGCAGCCAAGGAGCCCCAATAACTTTGCCTCTGCTGTGTGCCTAAACTCAACAGAATCAGAACCAGAGCTGTTTTGATTAGTTATATATGCTAACCACCACCATCAGAGCAGAACACAATTCACTAGAATAGACAAATAATCAGTATTATTGATGACTTTGATGATATTATTGACTTGGTCTCCCTGTAGCATGCAGAAAGGAACACACTCCTGTGCTGTAGAGAAAATAAAGTGTTTACCGGTAATTATAGCTGCTGTATTCAAAGTCAATGAGCATCAGCTTTTGGTTTTCTGAACTCTCTCTGCCTTCCAGAAGTAAGATATTACCTGAAAATTAAGATAATACAGCATATTTAATAATGCAGGAAAATCAGAGAAAAGCAACACTATCTCAAGGAACATTCTTCAGCTAATCCCAGTTATCCCTTATGTCTGCATGGAAGAATTATAGGTGTGCTGGTTTTGGCAGGGGTAGTTAACTTTCTTCATAGTAGCTGGCACAAGGCTATGTTTGGATTTGTGGTGTTGATAACATAGGCCTGTTTTTGTTACTGCTGAGCAGTGCTTCTGTTGAGTCACGGTCTTTTCTGCTTCACAACCCAGCCCAAAAACTGTCTGGGGGTGCAGGCAGAGTTGTAAGGAAATACAGCTGAACAACTGATCATACTATATGCTCACTATATAGAGTGGGAAGAAGGGATTGGAGTGATGGTGTTTGTCTCCACAAGTCACTGTTGTGTGTGATGAGGCCCTGCTCTCCTGGGGATGGCTGAACACCTGCCTGCCAGTGGGTAGCAGTGAAATCATCTGTTTACTTTGCTTGTGTGAGCAGCTTTTGCTTTCCCTAATTAACTGCCTTTATCTCAGCCCATGAGTTCTCACTTCTATCTGTCCAATTCTCTTCCCAGTCTCACTGGGAAGACTGAGTGGCTCTGTGGGGCTGAGTTGCCAGCTGGGTTTAGTTAAACCATGACGACAGGAAAAGCCAGGTTGCACTGACTGTTTTCCAGCTCTCTGGAATCTGAGATATATAGCTTTACCTTGTAAAGCTGAAAGCAAAGTTTTTTCTGTACAGGGAGAGGCAGATTTCATCTCCCAAGGATTCTCTTTCCCCAGTTTAGCTTGCAGCTGGCTCAGGTGGCCCTGTCAGCCTTAGCAGTCCTTGCTGCATTGTTTCTTTCCACAGCTTGAGATTTATATAAATTTCACAGCATCTCTCATATCAGCTTTTTCCCCTTGTGCTGCCTATCCTTATGTGACTATTCTCCAGGGCAATTCCTCAGCCTTAGCTGATAAAGCTGGGACAACTGACAGGAATACAGCCCTGAACACAGGCCCACTAGAGCATCCTTCCAGCTCAGCCCAGCTTACCCACCATTCAGGTGACAGGGCACACAAACACAGCATACCCAACACACCTTCAGCCTTGCTTCCTCCTCATCTTTTTCAGTAATTGGCTCAGGAAAATTGCTTTTCCTTCCATGACTCCCAGAGAACACTAAAAAAAGGTGAATAAGGTTTTCCTAATGTTTCTTACCAGTACAAGTTAAAAACTGCCACATCAAACTACTCTACTCTCCATTGTCACTGTCACTCACTGCACTTCTTCAGCATCTTTCTTTTAAAATGACTTAGGTATCCCCTACTCTGATCATGTATATTGCAGCAAAGCAAGGTATGGTCTAAACAAAAAACACATAAGGCTCCCTTCATCAACTGACCTGTACTAACAGAGCATGAGTACAATCTTGGCTTAACCCACTCATGACACCAGAGTTCTCTGAAGACGCCTGAAGGGTTGCAGAAGCCCATACTTTACTTTGGTACTGGAGTACACAGGCTGCTGCTTCAGGGCAGTAGCTCTGAATGTGGCTACCTTTCAGCGAGCAAACAAGTAACCAGAAAAGGCTCAACAGTACGTTACTGAACAATACTGAAGTATTAGCAGCTTACCCTCTTGACAATCATTGTGGCAAAACACAACTGGTGAAAAAGTAGCTTCAAGCATTGCTCTAGAAAAAAGCAACATAGCATCTTTTAAGTAACAAATCACAAAGTTCAGTTCCACTTCCAGGTAATTTTTTGTTAAGAATTTGAAACACTATTCCTCCTGCCAACAGCCTATTTTCTCAATTAGGAACAAAACATCAGCACAGTGAAGTTTGACATCATGATCAGGAAGCCAGATTAGCAATTTCATCATAGAATTTTGTACTTGTATGAGACTCAGGTTGGTCACAGAACCAAAAACAATCCCCAGCTTGCAAAGTAAAATGAATATAAAGTGTTATACTGTATAACATGTCTGAACAAGTATACAAAAACCCATCCAGAAACTGTGGAGATTAGAAGATAGTAGTAGACAAAATAAACCTACCTTAGATTTTTCATTTCCTGAGGGAGATTGTAACTGAGAAGTTTGTTTAGTTTTCTGGTTTGGGATTCTCTGGTAAATTTAATTCTCAGCACTTGATTTAGATACCTGTTAAAAAAAAAAGAAACAAGAATACAGGATTTGTAACAATGAGTATATTATTCTTCCCATACTATGATGCCATTTAAACTAAAATAAAGGAAGTTTGAAAGAGTTACTGAAGAAAACATTACTGTTCTTCAAGGTAACTGAAGTCCTTTATGTGATAGTTTCTGGGTACAGTGAAAGCTTGTGTTCTCAGGCATTCAGGAAGAATGATCTGCTTATCAAAATTACAACAGGTCACCTTTTTTCCCATAAAGTATTGCATAACTTACTTTTCCATTGTTCCAAAAAGCCACTTAGGTTCCTTATTAAATGGCATTTTCATGCCATGAAATCTGGCCATCTTCTCAGCTATTTCAGCAGATATGTCAGGCAAGCTTAGTTCTTCAGTGCTCAGTTTCCTGCTCTGTAATAAAATACAGTATTCTTAAAATGCAGTTAATTGATGAGTTACAGAACTGTGACTAATTATAACCTAGCATTAGGCTCTATGCAGTACCGTGTGAAACACTAGCATAGTACTGAAGCTATACTTTTTTTGCTCACAGATGAACTTACAAAGTTGCTGCCTTTGGAAAAGCTGCTAGCCAGCCCTACTTACAACTTAATCAAGTCACTTCTAGATTCAAGACCTGGGGAGTATCACATCTCACACTAAGAATATCTTCAAAGCAGATCAAGTATAAATATTTAAGAACATCAAAAGCATCTGCTCTTGTTGCTGTTAAAGGGAAGTGTTACTCCACAGCTTCCCCATGCTATGTTTGGTATCTAACAGGCTTTTTATCTTCCTTTATTAGCCTCTGCTAGAGTTGAAGAGTTTTTAGATATCTCCCCCTGGCAAGAGCTACAATGGGGCTCTCCAACACCCACTCTCTTAACTGTATCAAATGACAGCCAGCAATTACTACAGGCGGTCAAGTATTCCATTCCCACATCCCTGCTTTTCTGGGCAGTCCAGAGACCTCCTCGTCATGATCAATTAAAACAGCTTCCAACAGCCCACTGACTAATTATGACCAGACTTACGGGAATGAATTCCTCCAGTCGCCCTTGTGGGAAGATTCCATACAGCTTTGGCCCAAGTGCTCTCTCTGCAAGAATGGCAAACATAACACTTTCCAGAACCATGGCTTCTGCCCCCTACCAAAAAAATTAAAGTATTAGTTATTCACTAATATGAACGCACAGACATTACCTCAGGTGTGCAAAACAGCTAAACTGTTACCAAGTGAGAAATTTTAGGGCTAGCTTTGAAAAGACACAGCATTTTACTAATCAAAGTTTCTTGACTAATAATTTTTAGTCAGGATGGGAGCAATACAAGTATTTTGCTTTCAAATTAAAGCTGGGGAGAAAAATCTGTATTACTTAGCAGGTACTGTTGTGGGCCAGATCAAAAAAAAAAAAACAACAAAACTGCAAAAACCAAAACACCTCCTCTCTAACCTGTGGGAACTCTGCAAATCCATTTCCTGGAGGAGTTCGTCCCACTGCAACACAACAAGGAACAACAAATATTATCCTATATCAGCTATTTTAACACTCTCCAGAACACTGCCTCTGAAAAGGACATTTTAGCTACACAAGTGAATGAAGTGAACAGACAATAATAAAATATTGTTTTTATTGAATAAAACAACTTTTCATTTAGAAGAATGACTTGTTTTTCCTTTCATTAAGCACATTTTAAGTATTCCCTTTTTTATTTTTTCAAGTGAGGAAGTAATTTAAGCTTCTGCTAAAAAACATGTGTGTTTTACCCTTTCTACCACCAAACATAACTCAAGTTTTCTCTTTGTCTTACATCAATAGGCTTGGTTCTTAACAATGACAAGCAGACAGCTTTTTAATACGAGTGCTTAAAAATTAATAGAAATATGAAATATTTAGTCTCAAAAACACAGTTAAAAATCACTGAAGTGTAGCTTTCTGGATGGGTAAGATTATCTATAAGTAAACACAGAGGTCACATTATAAATCTCTACTTGCAATTATGTTCACCAGAACCCAGCTCTACTCAAATCCTAAAGATCTGCCAAGCCTCTGTCTATTTTTGAGCAACTCATCTCAAAGTCAAACCCATAACACTTAAAAGCATAAGAATAAAAAGCATAACAACAAGAAAGCTCTCAGGTATTTCTGACCACAGATCCTTTTGCATTATTGCAGTCAACACAGTATCAGACAGTAAACAACTCTATAGAAGTTCCACTCCTGAGTACACTCCAGGCAACAGTATTGAGAAATGATTTTTATTCTTGTTCCACACCTTATTATTCTGAGATCTTCAATAAGTTCTAGTGTTTCATATTGAAGTGCAATAAAGACTCATGTAACTATGTTGTGGAAAACTGAGACTTTAAGACAATTTGCATATGAATGTATTGCATCTATGTTCTCCACCTTTTTTTCATGCTAGTTCCTCAAAGCACCAAATGCTTTAGCCGCTAACACACCAAAAACGCTTTTAATCATTTTACATGCCCTCATCATTACAGGTCTGAACTCTTTCTGTTCAGTTTTGAAACAATGCCAAGCACCAAAAAGAAAATTAGTTGCAAGCTACTGAATGTCCACTATTATTAACCAAAACTGACTTGGACAGTACCTGGTACAACACCAAGCATTTTTAAGTCTCTTCCCATTAAGGTGTCAGTTACTTGTTTCTGTATCTTACTGAAAAGCAGCTCACTATTCTTGGATAACAGGAAGTACAAAAAAATCCTGTTATTCATTAAGACATCTCTTCATGCATCAGCAGTGCAAGCACTAGAACAACTTCCTCACTGAAACCAAATGGTTATTTGAGCACAAGTCCAATGAGAGTTTTGGAACAATACCATCCATGTAATCTCAGACACAAAGGCTTCTCCTTCCTAATACCCAAGGGACCTTTTACCAAATCTCCACTCCACACACTACTGTCAAACATGGGATAGGTGTGGAAATAAACTACTAAAGGACATGAAAAAAATTCTATAGCATACTTCATATGGAGACTGAACAAATCCAGGTATCTGACTCTTCAGATTAATGTTCACCTGATTACTTTAAAGGATCAAGCATTGCAACCAAGGAAATGATATACTTCAGTGACTTCAAACACTTTGCAACATACTCATGCTTGCCAAGACAACCTGTTATTAAGATCTAAAGCTCTCAATTTTGACCAGTTTCAGAGATTCACCCATAAGCACTTGTATTTTGATTTCTGGAGAAAATTGGACCACTCATGTTTTTAAATGAATACTTAGAGATCAATGTTTTGTTTCAAAGCTAACTATTATACACATTTGTTACAAGACTTCCCCAGGATGCAAATCCCATACAGGCAAGGAGAGATCAGAAGCCTTTCTACACTTCAGATGGAACTGAAGCTTCTGCTTTTTTCCTGCCTTAACAAAAATTTCACTATAAAATACACAAAGAGTCATATTCTAAGGAAAATTACTGCCAATTATAGCAAAACCAAAGTAAAACAAATTCCTGTTAAAAGACCTTATGAGCTGACAAGACTATCCAATGTTTAGACAATTGTCACACACCAGGCAGCTCAGAAGCTACAATGCTTTTGCTAGCAAACCCAGAGAATTTGATTCTCTCTAAAGGATATCATCTCTCATAACCTAGACACAAGAAAATTAACAAATCCATCCTGACAGTAATTCTTGAGAACACTGATTCAAGAGTGACATTTCAGCACTATGAGATTAATAGCAGAAAACAACCTATCAGCAGAGAATCAGCGTTTTCAAGCAACAAATACCACAAATGAACTTCTGAAGTTCAAAACCTTGTTTCCTATACTGCAAAACTTCTATGAGCTTCTGTCACCGGAGTGGGGCTTGTTTGGACTTTTGGGTTTTTTTAAACTAACTTTTATTTCTTACAGGATTATGGTAGAGAAGAAACCAAGCCATCTCCATTTTTCATCTTTGAAAACTGAGGTATCAAACCAGTACATTTTTCTGTTCAATCTTTGTTCAGCTGATTGAAGCTGTTCCAGTAAGCTAAACAAAGTTCAACAAAACTTCAAAAGCAGTCATTCAACAACAAAAAAATTTAAAACCAGTTTCAACTCAGTAGGAAAAAAATCCCCCGACACCAAACAAATGCTTGAAAGTGTTTCAGATGGCATTGCCAGAAGGCAAAAAATACAAGGGGAGAAAAGCAGCACTTATCAATTAAGTAAAATTTACTTTTCCCTAGTCACTGCCATTACAGAGCTGAAAACAGAGAACATAACAACCAAGGCATCTGGCTAGCAAGCTGCAATGCTTTCCCTTACTGAGAAAATACTGCCACAGTAGAAATCTAAATTACCAAATCCCATTCACATGACTTTATAAAAAGATAACTCAGTTAAACATTATGCTGCAGGAGAAGAAATTATTCCAAATGCAAGAACTTTAAAGTTGTCAGAGCAGAGATGATCCAAGCACAGTGCTAATCAGGAACACTTCATGTTCAAGAGCAAGTTCTTTCCACCTCCATGTACCTTCCTCATAGGAGTTCACCAATACATTAAAAAAATGAGGGATTAGGTAAAGCAGAGAACAGTTGTTCATCTACTTAAGAAGAGTCTGATACTAGAAATAGCAGTGTTGATACCAATATTCAAAATGGTAAGAAACCATTTAGAGTAGAACTGGGGGTCTTTTTCTTCATAATGTGGGATGATTGAATCTTTCTAAACTATGTCCAGACACTCACATAATGCTGCTTCTGTGAGTAAATAAATTTCTTTCCTTCATTACCTTTTACATTTTCTAGACACAGTCCAGGTGGAATAACTACTGGTTTAAAACAAGCAGGATCACCACATTTCCCTATAATCTATAAAATTCTGTGAAATAAGCAAATTTAATTACTCACTTGCAAGTCATTTTCCTTCTGAGACTGTACAGACTCTCCCTTATTACACGACCTCTATGAATGAGAAAAAGCAAACACAATGAGAGGATGAAATTTAAAGTTATTAACCTGCAACCACCAGAACAAAGGGAGTAGAAGTACCAGCTACAGTTAACTAAAAGTCTCAACACTGTCTTGGATCTGTGACAGCTACAGCACTAGTATCCATGTGACCTCTGACCACCACATTTTCAACAATTCCAAAGTCTTTCAAAAGGATGTGCCACTGAGACCAAGACACTCATGTAAATAGCTGATTTTCACTTATATTTTTATTATTCCCCAGTCTTTCAAAACACAATTTCAATGCACCATAAGCTCAGAGGAACGTTTCTAATTAAGAGAAAATTAAGTCCCACTGCATTACATCTGGGATGAGATTCTTCCAGCCAAAGCACTTGAGACACATTACAGAGTACATAAAAGCCTTAGAAGGACTATTGGAAGAGGCATGTTATGAAGGTTGCAAAGCACTTCTTTTGCTTATTACCTTATTTTCCAAATTTCTTGTGGCTAGAATTTCCTTATTTAGAGTGGGTCTTCTTGGCTGTTTGTCCAGTGTACCACTGGCTGTGCAAATACAAGATTTTTCTTAGAATGAACTGCCCATGTCAGTTAAAGGTCTCTCAGTAGGAACCACAGTATACTAGCAAAACTTTAACAAGTTCCATGCATACTGTATTGTGCTACGGTTGTTAAGAGTCATTATAAAGCAGTTTCAGAATATTAAACCATACCCTCAGCAACGGAACCCTCAATGGCACATGCTTTTAATAGAGCTGCACATTTAAAAATTCAAGATGTATTATAAACCTTGTCCTTTAAAGGGCTTGAAGGTAAGGAGAAGAGAAAGCAAATATCTGCTTAGAATTAGTGACAGTTTGTGGCTGCTATTTATGTTGCAATTCCAGCATTGACTGTTTAAACCAGACTAGCTTTAGAGGCCCATAAAGGCAGCCAGCATCTCCACCTTCTGAACACAAACATTGCATTCACAGAACCATGTGCATACCTTCCTGTTCCAAAGCTCTAACATGTCCAAAACAAGGGTGGAAATATGAACTTAATAGAATACAGTTAAGCAACACCAGCTGCCTTAAGTACAATACAACAAACTAATGATTTACACAAGCTCTGCAGTTACAGTATTTCAGAAGCTATAGAAGAAGGATAGTTAACAACAATCGATGGTCTTTCAGCAAGTACTTCCCATAACACTACTATAAAAGTTTAAAACAAGACAATATGGAAACTGCTATTACTTTATACTACTTTCAAGGAAATTAATAAAGTCCAAACATATTCACTACAGCTAAATATGTAACTACTGAATAGCATTAAAATCATTTACGGAGGGCTTCTCTGAACAAGCATGTTCTACATCAATACCACTCTCAGATTTTTCTTGAGCAGTCAAAGTTACTCACCATTCAGGAGTCTTTCCTGAAACATGGTGCTCTCAGAATGGTTCAGTTCAATCAGAAGGTAATCACATTAGAGTTTTCCCTAGAACCTGAACTGGCATCTGCTTTCCAGAGGTCATACTGCATAAAGAGCTAGCCAGTTCCAAGAGTCCACCTCAAATTAGTGTTGGAGACAGCCTAATGGCATCTATTGTGCCACTAGAAAGGGACAGTTAGGGCTTTACTGCAGAGTCATCACAAGAGGAGACTTCTGCAGCATCCCCTCCCTCTTTTCTGTTCCCTCAGCATGAAGCATTAGTTTCCACAAGAAAAAGAGCACAAATATGTAAATAACTTGGAAATATGAATGGGAGCTTGGAGAGGATTAGTCTTTACAAGTGGCCATGTACTCAGCCTAGGATTAGGAAATTCTTCACTATACATGGGCAATGAGAACAAAGCAAGCAGGATGCAATGTTATGTACCAGAAGTTTAAAAGTTTGATCAAGTTATATCAGATACCTTATTTTGAACCACTGTTCTCAGAGGTTATTGTGGAATCAGGAAATAATCAAATTCCACTACTTTAATCTGTCAGCCTATTTAGCTCACTTGTTCTTGGCTAAATCTATCAATTTCAGTTTTTCCATAACCCTTATAGCCCACTCCCACTAATGTCCAGTTCTGGGAGCTAAATACATCAACAGAAATGAGGTGATTTTAATTACCTGAAAAAGAGGCTCACTGAGTAACTGCTAGAGCTTTTTAATCACTCTCTACATGGACACTAACTAGAAATGGACACATGTTCTACAGGTTCAAGATTTCTTCAAATATTTGTTCAGGACTTTTATTGTGGGACGATTTATTCTCAAAGCCCTGAGAAAGTTCATTACAGTTTTAGTAAGGGAGGACAACTATATTCAACAAACGTAGTTTAGAGTCAAATTTGTGATCATGTAAATTGATTTTAATGCAGGATACAAGATAAAAGTCCTAGAATGGGAAACAGTACACATTGATCTGTGCTCAGATGACCAGACAGTGATTAGACATCTGGCAATTTAATACAGAAAATTGAGTTTAACATTTTCTTCCTAATGCCCCCAATTTATTTCTTTCGTGGCTGAAAGATGAAGTCCCTTATCAAAAAACCCAAATGATGCTTGGCCGAAGAATTCTGCACAGAGAAGGAACTTTTATCTCTTTTTATCTTACATAACTTTGAGCTCTGCTCACAAATTTAAATATAACTCAATTTTTCTCAGCTTACTCAGCTTGATTTTCAATACTTTAAAATACTGCAGCACTTGGAATTAGATAAATTGCTAGGAAATCACAACATTACAAGGAATTGTCTCAGAGGTTAAATGTGACCTGTGCACAGAAAACTTTTCTAGAAGCTGTTGACAGACATCAGTTTGAACTTCAGTGTATGGAACAAAACCAGGGTTAGATTCAGCAATAACTATTTCTGCTTCTAAGGATCTGCCATTGATCCCATATCCCTGTCAGACCTGAAGGAACTGATGCTAATTTGTTGAAGTCCTAAAAATCTAGCATGTGAAGAATCCCCAATTCAAGCTCTACAAAAGCCACAACTCAAATCCTCTACATCTCAAGTTACCATTCTGTTATGAGGGAGCAGAGAAAAGGAAGGGACAGCTTTTTGATATTCTGTTATTGCCGTAAACATTCAGATGCACAGACAGTAGCTGGTGCTACTTAAGGCTTACTTTTAAACAACGAAATCCAATACTAAAGAAAATGAAAGCTGTAGAGAATGCTCCACTTCAGAGATCTCATACTATACCGTGAATCGTGTCTGTCACCTGGAAACCAGAGTGCTCTAGGCACGATCGCATGGGCAAGCCTGCAGCAGAGAACACATGCATATACAACTAAAGTGGTACATTACCCCCAGAAAACCCTTAATGCCACCCAACACAAATATATCCCCGTAAGAGGTGCTTGGTTTCTTTCAAGCCTTCTGCCAGTGCCAGGGATTTGTAGTTACTCCATGCTACAAACAGACATGGACACCAACAACCACAGAAGACGTTGATAATTACAGTTACACAGCAGTCTGCATTTTATTTAGTTACACAAAATAAAAGGCAGCAAGGCAGGTATGGAAAAATATTTACCACAGAACTGTGGCAACCATTTATACTCATTTTGCATCTGTTCACACAGAAATTGAGAGACCAGAAAGGAGCATTAGGTATACTGGTTTGTTTTTCCTCATTTGTATACAAGATTTTGTTTTGGCTGTTGTAAAGTAACAGAGCCCCAGTGAGTCAGAGTTCAAGGTTCTTTTGACACATGTAAAAGAATGGGAATCAATCCCTGATTTACCTTTTGAGAGGTGAACTTAAATTTCACCTTAATTTGAGCTTATTTTTTGTTGATGCCACCTTATGTCACAATCCTATTAGCATTTTTAAGATGCTACTTTGAATTTGAGTAGAAACACTATAGTGATATGAATATGAAATCCAGTTTTAAAGTCTAGACATTAAGTGGCATATTGTTGGATAGCCCTTTGTTTCAGTTGTTAACACTAATACAACAAGTTAAAGACATTTTGTCACAACAAGTTTTACTTTCAGTGCTCCCGTTTAAATTTAGCAACTAAGCTGGAGCAATCATAAGTGAAGCAGAGTAAGACATTTCCCTTTTTTAGTGTAGGACATATCTGCATTGTGCCTCAAACATTGGAGTTTTAATGTGGTTAGTACTTTAGCCTATCACAAGTACAATACTCGTCTTAAAAAAAAAGTTCTGCTCAAGGATATACTCAGGAGAAGTCCTTGATTTATAAACATCCATGCCAGTGTGACCATTCATAATAATGGCCAAGCCAGTTCAGTTCATCTCCACCCAGCTCCCCCCAAACAGTCATGCACACAAAAAATTGGTTTAAACATATCAGCTATGACAGAGGAAGGCACAAAGCCTTCCCTGTGTGGCAGCTTTAGCCAGCTGGCATGGTTTATATTGGATGAGTTTCATGTACTGACATTTGTGTCTTCCAAGTGTCATAATAAGCAAACTGGAGCTATTTTCAAACTGCAAAAAAGGTTCCTTTAAAAGGTGGCTCAAAGAATTATGGTGCCAGTATCATTCATTCTTAAGTTAGTAATCAGGGACCCATTTTTCACTTGTATTCAAAATTTTAACTTAAACTTGTCTTCTGTATGTACAAGAATTTGGTGCAGGTTGCTATAGATACACAGTATTTACAGTAAAGGGATAAAGAACTGATATCACTGGTTTGTGCTCCAATTTCAACAGAAGGTAAAATGGACAAGAGTTAAAACATGCTACAAAGGCTCAAACAAACAAGTGGTAACTACTAATACCCAGTGGCAGTTACAATTAAGTCATTGAAAATTAAATTGTGATTTTAGCAGAAGGTCTCAAAACTCAACTTACTTAAGCAGCGTTCCTTAATTTCTACAGGGTTTTTAACTTAAGCAACTTTACTAAAAGTATCAAATTACTCCGTATTAACAGGCTTGTCATAACATTCTGCTTATGCCACCCAGAAACTCATAGGAATCCTATGTGAGGTTTTCAAAATACCCAATAAAACAGTTTGCTTATATTTTAACTTGCATTTAAGGTAAAGGGGCTGGAAGAGACAAATGTTTGTTGACAAAAATTGTGAACCTCAATGCAATCAAAGTTTTACCTTGGGACTTTCTCTGCTTACTTAACCATTAGTGAACTGCACCAACAAGAGCAGTCATTTCACTGCCACTATGGAAATAAAGGAAGTTAGACATCTCAAAAGATCCTTCAACACCAAGAGCAGAAAGGTTAGAAAGTTATGAACACACTTTCAATTTTCAAACCAAATTGGTTCTGATTTTAGAGCCCAAAAATTTATTTTGATTTCTTCAGTAGATAGGGGCAGAGAAGAGGCAAGTTAAAAAATATCCTGAGGGAAGAAGAGGGCAGCCAAATTCTAGAGTCTACTTTATTTTTCTTTTGAAAAATAAGGGAAAGGCCATATTTCTTTACAGCTCTTGGGAAACAGAAGCTCTACCACTACAATAGTTTTACAGCCCATGTTCCTACTCAAGCTTTCTATAAATTAACTCAGCATTGCATTGAAACCATTAATAGTTCTTGAAAAGAACCCCAACTCAGCATCAATCCTAGGAGTCATTTTGAAAACAAAGTTTCACATGACCCTTTTTTCGCTCTGCTTTTAGTTTCTCTTTAAAACTTAGACTATTTAAGCTTGAATTACTGACCTTCTACACACTTTCCTTAAGAGTTTAACTTTCCCAAAACATATGGTGCTGTAGCCAAGCAATTCATGCTCTTCCAAACCACTGGAATATTTTACATATTTCTGGTAAAGTTTGTTGCCACAGGAAAGTTAACAACTCACATGATATAATAAAGGAACACTTCAAAGTCAGTAAAGCAACAATATCTAATGATATTTTTAATAGTGAGCTTGGTCAAGACAGCAGAAGCAGGAAGAATGGGCTGAAATTTCAGGAACAGGAAATCTTCTGCAGATATTGAACCAGTTGTTCAAAGCAAGTGACTGAGTACTGGAAAATATAAAATTAATGGATAATAAAACCAGACCCTCTAAGTCAAATAGAAACAATTGCCAACATACAGATGTAATGTTATGAAGCTGCAATTTTTCATAAGGTTAAACACTTACATTATGATTGCTTATTTACAATGTAATCGTTATGTGTAGCAGAGATGGATAAGAGAAGATCTGCTGTACAGTCCTAGAGTAACAGTCTGTCAGCTTTAGAAGAAACCACATGTACAAAATAGTCTTGCTTTTAAGTGCTACTATTTGAAACAGATTTGCCAACTGCTTCACTTAAGGTGTGACAAATTTCAATACTATTTACATTTTACTAGCCAAATAAAAGTATCATTAAAAGAGTTAGACAAAACATCCAGTTAAGCTTCTATGCCAGCTATACGGCACTCCACACATTCAGGAAAGCATATTTTGGAATGAGATGACTGTACAGTATTGAAGTTCACTCTTCATTCTTATTCTAAAACTATATTTTCAAATTTTCTAGCAGCACAATTACCCATGATATCTAATAAAATGCTTGAGTAGTGTACAAGCTTGACAAAACCTTCAACTAACCTCCAAGATTCATAAGTGCTATCAAGATTAAAATGAAGCAGTTTAGTCTCGCAATCTAGCTAGTTATGTCAAAGTTCTACATTCTGTACAGAAGCAAATTATTTTGAAACACCACAGTCCAAACTTAAGACCATAAACAAAACATTAGTGCCCAAACAAACAGCAAATGAGCCTTCAGCTAATTCACACCAGTGGGGATCTGCGTAGAAAGGAGTAAGTCCTAGACAATAACAAATCATTAAAAAACTGTTTTCAGCTTGCAATCTACCCCCCACCACAGAAACATTCCCTAAAGGATAAAGCTCCATAGTGTCACAAATGAACATCTCCAAACATATCACAGTGAAGCTACAGAAACCCTCCCACTCCCAAAGCACTCTATGTACTCACCATCTGCAGGATTGCACCGTATAAACGCAGGAGAACTTTCCGTGGTTCATCTGCAACTGTCTCAATGGTATCAGGTAGTGAGCACTGAAACAGCATGTTGCTGAGGCCACCTCTGGAGACAGAAATACATTGATTAGCTGACTTGGATAAGCACATGTTTTGTTTTCAGATTAGAGGTGCACTAAAAATCCTTTGGGTGTGATTAATTGGTCTGCTCTAACAAGAAAGTTTTCCAGCAGTACCCATAACTCATAACATACGAGGCTTCAATAAAACAATGGCAGCTTCATGCTTCTTAATGTACAGTTCACCACCCAGAGCTATTGATCCAAATCACAGCTCAAGCTATTAACAAACAGATGTAAAATGCAACAAACAACTATCTAGATCTAAGCAAATTATTTTCAGCCATGCTGGAGTCTTGTCAGATGCACTTGGCTACACAAGCAAAGCTACGGCAGAATAAGTTTAAAACCATTCAGTGAATATAAAACTCCAAGTTTGAATTAAGAGTTGCTATCACTGGGAGTGGCAGCTTAAAATTCAGCTATAAAGCATTGCTGATGAAAGTCTTACTTCTGCTGTCTTTCTTAGGGACACATTTTCAATTTTTTTTTTAAATTTACAATTAAAGCAATTCTTTATTTGAAATAAATTGCTCACGTATTTGTCAAATCTAAAATCACACTCAGTTTCTCTGGTCGAGTATCTATCTAGATTGATAAAGCTGTGGAAAACAAAACAAATGCTACCACTTTTTCCTGTAAAAATACTGTTGTTAAACAGTAATTATATTTAAAAACTAGCATGTTTGTGTATCATCTGAATGATTGAAGCATAGATTTTCCTAGTTTGTGCCTATCTTGATGAGATTCTAAGTTTCCTGAACTTCTTGTAGCTCATAGGAATACCCATCTACTTAACCCACATTTTCTTTACTGCATTGCCTTTCTGCATTCTTATTATTACCATGTATGAAATTTTCAAATTTTCCTTCTGCAAGTGATTTTGACTGTAACATGTAATACCTTGCAGTGACCTTGGATTACAAGAATCCACAGCAAAATGTAGTGTCTAAAATGCAATTCTCAGTCCTAACCTGACATTCCTTTCAATGCTTTTTCAAATATTGTTCTCGGCTCTCTTTCAACACAGTGGGGAAGCAGAAAAGACTTTCTGTAAAAAAAGGCTACCAAGAAGGAGACAGTGACTGGCCTACATATCCAAAGTCAACAACTGAGAAGAAAAAAAAGAAATCTCAAGAAAACAGGGTAAAACAGCAGCTGCACAATATGCTTAAGAAAGGAGACAGAAAAGAACCAGGTGGCTTGGCAGGCACTCAAAAAAGGATGTTTAGAGACAAGATATGAAGTAACTTTGAACCATGAAGGTTAACAGGTTGGAAAAAACCCCAAGAGACAGATGGAAAGGATATCAAAGGAAGAGCAGAGCCAGCTATTCAAAGGCAATCCAAACATTGGTTAGTTATACTAACTACACTTTCGGCTTTATCTGAACTGTGCTAGACAGATTTTTGTGAAAAAACATTTGCCACCTTTCCTATGCCTCTGATGAACTCTGGTGAAAATACCAATATTAAATAGAAGAACTAAGCACACTGAAAAATATAAGAAATACTGGACTAAAGCACAAGAATCTGTATAGTTACATGACTTAAACAAATGTTTAGCCTGCACAGTGTGTGAAAGCCCAGAAATTCTTTTTTTATACCAGACAAGACAAAGTGGATGCTGAACGCCACTAAACAGAAGTTTCACTACAGTTTAAGTTCACTATTTCATTTAAAACTTCAAAAGTTACCTGGAAAAGTTATCAAGGAAATCCATACAGAAGCATAATAAAAGGCACTGTTCTTCTGAAAGGTCAGTAGATTCAGCAGCTTGTTTAAAGGTCAAAAGGGCACATCTCACTCATACAGATAAAGCTACCAGTTATTTAACTGACAGCTGTTCAAGATGATTTTACAGTATTAATGGACACATTGGAGAATGCACACTGACTGAAACCAGAATTAGCAAACCAATATGATGCATTGCCCAGAGATGAAAGTGGTGAGAAGACTTTTGCCAAAAAAAACCCCAACTGCCAATTAGCATGGCCTTACACATTCTTAAGTTTCAGCTCCTCTTCTGCCAAATTTGGAAATCACAAAGCTATTCTGAAGTGGTGTCTCACACAGAGGTTTCCAAGAAATGCAAAGATAACCATGCTAAAATGTAAGGCTTTAGACAGTAAGTGCTAAAATCAGCAATACACACTAATACAGATGGAAACTTAATTAAGCAACTCAAACTAGACATATCAGACTAGTCTACTGTTTAGGAATTGTATTGGTTTTGTTAAAATTCTCTCCTTTCATTAACTCCTTATGATCAAGTCAAATGAGGAGAAACTATCTAGAAAAAAAAATACTACCTGCACTGGGTCTCAGTGAGTTGCTCATTTTTCAATAATGCTTTTAAAATAAATTTAGGAATGAGCAAAATATGTTTTAGTCATACTTTTATACATCAGAGCTTTCTCAACTGTGTATGCTCCCTTAGGTGCCTAGGGTAGATGTGTGCATGTTTTGTGAATGGACAAAAGTAGAAACATTGGGAAAGCAAACTGATAATAGTATCCTTTGAAACTGTCCCTGACTATGTTTGATCAGGTAGAACGATCAGTCTGGAAGATGTGAGACAAGCGGTGCTTAAAGGGGAAACTCTGAACTAACATCGGTTTAGTTAAAGCAAAATAAAGATGCTATTTAATTTTGCAAAGCAGGCAAAGATCTTCAGCACATTACATCATATGGCTTCCAGAACGTCCCCAATTTACATATTTCTGCTGCCAACGTGCTGAGTCACAAGCACTCGTTACTGTGTACTGTAGAAGATGACTCACATCATCGGTACACCGCGTTTACCTGATAATTTCTCAGTGCGGAGCAGCCAGGGCCAGCCCAGCAGGGCCCTTTTCCCCCGGCAGGGAGCTCGGGGCGCGGTGCAGCGGTTTCTGCCGGCTCCATCCCTCTCCCGGCCGGGCGCGGGGCCCCTCCCCCGGCGCGGGGCCGAGACGGGGCCGTCGCGATGCAGCAGCAGCAGCCGCCGCCCCCCCCGCACCACCACCCGCTCCGGGTCGGGGGCGCATCCGGCGCCGCCCCCGCGGCAGCCAGCCCGCTCTCACCGCCCAGTAAACCCAATTCGGGAGGGATTTAAAAGAATAAAGCGAAATTAAAACGGAGCCCCTCGCCTCTCCCGCGGGGGTCGGCTCGAACCCGCGGCGAGCCCCCGTCCCCGCCCCCTGGATGGGCTACCTCCCCCTCCGCGCTGACCTGATGGGGCTGATGCGCAGCTGCTCCTCCTGCAGCCCCCGCCAGGCCCCCGGCAGGAACTCTTTGCACCACAGATACGCCCGGCGCCGCGTCCGGGGGTCGAGCGGCGGCGACTCCTCCTCGAGCGGCGGAGGCAGCGCCGGGGGCAGGGGCGAGACGCCACCGCCTCTGCCCGCCGCGGTGGGGTCCTTTCCCTCAGGTTCGGGGTGAGCAAGCGGCGAGGGCGGCTGCCCAGCCGCGGCGGACCCGCGGCTAAGGATGAGTCCAAGCGGGGACGGGTCGGCATCACCGTTGCAGAACTTGGTTTTCATGGCGTGGCGCGGGGGGGGCGCGGCGGCCGTTGAGGCGGCGGGCGGGGGCGGCAGCTCGCGTGCGACCCTCCGCCGTCAGTGCCGGCGGCGAGTGAGCCGCGCGCTCGCGCCCGGCCTCCCTTTTATACGGCGTCCCGGCACGCGGGCCCGCTCGCGCCTCACGCTTCACGCCCGTTTGTCTGTGATTGGCTGGAGCGGGCTCTCGGTTCCGCCCTTGGAGCGGGGGTGGGTAGGGAAAGGGAGCGGGAGGGCGCGCGCACTCGGCTCGCTGCCCCTCCAGGCGTCTGTGATTGGTGCGCGCGCGCGAGGGGAGCACGAGGCGCTCGCCCGCGGGGCCGGGGCTGAGCCTGAGGGGAACGCTGAGGGAAGGTGAGAGGGAGGGAGGGAGAGAGGGAAGGAACAAAAAAAGGAGGGAGGAATGGAGAGTGGGGACACCTCACGGTGCACTGTGCCGTGGAACTACTGCTGCTGGGTCCGCCGTGATGCTGCGCTGAATGGGGCTGGCACCCCCTCAGGCGGGGCTGGCCTTGCTTAGGGCTGCTTAATGCGCCGGTGTTATTCACTCCGTGACGTGATATCGAAATATGTGGGAAATCTCCGCGCGGTGCGAAGTGGGTCGCGGCAACCAATAATAACCGTATTTAAAGTCCGCTCCTTAATGAAAGTGACTGAGTTAGTTACCGTGTGAGGGCTGGCTCATGCCCGCTTGGTGAACTGGTCTCTCGTGGCTCGGGATCACCCCTGAACAGAAGGGTAGAGCTACGGGAGCAAGAATAATGTCTACACGCAGTGCTTTGGACACGAGTTTCTTACAGCTTTGGCATGGCTTTCCTGTTTTGGGAAAGGCCAGCACCTGCCTTACTGTCCTTCCCCCGCCAGCATCCGAGTGTGGGAGCGGTGATGTCACAGCCCGCTGGAGGATCCGAGGCCTTCCCGCCCCTCTAGCGGAGCGGGTGGGACTGTCGCCTCATATCTTATATCACCTCGTCATAAATGAGCAGTAAAGCAATAAATCCCTTCAAGCCTTGAACTACCTCTGCACTTCCCTGATTTCCCACCCCCCCCCGCCTTTGGCTGTTCACCCTTGATGGTCTTTTTCTGTATACGAGAGACTTGCAGCCTCTTGTAATAAAAGATGCCATTATGGTGATCATTATGCCAGATGTGGTGATCACTGTTAAAGCTGGGAATTGCTGGGTTGTGAGGGAGTTCCTGATAGGCTCCTTCCCTCATCCTTCCCCAAACTATTTCACCACACGGGCAGCTCTCTCATTTTGTTGCATGCTTCACTTTGGCACTCTAGTGCTGGAAAACCTCCAAGGAGCCTACGGATTTTCTGGGAAGTGGCAGGAAAGGTCCAGAAATGGCTTTGGAGCAGGCTTTGTGCTGGCAAAGCAGCTTCAGCACAACCAAAGCTGTTTTGGCTGAGGCATACCAGACTCTAGTTAAGAGGAAGAGTGATGTATGAGTTAGGAATGCCAAACCAGGACAGAAGAGACAGAGATTTTCTTTTCTCTTTATACCACAGCTCTTCATTTATGAAATAAAATCCTTTAACTCAGGCACAGATTAGGGTGCTGGAGAGGAGACATGCAGTTGCTGCTGGAGATGGCTACTCAGGACTGCAGAGGAGTCCTTTCTTTTTCAGAACCCTGCTCAAGTACCTGACAACATCGCTGGTGTTGAATATCTCAACAGAAAAAATATGTGAGAAGAAGGGGTGAAAATAGCAAAAACTATGCCTTACACACAGGCTCTTCTATTGCCAGCTGCTCGAGCTTCACACTGGCTTGTCATGATAGCATGAATAACAGGACTTGCGTTTTTTTTCCTAAATAGAGTTATTTGACTGATTTTTTTTTTCTCTAGATTGCTATCAGTGTAGAAAGAAAAGGCAGTAAAATCAGAGAAAAGAAACATTTGTTTTTCCTGGATATAGAGAATTCTACCCACTTTTATTAGACAAGAAAACTCCATCTCGTTGCTACTGGCCATTTCACTGACAGCTGTTCAAAAGCTTTGCTTCAAAACCTCCAATAATCTCTTCCAATGAATCAGAGAATTTAAAAGGAGATAGGAAAATTATGAACTATTTTTTATAACCTTTTTATTACAACACACCCTTTCTTAGTGTAAGTTTAGCTCGGGTTTCAGTCCCTTAATGACTTCCGTTTTGATAAGTATCCTGGATCCATGTGAGGGCCACATGCATGTTGCCTGTAGACACTCGTTCTGCTCATGACACTGTTTATTGGTTTCATGCTTTCTTAGCAGTGAGCAACTCATAGCCATTCACTGTTGATTTTACAAAAAGGGTGTAACTCACCTGAAAACAATTCACTCTGTTTTCCAATAAACACTGTCTCTCTCCTGGGGAGCCACAACACTGCACAGCACAATAAAGGCAAGAACAAAATACTTGTAATAGAACTTGTGATATGCATAAGGTGAATAACCATAAGTGGCTGCAGGTTTAGTTGATATGTAGGCAAACAGATATGTTACCTGCCAAAGTGATTTTTATTTCATTGTGCCTAAAAGTAAATATTGGTTATTGCTTACGATGATGCTCATGTTTACATTGTGGGTAGGGGTTCTTTTAGCCACGGTACCCTGCATTGTACATTTCAAGTGTGGTTGGCTGGAGTGGGTGGGAAGCAATGTGATGGCAGTGGCACAAGCTTGCTCTGACTGAAATCTTAGGCAGCAGTGCCAGAGATATGAAGTGCATGGTCTGAAGGCAATTCAAAACTCAGCATAGTATGTGGAAAGATAGGAAAATAAATTTATTCTTATCCAAGAAAATTTTCTGCTGTTATCTAAGAACTTCCCCAGTTTGGCTCAAAGCGTTCAGGAGGAACAATGCATCAGAAATTCATGCAGTATGCATTAAACAGATAAACAGTATGAGATATTTTCCTTAGAGACCTACTAAGATGTACTTGTCATAAGTTTTAAGTCCACATTCAAATAAAACAGTTAAGAAAAAAAGAAAACAATTTCTTCTACTTATATGTGTAATATTTTTCTTCTCCTGAGGAGGAATCAATTACACTTAGGTAATGCTTGTAATCAAATTTAACAAAACTAAGGCTCAGAAGCTCCAAGACTGACTGACTAGTTAAAGTACTGAACTTGGGTTTGTGAAGACTGATTACGTTCTCAGCAGCAACTGATGTTTGTTTCTATTGAGAAGCACCTTGTTGTTAGGACCAATGCTTTATCCTATCTCATGGATTAGTCAATCAACCAGACATCTTCTTCAGTAATGGGAAAAGGCAAACATGTCTTCATGATCCTTATGTTGAATTTTACACCATAGCAACCAAACTGCATTAGCACACTTTTGTAGCAGACGTGGGTTCTGTATTATGTTCAGCTTCTGCCTCAATCTAATAGGTTAATTTGATGTAGCATCTAATAAATGAGACCTATTAAGAGAATAATTCCTCAGCTGCCTGTATCCCCATGATAACCTGGCTTTAAAGCCTGTAAAGGAAGTAACTGAGATAAGGAAGGTTAGGCCACAGACAAACACATAATGGCTAATTCTGCTGTAAGCAAGGTACAAGCTGGACTAAGCTACCCACTTCTGGTGTGAGCAGAGCCTTGAGACTTTGTATGACCTCTGCTATCAACATGGAGGGAGACAAAACTGCCAGTCACAGAAATCTCCTTCCCCTCAGACAGTAAAACACATTTTTTTTTCTCTGTAATTTACTTTGCCTTCAACTCCATACCATGACCACATAATCTGTTACGTCAATGGCTGAATAGAATATAATCGTGAGTCCACTACATCCTTTGAAGTAATGGAGACACTTCTGCAAGTCTTGATGGAAATTTTTATTTTTCATTGGCTTTGAATGCAGCCTTAATCATATATTCAGGAAACAGTCAATCATGTCTCTTGTCTATGACAGTATAATATGAGCCTTTTGTTAATTTATTAATTAGTGTAATTTAGTAAAGCTTATTGAAATATTTTTCCCCCATTTTCCTGTAAAACTTATATATCTGGAGGAAAGGGAATTGCAGTTGGCTTGATGCAATTTTATGTGATTTTATTCACACCAATTGCATTGTTACAGCAGATATATCTTATTGCTCACAAAAAAAGCTAAGTCTACAGTTCTGACTCATAAAGCACTCAACTTTCTTTCACAAGTTTCTCTCTTTTATTCCAAGCAGCAGCAGATTTTACTGGCAAGATCAGATGCCATCTAAGGCCAGATCTGCCACATGGCATAGACAGAATGACAGGGTGCAGATACTTATTTCAACTGAAAAGCTTGCAGACATCATAGTAGCAGTTGTTGATAAGTTGTTGATTCTTTATGAACCAGTAGCAGGTTGATACTGAGTCTGTGAATTTTGAAGCTAGGCTGAGCCCAAGACTTTGATGTGGGAACTGTGCAGTTGTTGCAGTCTGAGTGAGAGTTCAGAGCTGTCCTTGAGTCCCTCAGCCTCTTGGCTTACCTCCTGAGTGCACTGCTCAAAGGGGAGCATTTTGCCATAGCAAAGTACTCCCAGCCTACTCCTGCATTCAGGTTGCACTTGGAGCAGGGAGCCTGTTTTTGTTTTATGACTCCTTGGTTCTACATCTGGTCAAACGCTTGCTGAATTTTAAACAAAAATGAAGGCTGCTGTTTCTTGTTCCCTGCATCAACGGCCAAGAAAATGCTACTTTGAAAGACAGGGATTCAGAATGTTTGCAGGTTTGTGGTTGGATTTACACCTAGGGAAAATGCAGCTGCAAGAGAGAGGCTGCGCAGCTGTCCCCCTTTCCTCTTCCTCAGTGATAGGAAGGGTGATGAGAATGTGGCAGACAATGTTCTTGTAGATCTGTGTCTCCAGCAAAAATACTGCATGGAAAAACAGACAATAAGCAGTCCAGGGAGAATAGGGGAGCATAATATTTCACACAAAGCTCCCTTTGCTTGTCCCTTCCCAGAAGAATTTTCATCTTTTGTGCTTTGGCACTTTGAGACAGAGAGTTTCAGGACTAAATTTGAGACAAATATAGGTTGTTTTATTTTCCTGATGTGTTTTTTAGTTTCCAGCACCAAATAGTAGCAAAAAAACGAGGTGCAGCTTTGGTCCTTGAAGTATGCCTGCCAGAGCATACAGGGTTAAGGAGGGTAAAGGGGAGGGGTTTACCCTAGGCACTGCTCGGTATTTGTGTCTCCTGTGAATGCAAGGCGTGTGTTCCACCAGAAAGCAGCCCTAGCCAAAGGATAATATGCTTATTCATTTGCTATGTTGGTCTAAGGTAACCACAAAGACCTAGAGCTTGTACAGTGCCAGGTACTCCAAGCAGTACACTAAGATAACATTACCTGGCCCTAGTCCCAGAGAATGACTTTTCCCAGAGTCAAATCGACCAAGCTTATTATATTACAAGATACTTAATTTCATACTTTGCACCAATTTGGTCTCATTGAAGAAATAAATCTGGGAAACTTTCTTAGGACCTCAGATTTAAAAATCCAGTAGTAATAAACTAAATATTCTCTTATGTCTTTTAAAAACTCTAGCCTTGAAACCCTGGTTATGGCATGTATTATGGTACAACACCAGCTTCAGATGTAGCTGCAGCCCACAGAACAATACACCATGAAGTATCACTTTTAAATACAGGCTCTTCAACATCTGCTTTACTTTTGGACAGGAGCCAAACTCTTCCACAACTCTATCCCAGCTCCACCCCCCCTCCCACCCAGAGTTCAAGAGTGCAGCCATGCAACCTTTGTCAAACGAGATTCTTGTAGCAACTTCCCTCCCCAGCCTGGGGACTGCACAGACATCCTCTTGCAAAGGAGTCCTTCCCGAGCTATGCTCAAAGAAGAAAACAGTTGCTATAGTAACCACTTCTCTACCTGCACGGAATTGGCTCTCTCTTGCCTCTTAATCTTCTCTGGTTTTATTAGTTCTGGGCGAGAAGCAGCTCGTCAGGTCGGGGCTGTGCTTGGTTCTGCAGGCTGGAGGAATGCGTGCAAGGCGCTGGAGGGGGCGGGGGGTCCTCACCCATCAGGTGGTTGTTGCTTGCTAACTTTGCCTGCTGAAGAATGTCCTGTGTGAGGGTTGCCAGCACTGTCCTTTTGTCACAGAGCCACCCGAGCTGCAGAGGGACGGGCACTTTGTTTTCCGTTCATGCCCCAGCTTGTGGTGGAACCCTACTGCTATCTTGTCCAAGAGCAAACCTGCTAGTTGCCATCGCAGCCTTCCTTGTACATCCTTTGCAGCCTCACTGGGATAGATTGCAGCAGAAAAAGAAACTGAATACAGTTTATTTTCTTTGATAGCACATTTTTGCAACTCTTCTTAGGGTTAAAAATTACCACAAAACACTGAGTAAATTCTCAACTAGGCTAAATTGTATCTTTTCCAATATGTCTGCTGTGGTCAGGCATTACACTAATAGTTTTCTGCATTATGAATTCCATTGTGGAAGAGTGTAGCTGGGAGCCAAACAAACCTGGTACAAGGAATAACATTCCAGATCCACCTCTAGTTCTGCCTGTGCAACACAGACAAATTGCCTCGAAAAGGTGGGGTGTGTTCCACTGACAGAAAGTGGACTCAGGAGGGTACAATGTGGTGACTAGGGAGGGGGGAAAAAGCCATGGAATTAATTACTTTAGATGTAGTTTTGGCCACTAATAAAAGGCTGCAGAGAATCACGTAGAGCAGACAATACACTATAACAAGGCACCAAGCACTGTCACTGCTTGTGTTAAATGCTCTGTGTGCTGTGAAGGACTCAAAAACATTGACTGGACATCGTGACACACTAGGCAGCTAGAAGAGTTCCTTATGTTCACGTAGCTGCCATTACCATGATAGTAAATGCTCTATATTTAAGTACAACACAATAAAAAGATACAGAACACACCCACATCAATATGTTGCTTGAACAGCAGCCAGTAGTAAAATAGAAATGTGCATGCATTTCTAAAACATTTCAAGATCTATTATTGATCCAAATAATGAGGTAGGTCACAGACTAATCTTAAAATGATTTGGACTTTTAAAATATCTTTTTTTTTTACTCTTTTTGCTTGTTATGCAACAATTTGCTATGCAAAGCATGCATAGCAATGGACTAATAGCAAGCTGAAATAACTGATTTGTGATGGAACTTGTAACTCCAGTACTGCTGGTTATTCAAGCATGATACAGTTTCCCCCTATGTTAGGATGTAAAAAGGTGGATTCCAGATATGGATTCCAGACACCATAGTTTTGAATCAGGTGCTGATTATACTTAAGCAATTGGCATAGCGTTTATGGCATCCTGGCAGTTTCCCATTTAAGCCAAAGAATGGTTTCTAACTGGTTATTTCCTCATGGGCCATTAAACCTCTAACAGTCAGCATAAGGAGGTGGCAGAGGGAAGTTTTGGAAACTTTGGTGAGCCAAGCCTTCAGCAAAAGCAGCAGTGGAACTCTGCCTGGGGCAAGACACATGTTCTAGACATCTTCACCTACTCACCTCACTCAGACCCATTTGTTCCTTGCCAGTGATAACAATTAGCAGTCTGAAGTTACAGAGAGGTCATTGAGTTAGAAAATTATTCCATATAGACCCAGTGTGATTATTCATGGTGAACCGACTGCCAAAGAAGTGGTCAGTGGACTTGGAGCACACACGTGGAGGGCAGACAGTGTAAACAAAGGAGGGTCACCACCTGGAAAACTACAGGTCTTGTCTATTTTGCACAGACACTGACAATTTCTTAGCTTATATGATGAGATTTAAGTTATATTGCCATTTATAGGAGGAAACGCATCACTCTCAATTTTCTGGGCTCATTTATTTTATACATATATACATATATATATATATATATGTATAAATTCTCCCAAAAGATCAAATAATATTTTTAAAGTCAGTCCTCTGACCTAGTATCTTTGACAAACAGTATCTTGTTATTGTACAGGTCTTTAGACTTTCAATAATCTTGTAATTGCCATACCATCACAAAATGAGCGGAGTGGATTTTTGTGTGAAGCACTCAAATTCATCCAGATAAATGGCTTTCTTTCAGAAACAGTCACTGATAATGCTGGGGAGGTGAGGGTAACTTTATAGACAGCCAGAGTGATTTTGTGATATACCTAAACTACCTAAGCATAACAGCTGTAGATTGGTTTTTGACTCCAGAATTAAGCTCACTGTTAATTTGTGCCAGAACAGTGCTGTACACAACAGAGCTTTTTAATGTGAAATTTTGTAAGTAACTAATTTAATCCTAATTTGTTTCCATTTTGAAACACTCATGATAACAATTACTCATGATAACTAGAAAATATTAGTCACCAAGAAATTAATCCAGATTAGAAACCCTCTGACAAGAGAATGAAACCCATTGCCTCTTTAAACATAGCATGTAGTACTCAGTTACAGGTATTTAACAGATTTATTAATTAAATGCACTCTGATAGAATTAATTTCCCCTTTCCATTCTGATGATAACACATGCTGACTAAATTTACAAATCCAGTTTGTTATGTATTAACCAGTCATCTGGGAATCTGATTGAGTAACACAGCAGTTGTTGCAATACCAAGACTCCCATATAAATCATGCCCGAGTCCTAAGTCAATATTGGTTCAAATATTGATTCCCAGGAGAGATAGGGCTGCAGTTGAAGAGGTTACAGGTGCTGACCTAACCACTTCAGAGGGGACTGCTCCCTCCATGTTCATTTGAGATTGACATCAAAGTGCTCACTTCAGTTTGAATTCATGAGAACAGAGCATTTGCCTTCACTTTTGATACTGACAGTCTCTATCAGAACCTAGTTTTGATGTGCTAAAATCAAAGGTATCACATCGTGTTTAAGTACCAAGTTATTCAGTTATTTATACTCCAGAGACATGTAACATCTGGGAAGAGGATAGTGAGACACAAGAAGTTACTATTTATGTGGCACTAAAAGCAGGAGGGGAGTGGGACATGCAGGTATTTTTTCCCACTGATAGATGCTGTAACAACTGCTACACAAAAACAAGTGAACAAGCAGAAAAAGGAATATGAAGTTAAGGAAACAGTGAACATCAGAACGAAAAACTGTCTTCAACACTTTGGAAAATAGGAGTCTCTCATCAGTTGGAGGAAGCTCAAGGGAAAAGGAGTGCTGCACCCCATTTGTTTTAACTCTAACGAGGTATTGTGAGTCACATCTACACAGGCAATCTGCTCTTCCATTGCAATACAGCGATCTCCCTCACTTAGCCTTGAATCCCAGCTGTTCTTCTGAGTAGGACAAGCGCAGTTCTTCTTCACAGTTAGTGATCTAAATGAGAATGAGTTTCCCCAGTCTCCTGAGCACTGCTGTCTTGGTAAGTCCTTAGGCAGCAGTTAGAAAAAAGAGCATGTATACTCCATTCCAACCAGTCCGAATCAGTGGACTGTGGATAACATAAGCCAGGTGCTCTAAATCTTCATGTGTTGCAGATACTCATTTTAAGAGTGGCTCTGTAATTGCAATATTAACTAAGCCAGTTGCTAAGAAAGGGGTTTATACCACAAAAATGAAGTTCCTGTTTTGAGCAATTTAAGATAAGTACATTTACATAAAAACAGCTCAACCTGGCCTACTTCTATCTCTTAGAATAGCTCATTGTTTCTATTATTTAAAGCCACAGAAAATAAATCTATGCATTATCTTGGCTATCAAACCAACACTGTTTTCTTAATAATATTTGTAACAACTCTGTTGGAATCAATGCTTAGAGCATCACATCACATGAGACATGATATAAATCATAACATCTAACATAACATACCTAACTAGTCACTGAATTCAGACTGAATTCAGATATTCTAATATTAAAATAATAGAATATCCTGAGCTGGAAGGGACCCAACTTCTGACTGCATGTAGAGCAACCTAAAAAAAAGCTAGACAACCTAAGCGTGTTGCCCAAATGCTTCGTGAATAGTGACAGGCTTGGTGCCATGACCACTTCCCTGGGAAGCTTGTCCCAGTGCTTGAGCACCCCTTTGGTGAATAACTTTTTTCTAATATCTAACTAGCCCAACCAAACATTCTCTAGGTGGCATCTCTACTGTGATATGCTTTTCACAATGCCATAGCACATAGCAGATTGTTCCTTGAACTCTGTGCAGACTCTCCTTGCCACGGACACATCCCATGCATGCCAAACTGAATATTTCTGGTCTGCAGTATCTGCTGTGGTTGAGCCTCCCTACACTCCATGGAATGGAGAACAGAGCAAATTCTGTTATCTCTCCATTCCTTCTAATTGCCAATAGCTGTAAGACAAAATCCCTACATGTATCATTCTTCAGCACACTGTGCAATTAAAAACCCTTTCCTTACAAATGTAGTTAGCAGATTGCTCTGAATTGCACAATTGGTTCTTTTGTCCACTGGTTGACAAACTACTGAAGCGTTAAGGATCACTTTTGCTATTGCAATCCAGCTGCCGCAGCCGAAACAAACATGGTGGTTCCCAGCTCATTGTAGCCATATCTTTTCCTCTATACCAGTTGGAGGAATTCAGTTTGCCAGTCCTCTTCAAACTTAGCTTCCTTTTTGGGATGGGATTTTGCCAGGTGGAGCTCTGCCTTAGCTTCTCTTCAGACTTTGACATGGGCCTGGCATATCCACCACCTTGGAAGAGCAAAGGACCTCCAGCAGCAGCATATGGGACTTCTCTGTCACAAATTCCAGTAGGACATCAGGGATCTCAGCTATACAGCTCATCAAAACATGTCATGCCTCACAGCCAGACGTCTGATGATGCACGGAGTGATTCATTGCTGCATCTGGGCAGGAGGATGAGAGTGACCACAGCACTCTTTCCTCTATATATCATGGTAGGATCTGTGGTCTAGCTGCCTGGGAAAGCTTGTGCTGCCATTTGGAGAAATGCCAGCAGCAGATTCAGTGGCAGCTTGGAGAACCAAAACTGTGTGATACCCAACAGAATCACAGCTACATTAGACGTATGCTGAAACAACTAATTCAGGAACTAATTTCAAGAAGTGCTGCTCTGGACCTGATGTGCACCTTTTCTGCTGAGAAAAGACCTCTTGAGCCACTTTTGGTTCTCAGCGCCACATGGGAGCAGAGAAAGTATTGTAAGCAAGGTGTGATTGATTGTTATGTCATTCCCTCTCCACCCTTCTCTAGTGCTGGGTTCAAGGGGGCAATTTTGTACCAATGACACAGCCATTACTTTATGTGGAGGATTTTCCCCCAGCTTCTCAACAATAGCATATAAGAGTAGTGTGATTTCTGGGCATCAAAATACTCTATCTCAGCAATTGGCTCTGCTATGAGAAATAATTCTAGCTCATTGACCATTTAAAGCAAAAATTATTGTAATTACAGGTTTGCACAAGAACCGGAAAAAAATCCAACTTAATTTTGCCTCCAAGCACAATATCTGTAATGTTCCTGTCACTTGGAGGTTTCAGGACTGTCTTACAGAGCATTCAAATAAGAATAAGCTCTCCCAAACACACATCCTTAGTTTGTTTTCTTATTCCTGCACATAGATTTTACCACACATTGTTTTGCAGGGCTCTTTGAAACCTGCATTTATGCTAAGTGAAGAGCTAGTTTTCCTTGTGGAATCATGAAAAAGCCTATTTAAACCTTTGTAAGGGGTTTCCTTCTTTCATGGCTATGGCTGCCAAGGCTATTGCTTAGAAGGTTTTGATTCAGGGATGGACAACTTGCTTAGCACACTGACAGGGTATGCAGGATGTCAATAAGATGCTCCCCATGCAGAAGGTTTGAAGTGTGCAGCTATCCCCTTGTCTTGTGACAAGAGAATTGTACAGGAGGACAGTTCCCCTCCTCCTGGAGATTCCTTGTTGAGAACATGGTGACAAAACCACAGCCACATGGTGTGTCAACACAAGAGCAGAATCAGGCCACCTCTTCTCTGTCATTAGCCTATTTGGCTTGGGACATCCTGTATTTGTCTTTAGAAGGACACCAATGTCCCCTTATCTGCCTGGCTGTTGCTGTTCCCTGGCACAGCCCCAGCAGTCCTGTTATCCCAAGGAGGTGAGAGGCATAGGTCCAGCAGTATTGGCACCAGGCTGGGTCAGGCCAATCTGGCACTTGTGCATGACCAGTCTGTCAATTCAGCCTGAGGGATGCTGCCAATCCTGCCTCTTTGCTGCCATTCAAAATTGTTCCTCATGGCTGCATGCCACAGAAAGACACTGCTCAACTTGTTAAAGTTCAAACTGAATTTGTAGCCAAAAAAAACAACTCCTGGTCCCTTCCTGTCCTGAATTAGAATGACTTCAAAACAAATAGGGTGACCTCAAAAAACAAAAATAGAAGTGCTACGCAGTCATCACCTGCCTTCCTAGAAAATCCAATTTCCATCATTTGCACCTACTGGCAAGCTTCACAAGAGCTTCAGTTTTGTAAAGCTACACAGTCAGCAAGCCAGCCCTGAAAAGAATGACTTTCTGCCTGCAATGTTTTGTTCCCTACACCGAAGCCTGCAGGGGTCTGTTACACCTATTCTTCCCTATTGAAAAACCATCCACCTTCTTGTAAATTTGGTAGAGTCACAACCTGGAAAGGATTTTCTTGTTCTTAATAGGTTTTTCATTCACACTCTTATTGTGATCCACATCTCCTTTCACAGTGCAAAATGACTTGGGTCTCAGGATCTCCCTTGAGATTTTATTACACCAGGAGTGGAATTTCACCACAGACACCTGGGTCTTGGCTCAGCCCAAACTCCTGTGTGCAGTCAACAGCACCAAGGGTGAGCTTCACTTAACCCTGAAAATTCTTCAAACAACTGCTAGTTTCTTTCCTTTGGCTATTAAAGGAACCCAGACTGGCTAGTTTGGTGTATACCTCTACTTCTCAGATATCTAGAATGAAGATGTACACCATGAAAAGTGACGCTGAACTCAGTCTGAACAGGATTTAGCCTCTTGATTATTTTCTTACTGTTCACACAAATGAAGGGAAAGCTAAGCATGCCAGGAACGTGCTCTTTTTTTCTAGTAGGAGGGCCAGACTTCCTTTTGGTTTGTCGTCTTTGCAGCAAGGTTTCTTTCTTTTAAAGCACAAACATATGAGATTAGAGCTACCTAAATTCTGTATAGTCCTCAACACCTTGGATGAGACAGTCTCTGTTATGTCCTTAAAGAGCATTTGCAGTCCAGAGAGATGCAAGGTGCTCACATAAGGATCAGTCCATGCGTTTTCCCAGTTCTGGCCCTTACAGGGGCTTTTTGGTCAGACATATAATTTGTCTTCCTTGATTTCAAGCTTGGCAATTTGTTTGTGATAGGGCCCTCTTGAAATGACTGAAGACTGCCAGGCACACGCAGAGGAAGATGTAGCAACTGCTACAGGCAGCAACAAGTAGCTGTGAAAAGTCTACCATGTCTTAATGGGAAAGCAAGCTAGGACAGAAGGGAGCTGTTGCAGATTTTCACTGGGAGGGTGGGAATGTGTGTTGGCCTGCTGTGAAGAGGGCAGAGGGCCTGTTTTTAGATGATGGCCAGGATTAGGTAGACCAGGTTGTTTGGGGAGGGATGAAGGTGTCTGTGTCTGTGTCTCCTTGTTTCTTCAGAAAAGAACTAGAGAAGAATCAGCATCAGCACAAAGATTGAGCATACATGCTGCAAAGGCAGAAAGGATGGTATTTTCTGGCTTAGCCTAGTTGTTGCTTTTGGCTGATAACCAGTAAAAATAAAACTTTACTGTTATTATTACCACATTTGATAGATCAGTGGGAAGGGCAATCCTGCCACCAGATAGAGAGTAACACAAGAGAGAATCTAATAGCTCCCTCCTATCCTTTTCTCTTAGACTGTGCTAAAATGATAACACTTCCTTATCTGCAAACTAACAATAGCTTTGCAGCAGCATAGGAAAGTTAAACAAGCCTTGAGTCAAGGGGATGTAGAGATTACCCCTAGGCACTGACTAAAGCTGTAGACCACATATTCTTCTGGGGCAAAAAATCAACCTGCAAAAGGAATATGTTTTGGGATGTTGCCTAAAACTGTAGTCCTGTGGCTCATCATGTTCCACCTTCAAATCTCTCCCCCAGGTGCTGGTCACAGGCTAGCAAGATCACAGACATGAAGTTTTTTGCCTTTAGATCGGAATGTATCCCCTGTCAATAGCAAATAATGCTATAGCAGTGGATTTCATCCAGGCAACGACAAAAATAGGAAAGAAACCCTGACATTGAGCCAGCCATCAATAGTCACTGCATGGTGACTGAACTAATGTGCCCCCAGGAATTGTCCTGCTATGGAGAGATTTCCTGCACATGGCAGGGCAGGGAAGAAGTGAACTGGGAAATTTCTGCTCTTTTATTTATGTTCAGAATCAGGTAGTTTGCAGCTGAGTGGTGAATTCTTTCAAAGCATTCTTAAAGGAAAGACAGAAATGTAGCTTGGAGCAGTTTCCTTGCTAGAACTGCATTAACTCTGAATAAATCCACTGCACTGCATCATGCTAATCGGAATAGAATTCCTCTACTTCTTAGAAAGCTTTTATGTTGCTAGTTATTGAAATCACAGGCAATATACTTTGCATTGTACTTGTATGATTCTCCTCCCATGCTACATCAAACTTATTTAAAATATTACAAACTTCTGAGGAGGGCTTAGTTCCAAGATGTACTTTTTAAACATTCTTAGCTTTCCCCTCTGTAAGGTGTATGGTGTGTTCTTCCACACCCACCCTTTGGCCTTGAGAAGCCAGTCCCTTAACAAACCATGCCACGCTTTGTTTGTTTTAGTAATTCTTACCCAAGGTCTTTATCTTAGAATCCTGTTTGTGCAGCTTTGGACAAGATTCAGTACTCGGAGGGGAGGGTGAGTGAGGTGGGAAGGATTTTTTACTGCCTTTAGTATTTAATATGTTATCTCACCTGCGACTATTAAGTAGATGATTTACAAGCTTGTTGACACTGAGATGGTGCGAGTTTCTGCCCCTTACAGTAGATGCAAACACAGCTTGAGAGAACAGATATAGGAGCAGTAAGGGAGGGCTACAGAGAACTACAGTTTCCAGCCTGTACACAAAGCACCCAGGAAATCTTTGGAGAAAACACAGTGGTGACTAGCCCTCTGAAACCCTTTACCTGCTCTTGGAGGGTCTGTTCACAACAGCAGCACACTAAAATCACATCCATCTTCTCTTACAGCTGCAAATTCTTAGAGTGCTACTCCACACAGCGAACTTGCTAATGAGAGTTATGTGTCAGTCCCTGACCAGGACACACTTGCTGAGGCCAGGCTGCTCATGCATCCTGAGCAGCATGAGCTGCTGCTGTAGGAGCTTAGCAGCACAGTGCAGGAATGCCTGGAATGTTTCAGTCAGCAGGTACGTCAAAGATCCTTCTCTAGGAAATGCCTGCACTTCTCATAGAAGTAGTCCCCCAGCCCACTGTCCCTCTGAGATAGTAGCAGTGGGCTCCCTCCTCTCCCCTCCAAGCCCCACACAAATCAAAATTTTCTCTCCAGCTCCAGTGTTAACCCCAGCTTCCCATTGTGAGGCAAAATCATCATGGGAAATGAAAATTCCACATATCAGTGTCTTTCCAAACATGCGGTGGGTCTGGATACAACCTTGGAAGGCAGGCTGCTTTTAGAGGATGATCCCCTCCATAGCTGTGGAGTCAAATGCTCGCAGCTCATCGATTCAACAGCTTCCAACAGCCAGAAAAAGAAGTTGCTCATCTGCCCGTTTCAGGCAAGAAAAGTTATCATAGTTTTAAAGACCGTCTCTGCTTTTGTAATAATCTTTCCTATGCTGTCTCCATCTTACCCTACCTGTCCAACACTGAAACACCTTGAAGACACTATGAGTTAAATTTTCTGACAAGCACTTCCCTAATTTCCCATATCTTTTAAACTTCTCACCTCTACAAACCAGTGCTTGGTAAAAAACCTTTGTTGCTACTGCACTAATCACCAGCCTAGCATATCAAGTACTTGTTCTCCATTGTCTAGGGCTCTTGTGGGAAAGAATGAGATACAGTATGGAGCCCTCTTTAACACATCCTAAAAGTCCTTCCTGAACTATTCTGACTGTGAAATACCTCTGTCCATTGGATTAATTCTTACCATTTCTAGACAGATAAAATGACTGTCAAGAAACATCAGCTCATTTATAATTGGTTAAGAAACTTCACTTCTAGAAGGGAAGAATGCAAATCACTGTAGTTTGGTGCTTAAATTGACAGGAAGGGTAGGCAAGTCAATTTGAGGGGAAATGAAAACAAGGCTAGTTGCCAACTTAGCAGTGTAAACCTCTGGAAAAACACCAGTCAATAACATCTCCTTTCTTGTCTCCGGGTTCACTTGTATTACTTGAAACAAGATGCCATCAACCAAACCAAACACTTGAGGTTCTATGCCACCATCTGCCCCATTCCTGAGATCTGTGTTAGGAGCACATGATCAGGGACAACTGAACCAGCTATTCCAAAATACCTTTTAGTCACCCCGTGCAAATAGAGGTCTCCTAAGTAAGCTGTAGGCACATATCTTGTACACAGACAGGATAAGCAGAGTTTTCTGAAAGAAGAATTAAAGCAAATTTCAGTGTTTCATACACAGTGGCAGGCACAGTTAATTGATTTGCTGAATATAAAATATTAATTTAACATATAAATTATGTTTTAAATGAGAAAAAATAAGAGGAAGGAATAAATCAATTCACTTAACTCTTAATTTTCTCTATTCTGGCAATCTACTAACACCAATAGTATTGGTGTTCAAAGGAGAGATTCCTCCAGTGTTCAATCCATTCATTGTCACTGTTGACCTATAGCACTGGTAGAGGGCAGCTCAGTCCTTCCCAGGCATTAGGGCATGGAAAGGCTTGTTGGACAGGATGCATCCATTTCAGTATCATGAAACCCCTCCTGAGACAAGCTGCTGCTGCCTGGGGCTCAGTGGGAAAGGGGCTCTGCCAAAGCCATCGGATTGGAGATCTTCCAGCATGGCAGTGTTAGAGACAAACAGAGCTGCAGTCCTGAGCCGAGGAGCCTGGGTACCAAAGCTGCAGCCCCAGCACTGCTGAGGGGTCCCTTTCAGCTGGAATGTCCAGGACTGTGGCATGCCAGGCAAGCTGCCTTGGCCCGGTTTCCCAAATGCTGTACCCAGAGACAGACTGTACAGAGCATGTCCTGCACAGAGAACACCACTGTTGTGCTACGGCTATTCCTCTGGGACCCAATGTCACACACAAATCCTGAGCAAAGGGAGAAATCCATCTGCCAGGGACACATCAGAGAAGCTCTGAACTGCAACAGGATGTGCAGTGCCCAGTCAGGTGCTTCCTGTTAGTTTTGTACTCCTGTAGGCAAGAGAATCCATCTTCAGTTTTTCCCCAAAGCAAAGCTGAGTAATGAGGCCCTGCCTAGTTTCCTAAAGGGAAAGTAGGGCCTGTTCTCCATGTGCACTGGAATGAACTTGAGGAAAAAGGTAAGAAACAGCCAGCTCTTGCATACCACTTCTAGGGCCCAAGAGAGAGCTACATCAGTAAAACTGGGGCAGCTTCAAGGTTTTTTTTAACTCAACAGTGCACTGACATCCACACTACAGGCTTTGGTGAACCTGCCAAGTGTGTGGTGGAGTTGGTAGGACAGATATCACTGAGTCTCTCAGTGGGTCTGGTCTGCCACTGACTAGAACTTCAAAGAAGATGAAAAATGTTACCTGCTCAGACTAGCTTGCATGGATGGTGCCACAAACTTTAGAGGAGAAGTTAATTTGACGTGTCTTAACTTGTACAGAGAGAAGAATTTCCTTTAAATCATAATTGCTCTACCAGCCATAAAATCTCAGATTTCTGTTTGTGTACAACACTTCTTCAAAAAAAGGAATTATACTGTATGTATAGTTAAAATCCAGACCCTGGGGAACTGCAAACTATACTATGTCTTCTAGAGAAGTAGCTTCTAGAAGAAAACCCGACTCTGGAGAAGGGGCAAAATTTTTCACAAAATTGGGAAAAGAAACAGAAAAATTCCTTACTCTTGTATTTCTGCTTTCTCCCACATGGTGTGTTCGTTTATGTCTTTCACTGCATGAGAAAATGGTTGCAGTTGCCTGGAAATCTCAGTGCAAGGTCCCTCCGCCTCAGCACAGTTTAGTCTCATTAATCTTTCCAAGGTCTCCTCTTTCCACTGTCTGTTTGCCCTTCCTTCTCCTGGGTCTTCACTGTCTGTTATTCTCTCCTGCTAAGGTCACTCTTATCTCTTCTTGTTCCATTCTTTCTACCTCCCCTCTTCTTCTTCTGTTATCATCTTTCATGCAAATGCCACTCACCTCCTCTGTTGTCTCTTGCTAACTCATCCATTCTTTATCCCTTTCCAGAACAGCTGAAAGACAGGAAATGGGTTGAAATAGGAAAAACAACAGCTTTCAAACCTGGTTACAGGACTAGTGTTTCTGCTGTCTCTCATAAGTGGAAGTCTTTGCAAAGAGACTTTGCCTTTCTGCTCTGGGTGAAGACATTATGTTCTCACATAATGTCTCGGTTTGTAACAAGAAGTTTGGTACATGCTGGCTGTAAGAGCAGAGGAGAGACAGAGCAGGAAGGGCTGTGAGGCAGTGTTCAGTTTGAACTGCAGAAAATAGTACTTCCAACTGGGAATAAGGGCAGTCCATGGTATCAGCTGCTCTATTTCTGATTCACAGCTCAGGAGGCCTCTATTTAACGCAGCCCCATGTTCAGCAGGTAGTGTGGCACATGCACTTCTGCAAATACCAAAGTGATGTTCACTCACTGGCAGTGGTCTAGCTATTGGTATTCCAAAATTAGGGACTCAGCTCCATCCCTGCATGCTGAGTGCAACAGCTTAAAGCACTGTCGCCACCGCTGCTGCATAGTTTGCTCTCAGTGCATGAGTGACATAGGGTGTCCTCTCATTGCCCCAGAAGCAGGACAATAGCACAGGATTTACAGAGCCTGAGGGAATGATTTGCTGGAGCATACAGTGTTGGCCTGGTTCCACTACCATGGAGGTCAGGGTCAAATCGGCCATTGGCTTATGAAGCAGCTGGTGCTATTGAAAAATGCCACCCTTGGGCTTTGTGAACTTGGGCTGTTTTCTCGATCCCACAGTAGAATTGAAAACATCTTTCATCCACAGCACTGTTGAGAGAATGGGCAGTAGCTATCTAGACAAATGTCTTTTTCTTCCTAATAGCACTTGGAAATCTGCCCTTAAACCAGACTCCAACACAAACTGACAAAATCACAACCCTTTAAACAGGAACTACTTCCCTACATAAATTGGTATGCAAGTAGAAGGGAGAGAGCCTGGTAGTTGTCAGTACCCATCTAAGGCCACATCCAAAACTTCAGCTGAACTTAGCTTCTTGCAAGAACCTGTCCTGTTTGGTGCTTTTTCTCCATGTTTAAATAAATGCCCAGACTCAAGCAAAAAGTGACAATAAAAATCCTGGGAGACTGACTATGCATGACTGTCACAGTTTAAGCATCACTGTTGTGCTTTTAGATACAGACATATCCAGGCACTGCAGTGCCAACAAGTAGAAGGAACATCTGAAAATAACTTTAAAACTTAAGGCACACAATGAAGTAATGAAACATGGAAGCAAAGAGCTAAAAAGACACCAAAATGAAGCCTAAACAGACTAGCCAACATCAACAAACAAAATTTGCTGCACACCCAGCCTTGACAGAAAGCAAGAATTCCTTCTGAATTCTTCTGAACAAAATGTCTTTTGAACAAAAAGATTATAAGACTGAGATTATCAACTGTCTAAGAGTCTTGTCCCTTGGGTGGCACCAGCCAAGAGGTCTATGGTGAGATGGCAAAATGAAGTAATACATACTGTTATCTCAGAATACATTACAAGGCTGAGGTGGAGATGGTATTTATATTGGCATTCAAGTCATGCTTTTTTCAATAAAAATGTAATTCTGTGGCTCTATAGTGAGGCTGTGGAGGTCCAGAGTCTAAGGTCAGGCCATCATAAATGGGAATTTACTCATGCTCAGCTGACTTGGATGTTGCCCTTTGAATGGACACATCAATGATAGGAGTTAAACTGCCTCACCCACTTCCACTTACCTCCTTCATTTTTTATGCCATTTTGTCAATGCAACCTGGAAGCAGAGATGACAACTCAGACCTGCAAGAGTGAACTTTGGCTGCTGTGTGAAATGTTTACCCTGCCTGCTGTGTAGTGTCACCCACCAGGCTGCAAAATGAACTATATGATCTGATGGTTCAGATAACACTCACCTACAGAGACAGAGCAAACTGTCAAACTCCAACTAGTGCCCCATGAGCTACAACACTGTAATATACCCCTCCAGCCAAAGAAAGGACACACACAGCTTTATGTCTCAAATCCCACTGTGCTCATGTACAGAAAAGGGGACGTAAGCATGGCCTACATAGTGTTAAATGGGAGTAGAGGGGGCTGTGCACAACATAAGCTTTTTGCAGGTGCCTTCAGCATGTCTGCTTGTACTAACTTAAACGAGGCTATACTCTTAAAAGTTTACCCTGTTTCAGGCTATGGCTCTAGAACAGTAGTCTCCTAGGAGTGCTGTTAGCATTAATACCTTGCACTGTCCTCAATCTGTCCTTCAGAAGGCTGCCCGATGCTCCCTGGAAAATTTCCCAGTGGTTCAGCTGACAGTAGCATTAAAAATCACAGCATGTGTCTTTTGTATCAGACATTCAGAGATAGCACACTGCAGAGATGCAATTGTTGCAGCTATGTGCTCTTAAAAGACTGCATCTGTCCCAGGGAACGTCTTTACCAGAGATGACCATCTCCAAGCAGACAGCTGCAGATCTCATCCAGTTTATTCCCCTAACAGCTATATAACTTCAGGTCTGCTGCAAAATTCCCTACTCAAATTTTGCCCTTAATTTGAGGGTCATCCATGCACAAAACCTCTTAGATCTTTCCAGTGGCACATCAGAATAAAGATTAATACTGTTATTCATGTGAGTCACTGCTACGATAGCCTCCCTGGCACACTAGTTTCCCAGGAATGCTGTTGAACAGATACCTTGTGCTGTCCTCCTCATCTTGTCCTTGAGAGTTCCTCCCATTATTCTTTGGAAATTTTCCCAGAGTGGTTCAGTTTACAGCAGTGCTAAGAATCACAGCACATGTCAGTAGATGGTTTTATATCAGGTGCACTGGGATACAATGCAGCAGAGGCTTGAGTATCACAAAGTTAGCTCTGTTATATTCCCCCCTTGGTTATTTAAAAAAGAAAGAAGGAAAGGAAGGAATAAATAGTGAAGTAAGTCAACAAGAACCCACAATCCATTCCTTAAGTGGTAACCAGGCTACTGTGCTTTGGAACTTTTCCTGATGCAACAAAAGACACCATGAAGACAGGAACTTTGGCAGCAGTGGTTTTGAACTCTACATCCCCCAACTTTCCTCTGTTTTTCTATGCATATGTTACTGGAAATATAATCATCTGCTAGGGAAGCAGTCAACCCCCAAATGGATACCTAAGCAGCAGCAAGCCTCTGGAAGTTACTATTGCTAGAATAAAAAGGAGGTTTTCAGCAAAGCAGCCCCAAATTCCTGAATTAGCTGATGCCCTCCTTTGCCTGGCCACTGTCACCATAGTGACCACAGGAGCTGCCACCGAACCAGTGCCCTGCGGCTTGGGACGGACGCAAACGGTACACCGTGCTGGGAATTTAGTGACTGACTCAGGGCCTGGTGATGGGGATGTGGGCTGTGGGACCAGGCCCTGGGAGCAGCCTTGGGTGTAATGTGCTGGGAAAAGTGGCTTACAGAGAAGAGGGCTGCAATTCCTGCCCTGAATGCCAGCCTTGAAGGGCCAGCACTGCCAGAGCTGTTGCAACGTTACCAGAGGAGTCAGAAGGTGAAGCAAAAAGAGTTGATGATGTGGAGCATGAGGAAAGAAAGCATTGACAGCAATACAGCAAACACGGTTAAGCTGGAGCTGGAATAAGCAGATTCATTCCCTTCGACATCATTTGTGTGGACTGCTCCCTCTCCTGGGGAAAACTTGAAAAAAAAAGTAAAAATCACAACCCAAAGCAGTCTTCAAGCAAACAATGCATCCCCAGGGTTCACAGGCAGACAGGCCCCCTGCTTCCAGGTTCAAGCTGGAGAGGGCAAGGTGCAAGACCCCTGTGCTGCCCTTCCCAAACAGGCTGTGTCCTGGATACAGGAGCCCCCGGGTGGTGAAGCCATCTGTGACCTCTGGACGTGCACAGCTAAGCACTGCTCCAGCCTGCACAGACAACAGCAACACTGTCTTCTCTCTGCTTGGTGCTGCTTCCAAGCACCACCCAGACCATCCTCCACTCTCAAACCACTGGAATTGTCCAGTGGCGCAACAGGCGAGGCTCCAGGAAACAGTGCTTGCAAGCACTTTTCAGAGTGAATGCTGGAGTACAATTTCCTCTTTGCTGGGAATTGGACAGAAATCACCAGTTCAAATCTATATTGCTGGTAAGGACTGACAATTTTTTGCCACAGAAATGAATTTTAGAGTCTGTGAGTGAGGAAATGGAAGGACAACCTTGAAACATACTCTCATGGTGAGAAATGTCCACCACTTACTTAATCTTTGCTGCTTTAGGACTCCAAAGTCCAGTTAAAATCTTTACAGTGAAGCTAGCTCAGAAGATCTTGCAATAAGATTAGAACCAGCTGGTAAAAAATGGCACATTATTGCAGCCAGTAAATACCCACATGAACCAGCCCTAGAGAGGTGAAAGGCTCTGCTGAGCTTAACAGCTCATGAGCATGTAGCATACTGGCTGATACTGGTGTATGAGTAATGCCTCTTCCTTCTAAATTCTTTCCCAGTTGATGACCTTTGGTGTGGAAAAGCGATTTAAATGCACACAATTAAAAATGAGAAAAGAATTATTTCCATTTTACAGGGAGGGGGACAGGCTTGCCTGTAAACAGAAAGCAGTTGCAGGATGTAAAAAACCAAACAAACTAATACTTTCCAGATCCCTGGAGTTTGACCAAAGTCATCCACCTTGTCTACTTGCACGTGCTATCACAGCTTTGTGGAACCTTTCATTCTGGTGATGCAAGGATATAAAAAAGCCTTGCTTGATTCTTAATGGTCTCTGGGAGTTATCATATGATACCACGTCAGGCAATCATGCAATCAGCAAAGGTCATAAGACACACAGCCATTCCTCTTGGCTTTACAGCTGCTTTCCACAGCCAAGATTCCTCCTTCTTACACCATTTTGAAGTCAAGTGCAACAGCACTCCTGCCTGCCAAGCCCTGGGAAGCCCTGCAATAAGTCAGGCCATGTAAGGGGCACATAATTTTTTTATGTCTACAGATGCCAACAAGAGAACCATAATGGATTTGCAACATCTAATTAGTCTAAATGGATTCTTACTGGCTGCAACTGCATCTGGTTGGCAGCATAAAAGAGGTGCAAGTCTCACTTGCACAGATATGGTAGGTTGGGACAGGGGTGAAAGCTTTTCCAAAAGATAAAAGGGAATGTAGGAAAGTCATTGTTGCCCTGTATCTTCTACAATCTAAAAGAAAAAAGTGTTCTAATAATTTTACTGTTCTAACTATGTAAGATACAGGTACCTAATTCAAGGCTCATACTACATACATAAAAATTTGTATAACTAGGAAAAGTCCTTGTCCTGAGGAGCTTATAGCTTTATTTGACTTAAAGGCTTTATTAGGTGATGGGCAGGATCATCTCTGTTTTGCAGGCAGATCACAGATAAGAAGCCAAACTTCAAATGCTTCGGTGATGTGTAAGGTAAGCCTAATAAGGTGAGTCTGAAGGAAGCACAAGAACAGAAGTAATAAATATAAGGTGGAAAAGTTCAGGACTATACAAAATAATACCCATTGCAATCTTCCTTGAGCAATGCAGCCAAGAAGTCTTGATTCCCAGGCATTCAAATAAACTGCTCCTTTCCTCCAGAGACCGCCCCTCTGCTGCTGGGACTGCAGCATGGAATGGCAGCATGGATGCCATGGAATGGCAGGATGGCTCAGACTCAATAGTGCACAGTGCTGTGCTTGTCACCAACCCACCTCGACCACAGATCATGTGTGCAGACTGGGAGGGCTGCAGTGAGGGGACAGATCCCCTTCTGCCTCCCCAGCCTGCTACTTCTGGAAGAGGCATTTCTCAGTAAACTGTGGAAAAGCTCAGTTCTCAGGGCCCTTAACCCACTGATAACTACGACTACTCAGTCACTGTTAAAAGCATCTATATATGCTGTTTTGGTAGATTTGGTAGATTTCATAGATTTGGTAGAGCCTCCTATCTCCTCACCTTTTCTTTAAGTCAGTTTGACTTTCTGGAGCACCCAACCTAAGCCAGACTTTCAGAGCAGATCAGCATTTGGGTATTGTTCTGTTTTTTCTGAATAAATAAAATTTGGGTTCTGGGACCCAGTTCAAAGGCACACAAACAGCTTATAATAGTCAACCAAGATTTCCAGCACCCCTGACCATTGTCACCCCTGACTGGATGTCCCAGCCAGTCAGGGTATTCTTAAACCTCCACAGAAGGTCTTTTCTCTGCACTTTAATCAGTGTTTAGGAGATCAGTGCTATTTCAGAGTGTATCACTGCTCTGTTCCCTTAAGGAACTAACTGCTAACTGTAACTCTGATCTCCTTCAAGTCCATTGGGACACATGATAGACTTGCTGCATTGTTCTGGGTTATTCTTGATCTAAAAAAGATGCATGGGTAAAAGTAAGAGTATGTAGATGGAACCCCATGGTTTCTCTGAGAGCAGCAAGGCACGGGTGCAGAACAAAATAAAATGGCCACATAGCTTGGGTTGAAGGAAGGTCAGGTAGTGTTCAGCTTCATCTTTCATTTTTTATATTCACCCGTAATTTTTATTAAGACTTCACAGAAATGATTCTACCAGGTCTGCTCAGATAATAAATACCTCACTGTGTAGGGGAGAATAGAAAGTAAACCAAACATGAGAGAGTTCAGTATTCCAGAAAGAGATGCTACCTAGATGGCCAGGATCTTCCTACTGCTGATAGCACATAGCACAGAGGTGCAACCCCATAGCAAACACTAATTTAAAAGCACTGCTTAGCAACAGGACAGGCAGCAGCCAACTTGCTCTCACTTGATTTTGGGAGCTGTAAGACCAGCCAACAACCCTTCCCCCTCAAGAACCCATACAGCATTCCTGAGGCAAGTGTTAATACTGGATCTCGACCAAGAGAGAATTCCTACAGACTCGGGGGACGAGAGGAGGATGATACGCTGCTTGATTTTTTTCCACTCTTTTCCCCTCATGCCCCACTGCTCCTGTACTTGTAGTGCCCCTTGCACAAGGACCTTTAACACAGTGGCAAGCAGCTCCCAGCAGGATGCGAGGCACAGCAGCACATTTGGCCTGTCTGCCATTGGCAGGAGTTGCTCTGACTAATGGAAACAGCAACTCGAGACAGGCATGGAGAAGGCTGTAAAGTGCTAAACAGGGAAACTCGCATGAAAACCGGCAAGAGCACAGCAGCATTCAGCACCAAGTTATTCCCAAACTGTCCTTGCCGAGCATGGCTGGTTGTTTTCTTCCCCCATGTAATGCTCAGATGCATTCCCAGGATACCTCTCAGTACAAAACAATAAATGGCCAAACAGCTTCTAACTACTACGCACTGGTCTCTTAACCAGAAGCAGGGCTGCAGGGCTGAGAAGTCCCTCTGTTGGAATCTTAGTGCCACCTTGTGCTGGGAACGGTAACAGTCAATGGATAAAAGCTTGTCCAGAACAGCAAGAGAGAAAGGGGAGGAGAAGCTGTCGTTGGAGCAAAACTGCATTAGGTGTTTTGGCTTTTGGAGATCTTTCCTCTCGGTACAAACCAGCATCGCTCCCAATATCCCGCTGTAGGGGAGAGTTCTTGTATGAAGGGACAGGTGGGTTACAGCGAGAAACTTTTGCAGGTTTACCCTGACCCCAGACAGCAGCTCCAAGTCACACTTCCGCTGTAACTGTGCACAGATAGCTGCAGCTGGCAGATGCCAGCTCTGTCCTTGGCACAGGCAAGTCCAGGGACAAACAGTGTCACTCAGACAGGAAAATTTTGCTGAGTAATACTGACATCCCCTCTGGAGCATGGTGTGCAACAGGTAAACCTCTAAGTAGTGCAGGTGTGGAAGATGAACCAGTAAAATGCAACAAGCATTTTACAGAGCAATTTCCAGAAGCAAAATACTGCTATCCTAAACCAATGGACAAAGAAGAACCAGCTGACTTTATTGGGGGATATAAAAGCAGAGTTTGAATTTCTTATTTGTTCCTTTTGAAATTACTCTAACACTTTTTCTCCAAAGATGGGTTAAATTCCATCTGGTCAAATTTGAACTTCTGAAAATGCCTGCTTCTCTACACTGAGTTTTAGGAGAGCTTTAATATAATTTAATATAATACAGCCTCATGATTTTATCGTTCAAAAATGGGAGGTTATTATTTTGTGAAAAGTTGTATTTCCAAGTCAGTTGCAAAGATTTTGCTGTTGATCAGTTAAGTTTTATCTTTTTACCACTTAGAACATTTTTGCAAGTTGCAGACAGTATTGCCTTGAGTTTTATTGAGTTCAGGGTTTCATTACAAACTCAAAGGAGGAAAATAAAAGCATTTTGAAAAATATTTCTGTAGCAAGATAGGGATTCTCTTGGAAAGTGACAGGGTGCGAGTATCCTGCTGAAGGGGCACGATGAATGAACACGTGAGTATACTGACAGGGATGGGGCATCCACAACTTCTCTGGGCAACCTGATCCAGTGTCTCACAACCCTCACAGTAGAGAATTTCTTCCTAACATCTAATCTAAACCTCCTGTCTTGCCGTTTATAGCCATTGCCCCTTGTGCTATCACTTGTGAAAAGTCCTTCTCAAGGCTTCCTGGAGTCCCCCTTTCAGTGCTGGAAGGTGCTATATGGTGTCTGTGGGTTCTTCTCCAAGCTGAACAACCCCAGCTCTCTCAGGCTGTCCTCAGAGTCTCAGTCTCCAGCCTTATGGAGCCTAGGGTGCTCTAGCCCTCTGACCAGCTCTGTGTCCCTCCTCTGGACCCATTCCACAGGTCTGTGTCTTTCCTGTGCTGAGCACTCCAGACCTGGACACAGCACTCCAGGGCAAGAGTGAGAATCACTCCCTCGACCTGCTGGCCACATTTTATTGGATCTACCAGTTTACCACCAATTCTGTTGTAGTATGGCCAATATGGGAACTACACAGAACCACAGAATATTCTGAGTTGGGAGGGACCCACAAGGATCATTAAGTCTAACTCTTAAATGAATGGGGATTGAAGCAAAAAAAGACTAAAAATCTAATTATTTAATAGAACCAACTTCTGATGAACATCATAATGCACCAGTGGAAAAACCTATGGTTTGTTTGATCCATCAATAGCTCCATGCTTGACTGAAACTCAATACTGAACACACAAATATCTGCTTGCTAAGGTAAAGCCATTCTCAAGCAATACAATTTCACTGGGCCCTTATCTGTTTCAGCATTGAGATACCTACAGATGCAACAAGGGGTCCTCCAACACCACCACTTGACCACCTAAGCTTCTGTGTCTGTGGCAGGAACCGTTCTGATCAAATTTCTTGCAAGGATGAATCCACGTAAATTACAGTTAAAGCAAATGTAGATGCCTGAGAAGAAGTAATGGATTTCCTTTGAAGGAAGGAGTAAAACTGAAACAACCTGTATACCTTGCAAAAATAAAAACAGTTATAAAATATTTGTAATCAAGGTATGTGAACTCAAGTACAACTGCCACAGAAGTTCCCTTGGTAGGCAAAAATTGGGAGCTACAGCAGGCAAAAATGAGCAAATATATGTTACTTTTGCTGCCATGAAGTGATGCTGAAGAACAGCAACCAACCATTACCTCCCTACTTTGTGAAATCAAGAGTTTAAGAAGGGGCAACAGAGATTATGCAAGGCCATAAATTTGCTTAAGACCCAGCCTAAACAAGAGAATATTCACAGGGAGGGGGATTTAGGAAAAGGCATAGTACTATACAATACAATGGAAACTTAGCTGACTTTCAGTAGGTCTCATTCTGCACAGCTCCCAAGCCTTCACTCTTTCATTCTAAACAAGGACAACCAACTATACAAATATGGGGAGCAAATTCATTCTGCTTCTGAGCTGATTTTAAAGGTAAACTGGCAGTATTAGGCAAAATGCACAAGAAACCAGAAAAAACCACCCCAGCCAAAAGGAGACATGAACATACTGTCAGTGTAAGGGGTTGGCAGCATAACTGCATGACAGGATGCTCCCAAATAGTAGCCAGCCTGACGTTTTCATAGTGGTTGGGATGTTTCTTCTGTAGCTGAACAACCCATTACAGGTAACACACAACTGTTATGTGTGATAACACACAAGCTGGCAAAGCCCAACTATAATACACTTCCTCCAGTTCTTCAACCTGTTAAAAAGGTGCTGTGCTCACCCCAAACCTACTCAGCTATGGCATCTTTTCTTACCAGCATCCTGGACAATGAGACATGAAGGATAGAGAGGGTTCCTGGCAGTCAAACTACTATGAGCTCCACAGTGCTTTGCAATCTGGACAAGAAACATGGCCTGGTTGTCAGATTCTCATACAGGTGACATACACCTTCCCCTGCTACTAAGGTTATGGAAACACTGAGATCCACCAATTCACACACAGATGATAAAAAAAAAAATGCCCACTTGTGTCAGGGGAAGGAGGCACGACTGGGGTTGCGGAAGCCCTGCATGCCTGACCCACTTGGGGGAACATATTTAATTGTTTTCAAGGTATCTGTAACACAAACATCTATATACCAGGACATGGCCATGGAAACAACTAGGAGCTTTTCTTCCAGGTTCTCCAAAACAAGAAGGTTGTTCAAAGAACAAGACCAAAAGACCAATCCAGAGATCTTGATGCCCGGAGTTACTTGTACTTACCTTGACACTAAATGAAAAGAAAAGCAGCTCTCATTAAAGGGCTGTCTGAACTATGACTTAGAAGGATCATCCACCCCAGGAAAACAGCTTCTCCCTCTAGGGGCAGGATTCACTTACAATTTATTCCCCATTTTATCATCTGCTCTCATTGCTTGGTGCTGGTTTGGCAAGCCCTAACCTTGCTCTCGAGCACACTGGTCATAAATACCCACAATGGTGGGCAATGTTTAGTTGTTGCATTGACTGCCTTTCCCTTGCAACGTGAATGACATTTCTGCAAACCAAGCCCCGCCCGCCACTGCACCCACTGAGGCTGCCAGAGCAGCACCGAGTTTGAACCTGCAAGCAGGAGCAGCAGGGTCACAGAATGGCTGCAGGTGAAAGTGTGTGGAGACTGTGTTCAATTTTTGCTGGTACAGCCAGAAATGCTTGTAGAGCATAGCACCCAGTGACACCACCTGTGAATTCTGGAGGAAAGAGCTGTATTAGTGCCATTGGTCATCAGCTGCTTCCTGGACACTCCAGACTTTAAGACAAGCCCCTAATAACCTACGTCTCTCTCCTTTAACCCATTTAATGATACAGTACAATTAAAGACCCCACAAGACAAGTCCCTGCAGCTATGAGCATACACACCAAGGTGTTTGTGTAGCCTTCCCTACCTTGAGGGCCAAGGTATGACAGTGAGCCATGGACTGCACAGACAGATCCACCCATGTTCTAAAACCATACATACCCTGGCATGACACAAGGCTTTTCCCAGGGACCAACAAAGTTACAAGTATTAGGTTCAATTCTACACTTAATTCTCTCCACTAATGCTTTCACATAATTAAATGTTCACGGGTAACACAGTGGCCATGTGTCATGGATCAAGCTCTTTTGCGGCAGAGAGTTGGACTTGACATGAAAATCCTGAGCAGCCAACAGTGGATTCAGGCAACCCAACAGCACCTGTTTTAGGATGAAACTTGTGTTTCTACACCCCTAGATACAAAAATTTGAAACCTTAATTCACAGTTGAGTAGAAACGCAAATACCACAGACCAAAGCAATACACAGTTATGTCAACTCTGATGTTTCACACCTGCTTAAAAGAAATGGCTTAGAAAGCTGATTTATACATACAAACAATCCATTGTGCCCAGAAGTTTCCTAACATTCTTTTATTAAAAACCAAAGAGCCAAAGATTGCCCTGATGCTCTTCATTGTTATAAAGCAGACTCTGAAGTATTAAGTGAACTATGTTTGAGCAAAGGACTCCCAACTGATGCAGAGTTTAAAACTAGGTTTACAGTTTCCTATTTTATTGGCATGGATGTATTTCTAAACTTAAAAACCCTTCTGGCAAGTTATCTCAATTTCTTATGACAAAGTTTCTCACAACACACAAATATTTACAACATATACATATTTTTTCAGTCTTTTACAACTGGTTCTTAAAAGACAAACAAATCATAGGTTACCACAGAACAAAAGCTGTGACTTAGTTGTTTTTAATTTGATAAAACTATCATAAGTTAAAGTGAATAGATTTTTCTTTAAATTCCTTGTAGCATTTTACAAGTGCAACAGAAAAATATGAAGAACCAATTTAGGATAGCTGCAGTTCATTGGATAAATGTTGCCCGTCGTAATCACATTATTTCACAGCAAATTCTTGAAAAAATAAGCACCAATCATTCTTGCAAAGAACAATTTTATCTAAAAGTATTGAAAAGTGTTAAATACAAGGTGTTTAATTTACGTAACAAGCAATAAATACACCATATCCAAACTTTATTCTGCATACTGCTACCCTTGTACATATAATGTACTAAAAAGTCAGCAAATTGTCAACATCTTTTAATATTTTTTTTCTCTTTTTTTAAAGAAATCAATTTGACTTCCAACCAACGGTTTGCTACTATAACAAAGGCCACAAACAGTACGTCTGGGACAGCATACAGTGTTAAAACTGACAAACTCCAAGGGGAAAAAACCATCTAGCAAATAAATCAGAAAGCTGTAGATCATTGCTGGTGATATTAACATATACTAGAAAACCTTAATATGCTGCTACTATGATTTTGTAAATTGTTTAGTCAAATATTGTAAGAGCAAACTAACGCTCCTACTGATCAAAAATAATTCTGTAGCCACACTGTATTCTCATTGTCCTGCATGGAAAGATCTGATGCAATTTCGTAACTTTGCTTGAGCCTTTATTTTACAACAGAGCATTACCTCTAACTCGGAATTGCACATAAGAAGGCTATTAAAAAGTACAATAAAAATCTGCACAAATCAGACTTAAGAAGAGTCAGTATGCTGTACACTTTCTACAATATTACGTTGATAGGTGAATAAAGAAGTGCTGCCACTAAGTTTTTCAGAAAGTTCTTTAGTTGAGGAATAATCAAATGGAATTTTTGTTGGGTTTTTTATTATTATTATTTTTTAAATTATTTTTATTTTTTTTTAGAAATGACATCCAGGTCAGTTTAAGACCTATAAGCTTACGCATTGAGCCTTAAAGACTGATCTTCTCTCCTCCTGGAAGAAATATCAATATCTATTGAATCCTTGCCAACAATAAGCCTTAATCTCTTCGCTGGAGGAAGAGGAATAAAGTCATCAAATTCATCATCATAGTCATCTTCCTCTTCATCGTCCTCTTCTGATGAAGATTCATCTGCTGTTTCCTCTTCATAGTGACCATAATCATCTACTTCCATTCTCGACTCCAAAAGGGAGAGAGTTTCACTACAACACACACCATTTTCATGAAGGTCCTCTGGGTACGTCCCTCTGTTTTCATCCTCTCGTTTTAGCTGTATTTTTAATTTTGTTGAACTATTGCCTGATCCTGAGTTAAACCCATTATTTAGCTTTGCTACATATAAATTATTATCTTTTTCATGGTCTTTACTTAATTTTATGCTTATTTTTGAAGAATTCATGCCATCACTCTCTTGATCATTTGCCTTGCTACTGCTATCATGGCGCCTACGAAGAGTCAGTTTAGGGATCCCAGAGCTATTTTCAAGGATAAGTTGTGCATCATACCTCGTAATTCGTCTTTTCTTTTTACTTTTTGCAGTTCTAAAGCTGTCTTTTGCTTTAAAATTGTCAGTTGTTACAGAGCAGCCACCAGATCCAGGGATACAGTCTTTAAAGCCAACAGGTGTGTCCACCATGTTATTCCTTTCTTCGAGTTCTGAATGAGAACTGATCAAATCTGGTACTTCATCCTTCACAGGTGTGTTGTGCATAGTATCAGTTTCCTCTGTTTTTGAAGATGGTTTCATAAGCTTCCCTTGTCGAGATTTCTTTTTTGACGTGCCTGCATCACTTTTCTGGCACCGACCCTCCCCTTTATGTGATGGTCCATGAGCCACATCGTTGTCGTTTAATGCACGAGACTGCTGCTCTGCAACGTCCGATTGTGTTCCAGTCAAGTTACTCTTATAGCTATCCAACGTATTTGGTTCAAGCTTTGTGTCAGAGGTCTCCTTCAAACTCATCCTTGTTCTCATCGACCTCCTTGTGATATATGTGCAGGGTGCAATATCACCATGCTCATAAGCACCTTTCACAGAATTCAGTTTATGTTCTCTTGCTGCATGCCTCGTTAAGCATCCGCTAGAGACTGCAACTTTGACTGGTCCCTCCAATTCTTTATCCTTTTTAATGGGCAAGTTTTTATACAAAACTACTTTAGGCTCTTTGAGAACTAAATTTCCCATTTCAAGCTTTCGAGAAGCATTCTTTTGCTCTGGCCTTTTGCACTGATTTCTCAACTTTATCTTTGAAAGTAAAGGCTTTGCAGGCTTTTTCAGTCTCTTTGGTACCCTGGAATTATTTATATGAGTTAGTTTAGATGAGGTAGAATTTGATGATGCTGGAATTCTTGATATAGACTGTCTGGTTAACGTTCTATTTTTGCTGTTCTTTTTTACACCAATTGAAGATTTTCTGCTAGCTGAAAAAGAAAAAAGCAGTTTTGTTACGACACTGCTATATCCTGAATTTCCCACTCCCAAATACTGCATTTTTTCATTTATTTGGGGCACTTCAAAAAAATCCATGAGACAGGATAGATAGTATGTAGTAAGGAAAGAGAATGCTTAACTTACAACTCAACACATGAAAGGAATTGCCAAACAGGCCACAAGTACATCAGTATTTCCAGGTACACTTCCCCTCACCACCCCCTGTGTTTTTACTGAATTTCTTCTTCTACCAATTAAAAAAAAAATCAATTTGACATTATCTACATCTTTTGCTGGGTATTGTTCCAGCAAAATCTGAGGATCAGCATGATCTAATATTATTTCCAGGATTTTTTTCATGGAGAAGAAGGAAAAAACCCCAAACACCTTTATCTAATGTAATGTTAGTTTCAGTTTCAGGTGAAACTACTGCCTACTGTGGCAGGCTAAGGGGTTTTGTCTGCTCAACAGAGATGCAATTCTAATACTGGCAATTAGAGACCATAAAAAGATTTCGGGACATTTCTTAGGGTTTTTTGTTTATTGATTGGTTGGGTTTTGATGTTTTGTTTTTGTGGTTTTGTGTTTGTTTTTTTTAATATTAGCAGCAAAGAGGAGACAGATGGAACCGCAGTATTTTACGCAACTCCAAACCTGTTTACCACTTAAATCAAAGTTTTAATTATTTGTACTTGCCCATACTGAGGTTGGTGGAGGTGGGAAAGTGGGGAAAGGAAATAAATCATACTCACTACTCCATAGACAGAAGACTTGCAGGAAGATTACAAACAAAAATCCCTTCCAATTTCTTCTGAAATTACTACCTATGCACTTTCACTGCACAAGAGGTGCATGAACTATCAATTGTGGATGTGGAAAGGGAACAGCTGCCCGATTTCAAAGACTTCTAAAGGAAACAACTATTTGTTTAATAATAACTACTAAGAGTATTTATTTAAAATTTATTTTCCTAAGAATTCAAACTATTTAAGTTTTCTTTCCTAAACCATACTACTGCCTGTGGTAGTTTACTGTATTTTGAAATACAGAAATTATTGGCAGGACTTCAACTGACATGATTATAAATATTTGCTTTTGATATTAAAAAAAAAGAAAACAAAAGAAGAACATACCACCTATTGTTCTAACACTTGTGGAAAACCATTAATTTGCTGTTTAAACTGCCTATGGATTCCTGAATAAATCAGTTTTAACGACCAGTATGTGAGAAGCATCTCAACACTAAGAGAAGAATTCTATCACACTGAAGTTTTCCATGTTTTTGTGAAGCCTTCAATGACTCCAAGCTCTTCCCCTTACTTACTTGCATTACCTTTTTCCTGAGTGGTATCTGCATCAGTGTTAGAGCTGACGGACTGGCTGTCTGAATTCTTGCTGCTGTCACCCAACTTTTTAAGTCTGTTCAATCGTTTGTCTGTTTCTCTCAGTCCATATTTACTGTTAATCACAGGAGTAGGTGCTGGCAATCCCACTCTTGATTTAAAAGCACCAGTTCCACGTCTACAGATAAAAGGAGCACAGAAAGTATTAATAAATCTTAATGTAAATTTTGAGTGTTGTTTCATATACAGTAGTTTGGATCCCAGGTGTATCTAGATCAATGAGACCAACAGCCACAGAACTGGTTAGCAGTTTGTGGCCCATTCTGTCTTCTACCTGTCATCTTGGGTGCCTAAATGTCACAGTTGGCCAGCAAGAACAGCAGGATCACTTAGGAAGAGTACATGGACATATGTAAAGAGATGCAAATCTTACTGGTGATGACTTTTGGAGGCTTGAAAGAAATTGTACTGCACCAAATCTCCCACTGCTCTGAACACACCACAGATCCTTAGATCCCAGTATTTTAACATTGCAAATTAACACTCTTTATAGCATAGCTAAAATTGGGACATTTAAATTTTTGTGGTGTACAAAGTGACTGTTGCCTCTTAAGTCTTCAAACAAGCAAAAAGTGAGTCCTTACTAACTCCCCCTGGAATAAAATCTTATATATTTGGTTACCTCTACCACAGCTTTGCATCTGAAAAGCAGATTCCTGAAGTTAAAATGACCCAAACATTAGCTTTAAAAAATAACTTAACATGTACTTAAAATACAAAAACAAGTTAATGAAGATGTTCAAACACATAAAACTAGTTTGTCCTGAAAAGGAAAGTATGTCCATATTACACTGAAATCAGTGATCAAAAGAACTTGAGAAAAAACCCCCATTGCTCCATGTAACAAGGGAAGAACAATTCTGGTGCCTATTTGTTCATCACTTTAGTCTCCAGGACTGAAGTACATTTTTACTAACTGCTCTCGAGATAAAGTCTGAGACTGCACCCTTCACTTGGAATGGCCTACCAACATCACATAAGCTTGGAGGTCCATACCAGAGTATTTTCCCTTTAATTTCCAGATATGTTTGTGACCAAAGTAGCAAATAAAAATGGAAATAGTATTATTAAACTATTTATATGCAGGTGCACTAAGCTATTTCTCAATATGAGCAATATTTTGACCTTTATACGGTTTTTATTTCTACAGTTAGAGGTTATGCAGTTATAGATTGATCTTCCTACAGTTAGATCAAACAGAACAGTGAGTTCTGTGCAGCTCCTCTTGGAACAGAGTGAAGCTCTCACAGATGATGCCGAGCCTCCGTGCTCACAAGTGAGCAGAAGTTTCAACATGGCAAAAACCAACTATGGAATTCTTTCAACTGATTTTGTGAAGAAACCAGGTTGGGACAGCACGTTAAAAACAAATACTGAGTGATAGACAGAGAGAAGGAAATACTGTCCAAACCAGTAGATATTTACAAATACACAAATCCCCAAGTTCTAACAACACTGGGTGAAAAACTAGTTTGCCCATTCCCAGCAAAAGAGAACTTCAGGTCCACAAATAAAACATTAATGGAATTTGCTTTATCAAGTGCAAAGAAGAGCAGAAGTTGGGGATCAGTTCACAATGGTCTTGTAGAAGACCACTTCAATTTTCCTTCCAATTCTACTTTATTCAGTACAAGTATTTTTAAGAATCTACACCCCTGTTTTGTTCTGCCTCATTTTGAGCTGATCTCCAGAACAGAGAATCAAAAGATTAAGAGAACACAGATTTCTCATTAATCATCACCATTCTGTACCAACACAGAAAAATCATTACATCAAATAGGTAGGAAGCAATTATTTTGTGTCCAAAAATCTGAAGTACCCATAATCAAGGACTTTCAGGTTCACAAAACAGATCATGAATATGCCCAATTCCATTTGAAAGCTTTTTACAACAAAGCATACCTTTCACAGGTATAACATTCGCAATATTCATTATTTTCTCCAAAAAACCCATCTCCGTAGTAACAAGAGATTTCTTCTCCAGGTTCAATATCTCTTAGAGCTTTCACACATGCTGTATCTCTGCCCGTTGATACAAACTGGAAAAGGAGATGACAAGAAGTGAAAAAAAGGTTAATCATTTAGGCTGCACAGTATCTGAGTAAGAAATAAAACAGTTGGGGAAGAAAAGTTGGAAGGAGAAAGAAATAAAAGTGGGGTACTTTATATATTTATAATTTCTTGCTTACCTTACAGTTAGGTCTGCAATCTGAAAAAGGTCCAAAAGATAAAGTCAATTAACTGTGGATAAGACCTGAAACATGAATAGTTGTAGATATCTAAAGTAAGGATTCACTTTTACTTCAATGACTGCAGAATCTCAACTAAATACTGGGAGTTAAGTTAGTACTGCACAAAGCCATACATCAAAATATTTCTGCTTTGATATAGCTGCATTTCTGAGCTCTTTCCTATGCTATCACAAATGTCCAGTTTCCCTCCTCTTTAGAGTAAACAGCTTCATCTTAAATCCTACCTGCTCTTCCTTTGGCACACAAATGCAACACAATCAGCTAAACTTCTGAGCAAAAGGTTAAACAGCCGTAAGAACTTCATCTAATAAAGATGTTATTGTTGACTGAGTTCACAAAGAATTCAAGGTAACCCACAATATGTTCCACTAATTTAGCTGCCAGTTCCAAAGTCTCCTTCAAGGAAGAAGGCATCGTTTCCCTAGAGCCTTCTCTGAATTTCTCAGCTGATCAGCTCTGGCTGGGAAAATCACAATATGATTTTGTCCTACAGTAATACAGTGTGCCAGATTCAGACATTTTTCTCTAAGTTTCTGTGTTGTTTGGCTCACATACAACACTTCTGAATTTCTTATGCCCTTCAACATGCTTCCTATACTTATTACTCACCATGATTGATAAATGCAGCAGGACCAAGCCACAGTTGTGCACAGTTTTTTCGTGTGGAATACATGACGCTGAAGTCATTTTCCCCATGTCTCAGCAGCATGTTTTCTTCCATTTCTGATAGTTCAGCAATACAGCCCACAAGTAATTCTATTTTATCATTTCGTTTCCTTTAATGTAAAAAGAGTAGCAAAAATAGGACTACGTGTGCCAAAGTTACAAAATAATTTCACAGAAAGAGAAGTTGTTATAGAATCAATTACAACAAATCTGACGTCAGAAACAATTACCACCATTGTTTCTACAATTTCCTGAGACTGCAGGCAAGAAATTGCAAGAGTTGATTACTTCAGCTTCTGCAATTGTTAAAACCAAAAGCAAGATCTTTTCATTTGTGTACACTCCCTCCCCATCACCACTTGAGAAATTTTGACTTCCTCCAGCTGCTCTTGCTTGTGTTTCCTAACACAAGCCAGGAGCCAGGAAAACCCAGCATAATGAAAATGCTTAGAGCTCCATGGCTTTTTAAATGAGGCCCAGTAGTGACTCAAACAAAGACTGGAATTCAAGCAAGATGCTTTCCTCTCTCATGAGCATGAAGCTGGTCCTTAAAATAGAGTGAGGAGGGGGAATGACACCTACAAAAATGAACAAAACCACAAAGGCTTTGTGTGCAGACAGCCAATGTGCCATCATGACTAGAGCAGTGGAAAGGCACTGAATGCTCAGCCTAGTAGGAGCAGTTTCCATTTTCTTGCATGGGCGTTGTTTCTACTGCTCTTCAGAGTGGCCATTCCATATTTTGGCCAGAGTACTCTGACAGAGATGAACCTGGATATACTAAGGGTACATGAAGGACACAAATTAGAAGTCTTTTAAGTTCAAATTTCTCCTTTGACAGAGAGTGCTGAGAATTTTAATCAGTTTTGAGTCTTAACAGTTTTCCAGATATCAGCAGGGTTAAGATGCAGCCCTCCTGTCTCGCTCACTTCTCAGGCTACTCTAGATTTTGAGTATGAAGTTCACCTGTTTTCAATACACCTACATGCAAAGCTTCTACCCCAAAGAATCAGCCAAGGGGTGAATTCAAGCAGCAGCAACAACAAAAACAAAAAAACAAACACTGCTCCCCTCCCCCCCCAACAAAAAACAAATACAAACGAAGAAAAAAACCCCAGTCAGTATTTTTTGGGTTGTATCATGGATGTGGAACTTTCAGCTCTGGTTATGAAGAGCTGGAAACAGGCCTCAGCCTATTTAAAGCTTCCTGTCTAAGAGGTGGAGGTTGTGTTGCCACCAGCAGGATATCCAGCCAATCAATCCCAGTGTGAACATAACTGCATTTCTTCACATCAGGTGTGCTGCTATGAATGGGTATTGCCACAAAGCAAAGCTCATACAATTGGTGTCTACATCTGAAGTGATTTTAAAATCTGAATTAAGCCAGAATCTGCTGGTGCTGCCACACGCATGCTTATGATGAAACTCAGATGTGCCAAAATGAGATATACATGAGATATATGGGAAATACACTGGGGTTCCAGCCTTGTGTTTCCAGGAGAGATTAATTTTGCACAGACAAAATAGGCAAGTAACACCTGTTTAAAAAAAGGCTAAAAACTCATTTTCTCCTCAATTATTTGCTGTGTAACAAATCTGCCATAATGTCATGTTTCTCATGGAAGGCTAGCAACTCTTGAGTAGAGAAAAACAACTATCTGACTGAAAACAAGATTTAAAAAAAAAAAGTTTAATGAACACTATATGCATAAACCCAAATATACAAAGGAGTATCTTCCACAGACATGGATCCTGTATTAAATACTTAGCAAAAAATAGAAAATTCAATTTGTAAGTAACAATACAAAACTGTTTCACTGGCTGCAGTTTTATTTCTAAATCACACTTCTAAATATATTTTTATAGATTCTTTCAAATAATTGACAGAAACAGGACACAACAGTAAACTGTATTTCTTACCATTCTTTTGTTGCAACGATTTTGGCTCCATTTTGCTCAGAAGAATACCGATTGCAAGGCAGTATCTCAAACCCACTGTCAGTTGCAAACATTCGTAAATAAATAAATACCTGCAATGAAAAAACCCAGTACTTGTCTGTTACATGCAAAATGAAAGCAGTGAGGAACTTCTTATATAAATAATGAAAAGTGAACTGTACAGAAACACAAAATGGATCCTGGAGCAGGATACCGTCTGCTGAAATGCATTTCTGTATGTTTTATAATGTTTTTATATGTTTAATCTATACATATTATGTTGATCTTATTTCTTCACAGTGACTTGCAAGAATCCTCACACAGATAATGTAATTATCCAAAAAGTTTAAGAAAATTAAAGATACTTGGAGTGGCACAAATTTGGTCCAACTAATGCAAATAGGTAATTTTTTTCTTAAATCACTGAATACTTGCATTCAAGAAATCTTCTTATATCTTTAAAAACCACTGAGACCTAATAATCTACAGGAATCCATTTTATTATTTCAAGTTCTGAAAAAAGATATTACTTCCACATCAAACCTAGATGCTGAATTCAGGGACTGCTGAATAATTTTTTTTTTTAGTTGAGGTCTGATTGTGTTACTCTAAAAACCATTATAACAAAGAAGAACTTCTTCTGCTAACTCTTGCATTATTAGATTTGGTGCATTTTAAAGTAGTCCAAATTCCTTTTGGTTACACCTGGAAACAATAGACTCCCGAAGAAACATCTTTTTTTTTTTTTGTTAAGTAAACAATACTATGGCTTTTTTCTTTGAACTTTGAGAATCAAAACAGATTTGGAGTGGGGGAAGTGGGGTATTTTGAGGTAACAACTCCCTTTTCCTTTATCTTCCTTTGTCACCCAATTTAATTTACAACAGCTGTAAGTAAAAGAAACCTAAAACCCCAAAAGCCCCCCAAAAAACAGAAACCCCAACCAAACCACAATACAAACAAACAATGAAAGGGAAAAAAAACCCTTCCTTTCTACACTCTATTAATAAAAGGCAATGAAAGTTAACTGAAAAAAAAGAAACAAAAAGGCCCACAAAAACAAAAAATTGAGGGTGTGTCTACTTAGGCTTTACAAAAACAAAGGAAGTTTATCTTAAAAAACCAATAAAACAACATATAACAGAGCACTTGACTGCTTTACTATTGCTACATTCTTAAGAAATTTTTGTTTTCTTTGCCTTTCAACCATTTGAAAAAGCACATTAATTACAAATACACCTACATGTTCCTTGAACAACCTTTCCTGCATTTTGTTCTTGTTAAGAAAATAGTGCCGGGCCCAGTCACCTGACGTCAAGGACTTGAAGGCTTTTTCTAAGTGCTCATCTTTCTTAAAACGTTCAATCACCTCTTTGAGTTCTTCTTGCCTTCCTTTAATAGGTCGAAATCTGAAATAAAAAAATAAAGCTATTCCAGTCCACCATCAGTCATTCTCAATTCTTCCTCAGTTACTCACAGCACAGTTCTTTTGCTACCCATATAAATGTGTAACTCCCTGTATAAAGACACTGACCAACTTCTGCCAAACCCAAAGACTTTTTATAATGATAAATTCAGTACAAGGGTTTATGTGGATTGCAAACTTAACATGGCCATTCATATAAAATAGAGCTCTTAATGACAACACAAGAAGTATCTACAAATACTGACACATGACAGATGCTACATCTGTGGAGAATTAAGGTTCCACAAGTTCGTGCAATCGTAAGAATTCTTCCCCCAAAGCAGGAAATCTTGGGCATGTAAATAAGAAAACAAACACCTGTACATTAGCAGAGAATTCTCCTTTTTTCCCCAAGCTTGAGATTTAAGAAAAGCTACCCTTCATATCTTCAGTGGGAAAAAGTAACAGAAAAAACCTGCATGACTGCCAGAAGTGGAAGCTCCATTTTTGAGCTGCAAAACCACCAAGAAAGCGGCACTTAGAGATTTTTGCCAAATCCCTAAAAATTGCCTTTGACTGAGCACATACCCATATAAGCTCTGCTTTGGGGCAGAGGTGGGGTATGGCTATTCTTAAATGTGTGCCACACCCCAGGGGACTCTTCACAAAGATAAAAATTTCCCAGGATCATGAGAAACAGTTTTCTGCAGCTCTTTTTACAGCTCAAATATTTTGCTTACAGAGCATATGACAAAAGTGCTAAACAAACCAAGAGCTTTTGAGCAAACATGTAAGACTAAGTCCTGTTACTTGTTGCTAGAAGCTCATTACTATGCTTATTTTATTTCCTCTTCTGTGCTAAATGAAATCTGTATTTCATTACAAAAGTAAATAAGTAATAATTCTTGAAGTTGATGGAAGGAAACCTCAATCAACTTCCTCACTGACACCCTGATTTTTAAATTGCCACATGAACTGGGTTGTCACCTTAGAATCTTGTCTGTTGCAAGTAACTTCTTTTAAATGACCACATAATATTTACTTCTTCCATGCAACTTGTATAATGGAAACAAAGAAGTGTTACCTCCTGATTTTGTTTCACTTTGCAAAATACTAAGAATCTAATCAGAAATAAGTAACAACGATGAGGATTCAATTTCCTTCCTTAGAAGGAAGATGCTGTTATTTATGCTCCTGATACAATCCCCTAAGAGCAGAATCACTTTCAGCAGGTTATCAGCGTTCCATGCTGCTTTTACAAATCTCTCAAATTTCCATTGGAAAAACTTCCTTGTGACATAATAACTAAGTACCCTTTTAGATCTTTTTGAATCCAGCAAAATTTACCAGCATAAACCTGTGGGCTTTCAGAAGAGAGGGCACAGTAAGGAGTTCTGAGCGAACATCAGGTTCAGTTCTCTTCTTGCTGACATATGACAATTGAACAAGACAGCTGGAGTCAGCCAAGAAACAGATGCCTGCTTACAACTGTAGCACACACCACACCATGAAGTTTCAAGTCAAGTTCTTTATTAAAGGATATACTTGTATCATCATCCCAAAAAGCTAACTACCTAACAAGCTGATGAGACCTTATCATGCAAGAAAACTTTATGACACAAACATTATTTTTGTTCTGCAGCACACCGAAGTCCTCCTTAACTTGCCAGTCACACATATGAATATCTCTGTTCTCCCAAAACCAGAAAGACTTTGCCCAAATTTGATAGCCATAACTCAAAGAGCTTCCTCATACACAAAGCGAATTTAAAATCATATAGCCAGAACTGAACCTGACTAGTTTCAGAACAGGACTTGCACTCACTTTTCAGTTTCAACCAGAAACAAGTCTCCAAGCAAGGAGCCAACTGCACTTACACCAGAAGTAGAGAGCTCACCAATTTGCACAATCATGAAAGACCAGCATCTCACACCTCCATCTGCAAATATTACACACAGGAAAAACCCACAGGATTTACAAATAAAATTGGTCCTCAGTATGTCTGTTCTTGCTGGGCTACATGAGTGATGGCCCTCTCCCTTACACTGTATTTTACATGTTGAAATACACAATTTTTTAGCCAAGTGACCCGCAGGAGCAAAGATGGGTGGAAAAGCCATCATATTTGAAATTGCATTAGCACCTGAGACAGGCAGTGTATGTACTGATAGACATCATCACACTTATTTATCACCAAGAAGCTTGGTCTAGGCTAGCTAAAGAAAGCAGTACCCCAACTGAACCATCAGTGTGGAAAAGAAATACAGAAAAAAAAGGAGGGCAGATGCTAAGCTTAACAGTGGCTCTCAAGACCTACAGAAAAAGAACGAACACCCTATGTTTTCTAGTAGTTCAAACCACTGAATTACAGCCTCAAGTCCTCATATTTTAGGACTTTCATACACATTATTCTCAGAGGCTGACTTGATGTCTACCTGAACAGCTACCTTAGGCAGCTTGGAATCTGGCCCTAGCCCTTGAAAGTCGCTGGCACACTTCCGTAGATCACATTCAGCAGGTGTCTCTATGGATTCTTGTCTCAAGCACCACATTGCTGGTGGAATTCATCTATGTGATTAGCAGAAACTTCTGTAAACCACTCCAGTGACGTAAAATAGTTAGTGTATGCTCAAGCCCTGCAAAGGCCAAAAAGATGGCTGGAAACAAGAAAGGGATGAAAAGATTGTAAAACCCCCAAGGCATTACACAGTCAGATGGATGCTGGACTGCATGGCAGGCATTTCGAACAGGAACTGTGTTTTTGAAAGAGATGACTCTCTGCAGCCAGGGGTTCAAAAATTAGTACTGAGGACTCTCTGCAGCACCCCTATCAAAATGTAGTTCTTACATAGTGACAGGACAGAGATAATGAGAAAAGATAAACAGGAATCCAAATAAGCAAGAAGCATCCACAAGTGCATGGAAAGACACTGGAAACCAGCATCATGTTCAACATTTCACTTCCAGGGGTTCCCAAACAGATGAATCAGAACAACACTGTGAATCAGGACAACCCTAAGCCTGAGTTAGAGGGCTATTCACAGTTCAACAGCACATATAAATTGCACTGAGAGCATACAAAGTTTGTAAGCAAATTCAGAATACTACAGTCCAGACTCCTCATGAAAGATTTAGTCTTTCACAGGTGTAACTCCATATATACTTTAAAAGGTATCTTCTCATTTGAGACACTGAAGAAGCCAAGAAAGCCTGGAAGTATTCCTTAAGAATTTGGGTCTGCTGATAGATACTTCACTGCTCCCAGGAGTATAATTAATTAGTTTATTCATTAGTTTTTTGCAACCTAAAAGCCAGTTGATTTTGAGAAGCAACCTTGCATACTACCATTTTGGTTATACAGGGCATCCACATTTACACAACATAAAAAAAAACAAACCCAAAAACCTACAGATCTGCTGGAAGCGTCTCCACAACTGTTTTTGAGCTCCACCATGAAAAGAGCCTGAAAAAGCCCCATAGCTAAATGCATACATATAAAATGAGCCAGAGAAACTGACTTTTAAGCATCAGTAAAACAAGAGACTAGTTCAAAGAGAGATAGAAGGAGCACAAGGAAACCAACAGAACAAACCAGCCAACCCAGTCTCTGAACAGAGGCAATTAAAATCAGAATTGCTTATCCAGACTTCTGCTTTCCTCCTCTGAACAGTATCTTTATTAAATTCATCATGGAAACTGAACAAGACACATTGATGTTTGAATCTGCTCACAGGCACAGACTCCTTGAGCCACCCTATGAGCAGTTCACAGGTCAGGTCTCATAGGACATGAAGTCTGCTGCAAGACAGGTGCTGGAAATGAGCAAAGAATGAACACCTCAGCTATGACAGTGTCTTTAAAGAAATAGTATCAGCCCTTCTTCCTGACAACCTGCAGAACAGAAGCTTTTCACACTTCCCTAGAAAATACTTATTTTTTTCCTAGTCAGCAAGATCTGATAAAGCTGTGGCTACTGCAGTTTCAGAATCAGATAGAAGATGATTTCATCCCAATTAAGGGCAAACATATATGGTCTCAACAAGGAAGATGTAGGAAAATGGCTCAGGGAAGCAAAGCTCTTTCTCTCTCAAGTTTCTCTTACCTCAGGAGTACTTAAAGACTCTTGGAACTCCAAGGTATAAAGCCAAAGGTCAGTGAGATGCTTGCCTATAAAGGAAGTTAAAGGAGAGTTTCTGGTAAGTTCAGAAGCACAGTACCTTGCTCAGTCTCAGTCACTGAGAGCAGTGAGTTTGAACAAAAAGGATAAATTGATCCTGCAAGAGATCCAGTATGGAACTCTACACAGAGCATACCAGTGCATGATAAAGGGTTTGACTTCCAAACCTTATGTCTTAACTTCTGACTAGGGAACATCAAGAAGAGTGAATTTATCAAACTGTATCAACCCATTAGCCTTTTAACAACAGGCACCTTGTCTGGATGGTATTTCTGTTTAAGTAGTTCTGGAAAACACCACGTTTATGTTCACTTCGTACCAGAGATTGAGCACAGAAGCTACAACTGCAAATCTGTTAAGCATTCAAGACAGCAGAACAAGAGTTGAAAATCATGTATTTAAAATAAGCATAAACAATTTAATTAACATGCATTTTGGCTTCCTCCCTGCCCAATCCTGTAGTATGAGTATTTTTTCCTCAAAGCTAGTTACACAAGTTATGATCAACTGGTTCTGCCTTTCTTGCCAGTGTTTTCATACAGAAGAAAACTCATGTTCTTTAAAGGCCAAATTTCAAAACAGCACTTTTAATGAAGAAAGTAATTCACATTACTTAAATTTCTTATACTAAATACACATCAGTGTGGTCAAAACAAAGAAAATTCTAAGACACACAATTTCATTCTCCTTAATATGGTTAGCAAAGAAGTACTTTTTAAAAATAAATATGGGGGACACAAGAAACCCTCCAAATCAACTGTCCTCTAATCCTATTCCAACACTCCACATGGTAAATTTAATTTAGCAATTAATGTGACTACTGGATGCAAGTCACTCCATGTTTGGAAGATGTAACACTTTTCGTTGAAGCTAAAAGTACAAATAAGAAAACTGTAAAAGTAAGGTGGTGGGTGTTGGTTTGAGGGGCAGGGCATGGTTGTTTAGGGTGTTTTTTTGGTTGGTTTTTTATTTTTTAATCCAAGACATTTGAGAACAGCAAAACAGTTGGTTCCAATGTAATCACTGTGTGATTTATACACAGTGAAGGAAAACAACCAGGAGCAAGGTAAAGGACTTTACTGAATTAAGCTACCAGTAAAAATAATCTAGAAAAAATTGAAAAATCAGATTTTATGCAGAAGTCAAACAAAACCATTTTGTAAAGTACACAGACACTGAGGTCTGAAGAATGTAAAAGCTTCACTTTGAAACAGATTATCACTACATAAGAGCTGTGTACCTCTAATTCAGTATCTCCATAGCACCTCAACACTGAAGCTGAACTGTATGGCCACATAACCTTATTTAGCAGAACCCAAATCACTCCCTTAGCCTCCAGACTTCACTCAAGACGAATACTGAACCTTCTAATTATTATATTGAAATGAGCTAAAGAGAGCAGAGGAGATTCAGCACAGGCTCATAAATGCAATGATACAGAACTGCTTTGTGCTTTTTGTCTCTACTGCCTAGTGGTGACTAAGGGATGAAGAGTGATGCACCCTGTCAAGTTCAGTCACCCAAAGTCAGTGACTGCTGTTGAGGCAGTGTCCAGACAAGCAGATCCTGTACATCATCCTCACCCACTTAATTGATTCCAATGGAAAACATGGAAATTCTTAAAGCTTGGTCTGTTAGTCCCACGTAATCAGACAAAACCACCCACATCACGCACCTGTTTTTAACTTCACTAAAAGCAGCAGACTGCAACATAGCTGACTTCCTAAACCACTTGCATATTTAAAGACATGTTGGAAGTGCTGTCAGTACTCCCTAGCATGATGCTGGTGCTTTAGGAAACCAGGAAACAACACTGACTGGTAACAGCAGCAATATGATCAGGAGTCTGGCTCAAGGTTTAAACAGTAACACCTTTTTGAGGTAGTATAAAGACCAGATTAGCCACTAAGGCATGTAACTTCAAGATTCAGTGCTCAGCCTAGGGAAATGCACCCAAAAATAAGAGATGGTAAGACAGGCAAGAATTCACTTGGCATTTTACAAGTGTCAGTTTTAATCTCTAGTGTTTGTCAACCTTCAACCCAGAAGTGTAGCTCGCAAAATGAGTTTTGTTTTGGTAGACAAACTGTCTAACAAACCAACAAAGGCTGATATAACAGGATTTGTACAAGAAGCAAGAAAACCTCTTAGAACAGTGATACTTGAGAAGAACATGCTTTCTAAGACATGGTGTTTCTTTTATTAACTGCTAAGCTGCTATTCTGTTGAGGTAAGAGCTACAAATTTGATGAAAGAACAACAACTGGGCCTGTAAAAGAGGGTTGGAAGCTCTGAAAACATCCTGTTTTCTCTCGGAAATCCAAGAGGATGAAAAAAAATACTTTTGGGTAAAGCCACTGAGGACATTTCCAGAGCTACATGTTATACTGTTCTTCAAATCCCTAGTGACAACAAAACATTTCAGAGGAACACTGGACAAACACATTAGGGGATTCAGTTGTAAGCTTTCAAGAAGCAGTCTTCAGCTTTTTCAGACATTCCTGAGTTGACAGTTTACAGAGCCAACAGCCCTATTACCAAGATGGTGGGTGTTCACAAACTGCAGGACTTTATTTTTATACACCCAGAAAAAAACACCAAATCAAAACACAAAAACCCAGCAAGCAAAGTAACAGTCATGTTATTGTCACCACCCTACCATAAGATCATTAACTCAACATAAATAAGATGGGAAACAAGGACATTTCAATATCAATCTTGATACTTTACCATAAGGATTTTTTTTTTAATCAATATACTCCAGATAATCAAATTTACAAACTCTTCAACAGGAAGAATTAAGTAGAAAAAGTGCTTACAGGGAAGACACTCATGCATACAAAAATACAGACCTGGCTTCCAGACGTAAGGGGAAGCAGAACTCTAGTAAGTGATCATCAACTTACAATGGGCTGCAAAAATACAAACCTCTTACATGTTTCCAGCACAGCACAGCAGAGTGGTGGCACAGACACTTTCACAGGGCATCATCAAGCATATTAGAACAAGGGAACAAGTAATCTTTGCTTGCCACCATAACTGGCTGTTTTATTTTAAGCACACCTCCATACACAAAATATGTAACTAATACGACTCCATGCACTTAATCAGAAGATGCCCAAACATAAGCTGCAAATCTTCATTTCTACTACATCATAATATTTGGGTACTGTCACCTGGCATTTTGGAAGCAGTATGGTTTTTTCCCACCTGCTTTCCCCGCACCTTCCCTCAAAGCCATTAAAACAACAGTAATGACCTCTAGAGCTCTCAGGAGCTTTAGAAAGACTGCAGTTTACTAGATGTAAAAAGGTAATCTGAGCATCACAGCCACAGTAACAAGCAGGCATCATCACTGCACCAAAAAGATAAGAACTATGCTGATGCCTGGACTTTAATGATTACAAAATCAGAAACTTTCTCAATGGGACAATATGATAGAGGCAGGAAGTGTGCATCTGGTAGGAGTTTTAAGCCTCACCTAAGTACTTCCCATAGTGCTCCAAGATTATTAACTACTGTCCTTGAAGACTGCCTGTAACTGTTCTCCAAATCTGAGAAAGGAAGAAATACATGATGATGGGCTTTGTGTAGCCTTTTGGTTCAAAACAGTAATTAAATAAATATTTTAGTTGACAGCCTATCAATATAAAACAACATTTATGAAAGTAGCTTCTCCAACTACTAAACAGGATTCACTTTCATAGCAAAAAGCACAAGAACTAACAACCTGTACATAACCTGCAAACTATCATTCATGCAACAAACCAGAAAATTTCTTTCAGCATATATTCTTACCTTGATTAACTGATGAAAATACAAAGACACTTCAATTTGAACTGTAAGAATATCTACCTGGACAATGTGCTAGTGTAACCAATAGCAGGGAGGGAAGAGGAAAAACTCCAACATCCTCCTTAAAGGTAGATGTTGCACCCTCCAGAAAAAAAATAAAAATCTCTTGGAGTAAGTCGTTACAGTTATTACAATCACACTGCAGCAATTTCATGTACAGCTGATGCTGTCATGTCAGGCTATATCAGCAACTATTTATGTGACAACACCAATTCGTCCAGCAGTCATTTCTGAATCAGTAAGTTCACTGCATACATACAATTTGCTTAACTGATAGTGTGTGTATGTGACTGTGCTGCACAGGTGAACTGTCCTTCTTTAAAAATAATCACAGCAGCAATTTGAAAGGCTGAGAATCTGTTTCCCAAGATGTGCTGCCTGGAAACTCCAGCTCTTATTATTGCACAGTAGTAAGCACACAATTCCTGTCCTTTGAAACCTATAGTTTATATACAATTTCCCTACTGAGCTATCAATACAGATCTTGTATACAAACCAGCTTAAGAGAGATTGATTGAATACAGTTATCATCAGTGGTACATCTGTAACAGAGGGAGAAGCACGAGCAGCTAAACCCTGAGACCACAAAGAATTCACCAAAGCATTCAGACACATGCGTAACAGTGCAAAAGTAGGTGCAACTCTGTTAAGCAAGTTTCCAGCTGCACATTCATTTATCTTATCCATACAGACATGTCTCAGCAATTCCTTCAGCAAGGGTCTGCAAGAACTTCAGATCAAGTACCACCAACACTGAACTGCTCAGAGGCTGCATCTTTCTTCTGATGTTTAAGAGTAAGGAAGGAAAAAAAAGGCATCCAGGCAGATGGAATAACAGAAAAGTTACCAAAATCTGGCTTCTGCCTTTGAAAGATTTCAAATGACTACTGGTTTCAAACTTACAAATAGTTAACTGTATAAGCTAGATAATGGTGCCTATTACCAACCTGTTCTACAGCACAAATACATGAGACTAATGGAAAGACCTATGATGGAGCACTGTGAGAGGCTGCATTTGTAGTAATGCGTTCCAGACTCACATGCAACACTGTTCTAAAGGCAGAAGCTACTCACACATTTGCATTTTTTCACTTTCTTAAAACATGCACAAAACCCCATGGTTTTGCTGATTTACATCAACTAAGAAGATGAATTCTTTTCTAGAAAAATAAAGACAAGTTACCTAGTATTCATTTTGTGTGTCTGAAAACCTAAATAGGGATCAAGAACCAAACTAGTTGCTAGGTCATCATTTTCACAGAGTTCCTTGGCAGACATTCCAGAGGAAGGCACATAACGACTTTGACCCTCAAATCCTGAAGCACCGCTACCTGCAAATAAGAGAGCACAAATTAGGTATCACTTAAGGGACATTACAGAGCCCAGCTACATTTGAGAACAGACAGACACACAAGCTGGTGGCAAAAAATACAGAACGATTGAGGAAGATGATGCAATACCTGGAAAGGCAGAATAAAGGACTTTAAAGGATATCTGAATAAAGGACTTTAATTTGCCTTTAATTCTTCATCCCAGACCAATAGCAAAAATAAGACTCCATATTTCTTAAAACCACTGCAGAATGGCTATTGATGTAACTGACTTGTTTAAAAAATGGGATTTCCTTCTACAAGTGCATTTACTGAAAGTTGGGCAAGTACTTCAAATTAAGTTATTCACTTCAAATCATACTAGACTTCACTTAGTGCCAAACATGCATTTTATAATTACAACAGTTCAAAATTCATTTACACCCAGTTATTCTTACTTGACTTTTAAATTGATCTGAGGAGATCTATATTCCTGAAGGGAGTTAACACATCCAGAAAATACATATGCAACTAATATTTCTGATGTTAGCTCCACGCTGACTGCAGACCTCCCTCACAATGTAAGGTAAGACAGAAGCCTGGCTTGAGAACTAGGAAGTGAATCATAGCACTAAGCAGCACAAACATGTACGTACATCTGCTTGATCTTCTCTCAACTCCATTTTTGCCCGTCTTTGGATTCTCCTTTCCTGCATGCTGCAATTTGGTCTGCGCGTGGTCATTAGATGACCTGCTTCCACTTCTCCGGCCATTCACTACCATGTTCTTGGATTCTCCCAGCCACTTCATACCCACAGACAATCTGACTCAGTTGCATTTAGTCACTTTTCAAAAGGCTTGGAGAAGTGGACGAATAAATTCAGTTCCAATTCCTACTGGAAGTAAAACATATACATGATTAGAACTTACTGGGAAAGTGTTTTCAAGACACAGAGTTTAACAAAAAATAATAATAATACTAGCCCAACAACAACAATAACAACAATAATAATAATAGTAGTAGTAAAAGAAAACTGAAACACCCCCACCCCCAAAGAAAAAGTGGGGGAAATGGCAATCTGCATCTGTATTGGAAGAAAGAAAAGCTGTTCATTAGCACTGGTACATGGAACTGTGAACAGGTGAAGTATTGTCCTACAACTTACAATGGCATCTGGCAGCAAGGACGGAATTCTAAAGCTGGTAAATTGCTAATGACAGCACATTTTTAAGAGCTGGACTATACCCATGGACATAGCTGTACAAGCATACGGACACATGGATAAACACGCCCAGAGCTATGTGACTCCAGACCCACAGTATTTTCAAATACATATCCAATTAAGATTCCATCTCCTAATACATAAAATCCATAACCTATTGGGAACTCTACAGCAAAGACCATTTTACAAGCATCCTCCAAGAACTAAAGATGAGCAGAGTTTAGAAAAACAAAGGAAAAAACCCAACCAGAAAATGGGCATTTTTGAAATGGGGCTAGGGGAAAGATGTTAAATCTTTATTCAAGAATCAGAGTTCAAGAAACCCTCAGTGATGACCTAGAGGACCCAGGCTACTATTCTTATGGTTTCATATTAAAAAACAAACCAGTCACAATACATGTGGTTCAACATACCAATACTAAGTGGGGTCACAAGTAGAGTTGAAATTTTACAGTATATAAATGTCTAGAAAAGCACATTATAGTTTTTGTCTGTAGTCTTAATGTCTTTTGCATAAATAATTATAAGAAAGCTAATAATGTTTTTGTACACAGTTGTGTCTCACTCTGTATAACTTGCAGGAAAAGATCTGATTTACACAACTATTTTACAATTGCATTTATGCATTAGTTATTCATTCTCTTGATTTTAATTCACCCTCCTCCCTACTGCTTCCTCACAAAGAAATAAATTGTGCCTTTTCACTTTACTGTAATTATAAAAAAAAAATCAACACTCTGCTCACAGCTGGTAACAGGCCATTGTAACACACACTTCAGTCTGGTGAAAGAAAGTCATAACAAGCTAACAGATGTTTAAAATACTGTCTATTGTAGAAATACTGCTTTTTATCAGGTAAGAGTAGCAAATGACTGGACTTCTCTTAGACACCTATGTGATCCAGCTACCTTAAAGAAATGCCAGATAATTTGTAATTAAATTATTTACAAAGATGCAGAAGATTGAGGCAATTGGGGAAACACAGTACAGACAAGTACTGTGCTTGCTCAGTACTGATGCACTGGCCCAAACATCTTTCTAGAACGTATCACACAGAAACTGACGGATTTTAGAACCTTTTACAAATTGTTACAGAGGGCAGTAAAAACTATCAACAAAGTGTAACAGAATCACACTGAGCATAAGCTGGCTCAGTTACTGCATCAGTATCAAGAAAAACTGAGATTGTTTCAGTGGACAAAGAATTTTCTTGCTGCCAGTAACAGAAGGGATTTTGTTTAATCTCAAGATTAATTCTATTTATTCAACTACAAGTAGACCCAGCCCTTTTTACAAAATACCTCCAAAACACTCTTGGAGAGGCTTTTTTTAATTCACAGAACTTGCTTGATAACATATACATGTAAGTTTATGATAACAATCATCTAAAAAAAAACAAAACCCCAACAAAACTTCAAAAACAACCAATCCCCTTAAACTTCCTTGTTAAGCATCCCACCTGAGCTTCTGTCAGAAGACCAACTCTGTGAAGATCTGCCACTGACTGACTGACATAAACACTTAATGACAAACCCACTCTCAAACTTCGCTTTTCTTATTTCTCAACTTATTAATCTTACAGGTCTATATACTCTAATTAACCCCCATTCTGCCATGTTTTTGTAACTTTGGTAATGAACAGCATTAAAACAGAAACTACATTAAAGACTTGCACGAAATTCAGTCTTGGTGTCTTTGTACACCAGGACTGAACTCCACGCTGTGCTGTGCTACAGCTCAGGAGTAGTACACGTGAATGAAATTACCATGAAGTCTGACTGTAGATGAATCCTGTATCATATCCAGCAGTCTGGGGGAAATGCTTACTGTGGTACTTTCTGACAATCACCAGGTACAGTAGTCACAGGAAGAACCCATCTTTCGCAAGGGCTGTTTGGGCAGGTTGAGTACTGTCTGTGCTAACACACTTCTGCTTCATCAGTAACAGCAACAACAAGGAAAGTACCACTGCAAAGGTAAGAAGCAACGTGGCACAGAATGATACTCAAACTATACTAAACATTAGGAAAAATACTTTGTTCTGCTCCAAAACGGCAATTTAAGTCTCCTACAAGCCTCCTATAGACAGCAACATAAGTCCTCCTCAAGTAAAATCAGGTAATTTCGTGATGTACAGCAGAATTCTGGTGAAAAACCATTATTTATTCGGGGCTCATCAGCCTAATGAGCAAGAAAACCTTTGCTTCCATCTACTGCTGCCTCTATTTTCTAGTATCAGCCAAACTACAAACTTGAAGACAGCAAGTGTGCTTCTTCAGCCTCTAGTCAGTAGGACAAGAGGCAATGGGCAGAAACAGATGCACAGAAGTTCCACCTGAATACGAGGAAGCATCACTTTACTGTGTGGGTGAACGAGCAGTGGAACAGACTGCCCAGAGAGGATGAGGAGTCTCCCTCACTGGAGATATTCAGGATCTATCTGGACACATTCCTGCTCTGTGTGCTCTGGGATGGCCCTGCTTGAGCAGGGAGGTTGGGCCAGAGGACCCACTGAGGTCCCTTCCAACCTGACCCATTCTGGGATTCTTTCAGTCCTTCTCCCAGTACCAAAAAACTGCTTTCCAGACATGACATAAAAAGCCAGAAACAACAGCCAGGATTCCTTTCTCCATGAATATCACAGCTACTAATGCCAACAGAAAACCTGAAAGGGAGCAAGAGATGAACCAATAACCACCACCACGTGGTATTTAATATCTTTTCCAATGTGGTTTGTCCTCACCGCTTTCTACATCAGATTCATACTGACAAGTCCTTTAGGAACCGAGAGAGAAAAGGCAGAGATGAACACTATCTTCCCATTCAAGGAAACACTCAAATATACTTACACCACCAGATGCCTCAAAACTCTTGTTACAGAGCTCTGCCATCAAGATCTAACACCACACCTGGACCACTTAGGACTTCAGGTTTACCTGTAACTGTGAAGTAATTTTACCAGCACAATTAGAGCTTCCAAGGGACCTTTTATATTTAAATATAAATGATCACACTGCTGTTTTAACCCTTTATTAATAACAGCACTACTCTTTAAATGACACTGCTTTTAGCAATTCTATTACACTATTCTATTAGTTTGACAGGCACATTTCCTCAAATGCTAAAACATAGCTCAATTGCATTTGCTACCTCTCACTGAGGCATCTGGCATTTCATTGCAACAGTACTCTCAAAAATGAAAACTCAAGTTTCATTTGCTTGATTCTAAATTTATTAAACCTATTAACACTTTCTGAGCATTATTTGCATGTCAGTCACATTCAGAAGCATCATTCAACAACTGAAGCACAAACACAATTAGCACAGACAGGCAATGGACCTCCTTTAAAATACAGTTTATGGATTTTTTTATTATTATTATTTTAAAGAACTCAAACACTTACATTTTGGCTTGCCTTTTTGGTTTTTTTTCTGGTTTTTTTTCTTTAAATTAACAATAGCTGCAAGAAGGTTTATCTTCAACAAGACAGCGACTTAAAGCAAATATAAGACACAAAAAAACCCCCAAAACAATAAACCCAGCCTCAGCTCTTCTGCACAAATCAGAGGCATCAAGAGAAAAGACATAGGTTTCATTATAGATAGCCCTACAAAAAGTAACAGAACTTAGAATTTGGAAAGCAGAGCAAAACTGTGCAACTAGTTTCTCTATGGGAACACCAGAATAAAAATGACTGATCAAAATCAAAGTTGAAGGAAAACTTGCACAGCTTTAAGAAGCTATTTAAAACAGTCTCAAGTCTTATTTTGGTTACCACATTTAGGATAAACTGGTTCACTAAATGGGACCCCCCGAAAATGTTTTTGAGTGTTTCTTTTCAGCTACTTGGTGCTGAGAATAAGCTCAGTGCAGAACTGGACACAGATTAACAGTGGCATGGGGAGGCTGTAAGACTGTGTCAAAGCTGACTCGGGTCAGTCCAGACTGTTGCAGAACTGCAGGCCCAGGATGTAGGTTTGAGAGAGCACACCTGGATCCAACACTGACCCAAACCCAGGCTCCAATCTCTCACCAACAGCTCAGCCTGTACATTCCCCTTTTCTCTTGTGCCGTCATGTGATTTTTGTGTGTCAATTTGGATAGTAATCCAAGCACAGTACAGACACAGAAGCAATCCAGTACCAGCACAAAGTCAGAGAGCAAATTACACTTCAGCAGTTCCTGCCCCGCTATGTTCTCCACTGGGTGCTCTCTCAGGGTGAGGCTGAGCATATCACCCCAAAGCCTGTGTGACTACCCCAAGCCACTGCAACAACTCCAGCGTTCAGCAGTCAGAGACAATATAAAAGCTTGCTGCTTCCAGGAGAGGGAGAACCTCCTTCCTCCCACTTGCCAATTCACACAAACATGTCCACCAATTCCAGCGCTCCGTGGACCTCTCCATAACCCAAATTAACCCTGTGTGTGCAGCTATGTGACTTACACATATTCAGGTTCACTTCAGGGCAGCCCCACCATGGCTGGATCAAACAGTTCAATGAAGACCCCAAACAAGTGTAATTCCAAAAGTAGTGCTACTGCCTCCCCATCTGCTTGTGCCCACTTCCACACCATCTTCCCCCTGCGCCAGCAAAACAAATGCAGAGCCAAGTGACCTGAATGATTTGGTCACTGAATCAGGAGAGTTACCAGACAAATCTGAACCTGGCTGGCTTGAACCATGAGTGGATGTTATGGGGCAGGGAGAACACACTCGGTCAGGGAAATGGTCAGGAGTACTTAAGCTGGGACTTCTTTGCATCTTCAAACCACAGCACTGGTTTGGCACAGGAATATCACACCTTACACTTACCATGCTGACTTGGGCAACTGTCTGTTGCCTTAAAGCATGTGCTGTTTGCAGTGAAGAGCACACTGGGAAATGTAGTCCTAGAATAGGATAGTGCTAACAGAGCAAGAAAAGCGTTCAGTAGCCCAAATCAGTCCTGTTACTGAGTATACAAGGATACATCATCCGACTCCTTAACTTTATACGCAATACATTAAGCAATTGCTTTACATTAGTCTGAATTTCCAGTCTGTGAGTTCCAGTGAGTATAGAGCAGAGATGCATGTGTCTATATGGCCCTAATAAGAAAAGAAGCCTGATAAAGAAACAATAACACCCAACTTTTCAATCAAGTAAGCCTTGATTTCCTCCCACATTTTAACTCGCAAGGAAAAAAGCAAAGAACTGAGAAGTTCAGTATTGGTGAAAATTGAAGCAGCTGCATCCATAGTTATAGTGGTCAGATTATGGAAACAAGGCATGGCTCCATGAGAACTTATCCTACAATACACATTTTATCCTCATTGATAAAAACCTGCCAGTATGTATTTATAGTTACACTATTAAACATTGATCAGACTGCCATCTCATATCACAGAATCAATTAGGTTGGGAAAGACCTCTGAGATCATCGAGTCCAATCTGTGACTGAACACCACCCTTTCAAGTAGACCATGGCATTAACTGCCACGTCCAGTCTTTCCTTAAACACCTCCAGGGACGGTGACTCCACCACCTCCCTGAGCAGCCCATTCCAACTTCTAATCACCCCTTCTGTGAAGCAATTCTTGATGTCCAACCTAAACCTGCACTGGCACAAGTTATGACTGCCGTCTTGTCCTGAGACATGTTGCCCTGCACTGAATTTAAGGCACCAGAAAACTCCACAAAGTTCTACACTTCAGGTTCTCCCACTGCCTGTGACACACCCTGACAAAACACCACGCACTCTCCCTCTCACTCACCGGTTTTCGCGTTTCCGAGAGTAACGTCTTAAAGATAACTTCACTTTAAAGTTTCAGATACAGATGTTGCATAAAGACGTGCCTTTTAACCCTTCCCTAATGGCACGTATCCTCCGATGAAAAATCACAAAAAACCAAAAAACAAAAAAAATCCAACAAAAAAAAAATAAAAACATACCAAAACCCCCCCCAAGGCAACTAGTCCGGCCATGCCATCAAACCGAGGCAAGATCGAGAGGGACACTAAAACCATCCACCCAGACGTGGAACTACTGCTGCAACTGGCCGAAACTCCCGGCCCAGAGCGCAGGGCCGGGCCGGCGGAAGGGGAGCGGGGCCGGCTCCGGCCCGTGCGGCGCCGCCCCCGCGCCCGTTGCTGCCCCCTGGCGTTCTCCGCGCGCCGGCGCCGCCGCACGCCCCGGCCCCGCGCGGCCCCCACCGCCCCCGGCCCCGGGGCCCGGCCCCGCCCGCGGCCGCCCCTCCGGCCGTGGGTCCCCGCTGCGCCCGCCGCTGTCAGCGCCCCGACAGCCGCCCCCGGCCTGCCCGCGGCGGCCCCGCACGCTGCCGGACCCCTGCCGCGGTTCCTCACGGCCCCCCCTCCGTGCTCAGGGGCGCATCCCCCTCACGGCCCCGGCACCTCCCCCGCCCCACAGAGCACACACAGACCCTCCGCAGAGACACAAACTCACCGCCCCACGCTGGGGGTCCCCCGCCGCCGGCGCTGCCCCCGCTGCCACGGGGGGAAAATGAATCATCAAAGGCAAGGGTGCGGGAGGGGGGGGAAGGGGGAAGGGAGGAAGCTGAAGAGGGGAAAGTGAAGACCGAGCCAGGTAGGGGCGGACTGGGGAGGAAAACTAAGGAAGGGGCGAGAAAAAAAAAAAGCGGCGATAGTGATAAAAAATAATTCCGAGTGGGGGAGGAAAAAAAATGGCGGATTAAAATCCAAGATGGCGGCGCCGAGGGGCGAGCGGCGCAGGGGGGAGACGGCGGGGAGAGCCGCCTGGAGATCCCTCCGCCGCGCCCCGCGAGAAAGAGTCCCCCGGGCTCCCCCGCAGAGACCCCGCGGGGTGGCGGCGCGGACCGGCCGCCGCTTCCTCCTCCTTCTCCTCCTTCCCTGCGGGGAGCCCTCGTTCCGCCGCCCCGCCGAGCCAGGCGAGCGCCGCGCTGGCCGCTGCGCCCCGAAGTTTCTTCTTGTTCCTCCCGGCGGAGCCCGCGACCTCCTCGCCCCGTCCGGGGAGACGCCGAGTGCCCCTGCGCTCCCGGCGGCGGAGGGACACCGCGGACACCCGCCGCCGCGCACTCCCGCCGCCGCGGAAGGATACACCGCTGGCAAGGAAACACAGCCCGCCCCCAGCCGCGCCGCTCCCCGCCGCCGCCTCCTGCCGCCGCCGCTTCACCGCGGGCGGCGCGGGGGCAGCCGGGGTAGCCCGTCCGGCCGCGGAGGGCGGCCGGCGGCGGCCGCGGGGCCCATGACCGCCCGGCGCGGCGGAGGGATCCCGCCGAGGGAGGGGAACGAGGCCCGGGCCGCCCCGCACGGCCGTGTGTGCGGGGAAGAAGTCCCGCTCCGGGATCCCTCCGCGCGGTGCTGCCCTTTAAACGCGGGGGACTCCCCGCCGCGGGGCGCGCACCGGCATGCAGCCGGGATGCGTCTCCTTGTGCTGCCTCGCGGTTCCCCTGCTGTGCCGGTCTCGGCGGTTTGTGCGGCGACAGCTCGCCCTGCCCCGCCTGAGAGGGGAGTGGGACCGCAAACCGAGCTCTTCCGGCACCTGCTCCCCCCCGCTGTCTGACAGAGCCATTTAAAAATGGCCCCCGCGGGCTGGAGGGGCTGGGACGGTACCTCCCTCCCTCCCTTCCCTTCCCTTCCCCTCCCCTCCCTTCCCCTCCCCGCCTCGGGGCAGCGCCGAAGGCAGCGGCGGCGGGGCTGGCAGCGGGCGGTGGCCGCGGCCCTCACGGAGCGGTGGCTCCGGGAGCGCCCCCCAGTGGCGGGGCGCGGCCGCGCCCCCCCGCGCCCGAACAAAGGCGGCGGCGTCAGTGTCGCGCCCTGTCGCGATAGCGGGGCGGGACGGCTGCGATAGCCCCCAGGGGCAGGGACGGGCGCTTGTGGGGAAAAAAAAAGCTCGTCTGTGCAGTAGCTATTGAGCGGTACTACATTCGCCGGGCTTGGAAAGCTCGGAGGCCAACGTTTTCCTCCTGGAAGTTCAGGAATTCTGAGATGTGCGTGATGTTTCACGTTGCACATTCTGTATTGTACAATACGCTTGTGGCAGAACAAACTATTCTCAAATAGGAACTTTATAAGTTTCCTAGAGCTTTTGGATTGTTTGCACTCAGTCGAAGGCATCCAGAAACCCCTTTTTCTAAGGGAAATCTTTGCCGTGTAACATCTATCCTGTCAGCAGCTACTCACCCAGAATACCAAATCTTCAGCTTTATGCATAGTAGGATGCTAAAGATTTTCAATTGAACGTAATTTTGCATGTGACTTTGTTTAATTTTGCTTTAATAACACCAGCGAGATGATATTTGGAAATGCCATGTGTCTCAACAAGCCAAATTGCTAGACAAATTGATTTTACTCTAATTTGATAACAAGAAATTGCCTCTGAAGCTGAAATTTTGCCTACCCAGTTGCTAAACCAGGTTAACATACAGGTAAATTATAAATGTCTAAAAGATTTAATTCAAACCAGAATGGACTGTCAGCAGCATTGTGAGCAGTAGCATTGTGATATTACTAATAATATGTGTATATTGCTTTCTAGTGCACCAGGTTGCTCTGTAGGTTTATGGGAACAGCTAATCCAGTCCTCTTGGAAGGTTGGATGTTGCTAGATTGGAAGATGCTGACTTCAGTCTTTACGGCAACAAGAATTTTCCATAGCCTTGGCAATGGCTGGTGAATCCTTAGCGTGGTTGAAAACAGGACACAGAAAAGCTCCTGTTTACATCCTTTCCCTAGACTCCGGCAGGTGATCTGCTGACAAAGCCCTGGCTGCATCTGAAAGGCCAATTTTATTATTTTTTTTTTCCAGAATTAATTTATCTGAGACTTATTTCTTCTGTTCTTCTGGTAACAACTGCAAAAATTAAATGAAAAAATAATCACTATTTCCACTTCAATTACAGCTGGGTTTGTTATTTCTTCCACATTTTAGTGGTCTTGCATTTTAGGCCTTTGATTCAATAGAACAAAATACTGTCTTCAAAAATAAGGAAGTTGGGTGATCAAACCATGGTCAAATCATGATAGGATGCTTCAAGAATAAGTTTACTATGCTAAATATGCCTTTTGTTTTGGGGTTTTTTTTGTTTATTTGTTTGATTTGGTTTGGGTCGTTTTTGTTTTGGAAACCAAAAATGGCAACTGTCTCCCACTAAATGTAATTGGAGTAATTTATTATATTTTGTATAGTGTGTTCAGACTTCAATTTAGAAACTATTTAGGTTAATTTCAATATTGGCTTTACTTTTGAAGTTAATGTTACCACATCAGCCTAGACCCTCACCAGAACATGAAAAATCTCAGGTAATAAACCTTTGTTGTTTTCTACTTAGTTATCAAAGGATGGGAATTATGAAATGAGTTGTTAGAGATGTAAAAATTTCAGTCAGTCATAGGATACTCAATGTGTCTATGTTGCTTTTGTGACTTCTGGAGATTTTTTTTTTCTGGTACTATTAGACCAAAAGATTTTCAGCATGCACCAAGCCATAGATAAGTTTCAGTGTGCATTGGCAAGAATCAGTAGTTTTAAATTCCCAAAGTAGTCTTCCTAAATTGTTACAGTTCTAAAAAAAAATTGCTTTATGCAGATTTTGTAGATGTTCCCACTTTTTACATTTTCAGCATCCCATATATGCTATGACAACACAGCTCTAATATTGTAAACATTTTTGGTCATCCAGTTTTTACTAAAAATTTGTAGTTAATAAAATATTAATGTACTGAGTGGTTTTGTACAAGCTGTATCTTGTAAGAAGCAAAAGGTGACTTGAGCTGTGTGTAGAAGCTGCTGCACTGTGATTTCTGGAGCTTTGTGTGAGCCCAGACCTCTGCCCATGGCTACAGGGTCAGAATCCAACCCTGAGCCTCCCTCTTCCAAACCACCCCTGCAACAAAACCTTTCTATTGAAATGAAGCCAAATCCAGCTTAAGCTGAAAAAGATACAGCTCTAGCTGAGCAAATGGTGTTCTGTGCCCACTCTGACTTTATTTGCAAATCTGATTTACAGGTTGTGGCAGTGGGTCATGTGGAGAGCTGCAAACATACAACTACAATTGAAAAGTCCATCACCTGCTTGACAGTTCTACTCTACCATGCAGGTGTTGGGGTTTTATTTCTGACTTTTATTCTGCGGTGCTTTTACAGAGCCCCAGCATCAGCAGCTGTGGCACAGACATCTGGGAGTGTTCCTGTGCCAGTGGCAAAGCCGAGTTGTCGTGCATGTTCTGGCTCTTTAGCATGCCTGCCAGGCTCTAAGGCACCCTCATGCCACAGAAGTTTTAAAGCACATCATGACTTGTGCTATGTCTTACATAAAACTTGTGTTGGAATTCTAAACTGGAAATACTGTGCCCAAATCCTTACCATCAGATCTGACAGTCTTAGGAGCCCAGCAGTATCAGTGAGTGGAGGTGAAGTATGAGGAAGCAGAGAGTCTTACATGGAAGGATACAGAGGAAATCATCAGGTCTAATGACCCTGATCTTTCATTTATGCTGGTGGTTTATATTCTGTGCAGGGCAAGGAGTTGCTCTGTAGCTGTCACTTTCACTACTGGGAAGAAATGATGTGCAAAGAGGTAACAGGTTTCACATTGCAAACAGCAACACTCCTCTGTTGGTATGGTCACTCTGAGAATTTGTTTCCTTTGTGTGCTGGGTGAGTAAGCACCTTCCTGTGGTACCTGTGAGAGGATCGGTCCCTTCCCTCTGTGCAGGAGCAGGATATTAAGCACCAGCCACTGTGCCTTGCCTGAGGTGCTGGCAAGTGGACCCAAGCCATCAAGGTGTGACCACCTCTGGATGATATCACAAGTTGGTTTTGACTGACAGTCACAAACCCAAAGCTGGATATCATAAGTGACTATGCTTAGGAAGAAAATAAAATATGTTTCCCGCCAAAGGCTTATTAATTTATCAAAAATGTGTGTATTCTTAGTAGCAGATGGTCAATAATAGATGATAGATGGCCTCCTCTGTGTAAATGAATGGCAGTAATTCACTTGAGGGGATCTGCTGATGTCATAAGCTGCCAGAGTGCAGCTTGAGTGATTTATTAACAGCTGCAGAAATCCTAGGCTGAATTACATCCTTGTATTCACTCAGGGTCTGCAGATTTTTATTTATAAAATGTGTAGGTTTGAATTTCTTGATGATTATAGGGATCTCTTCTATGACTCTAATACAGGGGCACAGTGAAGAAATGCTGACTATAAAGGCTCAGATACCTGCCTATGATTAAAGGCAGATTTTCTTCACTGCTGCATATCAACATCATCACATTTCTTTATTTTTGAAATCAGCTAATCAATATCTGTAGAGGTTTACATAAGTCCTGTTTTGTTTTTTTTGCCCCCTACCATAAAATACAAATGATGTCATTATCTTCAGGTACAGGAACCTCTGTCACTCAGTGTTATAGTCACAGCCTCTGCGCACCTTGGGCTGTGTCCAGCACAAAAAGCTGGGAGAGAGTTGAGAGCAAAATGGAGTTTAGCTGTAAGTGGTTATTATCTCTAGTAATTACTGGATTTTGCTGTTTAGAAAGAAGGCAAGAGACATAGAAGGCTAGAAAAGGTGCCTGGAAACAAAAAGTATTTGTGTACAGGGAGGAGACTCTCCCTGTTCAGGGAGAAAGCCTTCCTTTCGTCCATAAAATTCTTGAGTGGTGAAAATAAAAATGTTCTGAATATGTATCCTAGATTTGTCACACCCTTCTAACATATGAAAGCAACTGAAACAATATTAATTTCAATTCCTCCTTCTGCCTCCCCAAAAAATTGGAGCTGATTAGGATGATATTAAATCCTGTTTCTCAAACAAGGGAGGCATTTCCAAAATGTAATTCGAGTTGTAGAGGAAGAGGAAAAGGGAGATGAGAATAAATTATGAAGAATTGCATGGCAGGAAGGAACAGTCAGAATTCATTTGCAAATAACTATGCACATTATGTTTGCTAAAGATGCAGAATTTCTTGAGAGTACTCACAGTAAATGTTTGGATAACAGTTAGAACCCAGTGAAAACCCTTCTAGTTTTCTCTCTTTTCTCTCTTCTCTGAGATTAGCTTTGTTTGTTGATAGTTTAGATTTCACCAGTCCTTGGAATGGTGCTGCAGGTATTGTCCTCAGCAAGGAATTCTGATTTGCTGTTGAGCAAATACTGCTTTGCTCCTCCTTTCCTTCACCAGTGTCTGTCTGTCTGACCTGTCTCTTGTGTAAGAGGTATGAATAGAAGGATGGTGGTATTTGTACAGAAAACAAAGGTTAGATCTTGAAGAAAAACAGGCTCCAGGTATTGTTCACAGCCTTGAGGCAAAGCTCTTTCAATTCATGATGAGTTTACTAATTTCAGCAAGCCTGTTATTGCTCTTAGAGTGTCATGGACAAAATCCAATCACATCAGGGACCCACAATGTTAGATATTATAGAAATGCACAGAAAGGTATCAAAAAGGTATTTTAAATAAAGATGTGTGGTTTTTTGTTTTGCTTTGTTTTTCCTGGAACTAAATGCTCACTTCTGGATGCTTTTAAAATTGCTTATGGTTTTGTAGTAGCATATCTCTGGAAACTTGACTCTCCTAGCTCACCTTCAACTTCATAGGAACTGTACATACAGCAGGTGACCAGCTGGACCACGGCCGGCCCATGATTTGCAACTTCCAGGGTAGTTGTGAAAGCGTCCTCCATTTCCTCTGGAATTGTACCTGAAACCATCCCCTTCCTTTTCAAACTCAACTCAGGCTGGCTGGGGTTGCTTTTCCTTGTTTCTATGTGTCTTTGCTTTGCTTGCTTACTTTGGATGCAGTTTGTATGAAGGCTGCTATGCAAAAATATTTAGAGCTTGGCAAGTATTTCCCTTAAGCTGTATTGATCTCTGTGATTTTCATGCTTTGGAGGGAGAAATTGTTATTGTCTTCCCAAAGCTTCATTGTTACTCAGAAATTCATTGTATTGGCGTGAGTTTTTCATTTTCTTTTGCCATACCAACAAGGAAGGCTGCTAATTCTGTATTTCTCTTTATAACCAGCCTTTTCCTCCCTGCACAGACAGGCAAATCAAGAACGTGCAAGATGACAGAGTCCCAAGAATACAGAGTGTTTCTCCCCATTCCTGGTTATTCTGCAAGTTCTGAGACAATTTTTTTCCACAAACAGCAGCAAGATGCCTAGTGCTCTCAGTCCCCCGGCTCCTCTAAAATAGAGATGAAGCAGAGGTAGTTGTTACAGCTGATGTAATCCTGAGTGGCCACCAGAAGAAACAATGAACTGCTTACTATCTCTCATGGTAAATAGCAGCTAACCAGGTTCTCCTATGCAGACTCTTTGGGCTGACTGGACCACACCTGTTAGAAGGGAGGAAGGAATTTCGTTCATCCATTACAGATTGCTGAGTCCAGAGAGATGGTATTTGCAGTTCTGTTAGTGAACAGTCTCCAGCCATGTGAACAGCAGTGGGAACCTCTGTGTCAAGTGATAGAGCAAAACCATGGATTTCACCTTGCAACCTTTGTTCTTGTAAAAACCTTGGGAGGTGCTTTTCTTTTCTTGGAGGGAGTTGTTTTGGTTTTGAGGGTTTTTTTTTTGTTTGTTTGGTTTGTCTTTAAATGTACAGGATCATGGACTATTTCTGATGGATACTGATCTGATTCCATCTGAGTATGCTGGTCAAAGTGTTATTTGTCCATCTATATTTATCTACATTGCTTGTACTAATACACACCTGGAAAAAGTAGTGTCTGTTTCTAAAGTGTTCGGAGCATAAAAAGGGCAAAAAGGATCCAGAAATGTGCTTCTTTCATGTTCTTGTTGCAGATTTTCATGCACTGACACTGTTCTGCCATTATCTAATTATGGAATCTAACAGTAATTTATTCTCATCATTGCTTTTGGATTTGGTGGAGAGGAATGTGGGTATTCATCTTTCTCCCTCTCCTACCAGAGCCTCAGGCCTTTGGCTTTTCCTGATGGAGGATGGTTCTCAAGAGGTTTTTTTAGCTAGGTTTTGTTTTGTTGTTTTGTTGGGTTTTTTTTAATTCATGGGATGCTCAGTGCTTTTATGTTCCATCAGCACTAAAGAGTTACCTCACAGAGAGCACTGGATGCACATGCAAATCATGTATCCCTTCTGACATAAACCACACAGGCACTTTGCCAAGAGTAAATCCCATGAGAAGGGCAGTAAATCAAGCACGATGTTCTCTTTTCCCTATGGATACCTCAAGCCTCAGCTATTGTTTCCAGAGAGGCTGCCTTACCCAGCAATGGTACAGTAACATGGATAATTTGTGCACTTGTAATTTTGACTTCATATCCCAGGGCTGGCACAAGAATTTCTCCTTGGAAAAAAAAAAAAAATGAAAGGAAAAGGGAAAATAAAAGGAAAAAATAGAGTATTTCTGTCAAGTGGCAAAAAATGAGTCAAGTGCATCTCTGCAGCATTTCCATTGAACAAAATGGAGTTTACTTGTTCACTACTTGCTCAGAAAGGGAAATAATGTCTTCTACCATGTAATTACACATTTTGGAAGAATGTAAGAGATTAATTTAGGGGATGGCAGGAAGAGGACTTAAAAAAATTCTGTCCTTTTTTGCTTCATTTATGTATTTTGGGTAAGAATAAAAAAACTGAGCTGAAGTAAGTTTGGACCAGATAATCTATCAACACCTGCAATAGTGGAAAATGTCTCAGGATTTAATATATGCAACCGCTGAGCATATTTTTTTCTTGCATGTCTGTTACATTGGAGGCTTGCATCTTATGGAGGCAGGTTTGAGAGTGGTTTGGAATGAAGCCAGAAAAAATCTCTTTTAAAGCCAGCCAATTTTTGTTAGACATTTGGATACAGTACCACCTATCAGTTATGTGGGAGAAGCCACTTTGGTTTTATTTGATGTTGAAAGACATACAGGAGTCTTGGTGATTCTTGAGTGCAATGTATCTGCTTTGCTGTATTGCCCTTACAATTCTGCAGATGGGAGTGTCACACCATTTTACATGTTGTTGGCCCTGAAACTATTTGATCAGCCTCAGGAGAGGTTCATGAAGGTCCAAGGCAATTTCACTCTGTAGAGGTGGAATTGTCAATGACTTTCCCTTTGCTTTTTCAAAATCATTATCCATTTAAGGTGCCAAGCTTAGGCTGATTGAGAGATTGTTGCTCTGCTCTTTTGGCAATCAGAGATCACTGTAAAATGTCACAAAGTGGGCACCTATGTCTCTGCTTTTCAAAATTTTGGTCATAATGGACAGTTGACTACTTTGTTCATGTAATATTGAATTCTGCTAAAGTCTCTGTGATAAATAATTTGTTTACTCAGAGTGAAAGAAAAATAGATAATTTGTCTGTGCTTACTTTTTAGGCTTTCCCTCAGTGTGCTTGTGATAAGTATGTGTATCTCAGTGCAGTGGAATTACAGATTTGATAAGATGTCTTCCCTAAATATGATAGAAAGTCTTGCTGGACTCCAAAGAGCAGTGCAGTAAATCTGCCTCAGTTATTATCACTTTAGGAACTGTCATAATTGACCTGCTTCCTTGTGGCTGTAAAGCACATTGAAATATGTTACTGTTAAAAGCCTTTTCACTCTCCTCTCAGCTCTGTCTGGGACTGAAGCATGGAAAAAAAAAAAAAAATTGGTTACTGCCATGGATGTACATGGAGGAGGCTTAATGCCTCTGTTCTAAGGTATGGAAAGACTGTGTTATTCCTGGAAGCAGAATGGAAGGCAAGAGATGGAAATTTTTTCTGTACTCATTTTTTCATACAGGCAAGTGAGAAATTACCCACACATCTGGACTGGGCTTTACCTTGGCAACAAGGGATTTTTTTGGCTTGACAGGGTTTGGTTGTTTTCTGGTGGTTTTGGTTTTTTTGTTTTTTTTTTTTTTTTTTTCTCCTTTATGGACTCCATCCTGATGACTTTGGTATTTGTGTGAAACCGCAGTGGTAGATGCAAGAGGCAGGATTGCAAGCTCTGAAGTTGGTGAGTGGGCTGGTACTTTGAAATCACAGAAGGGTAGAATCAGAAAAGAAGGGATGTAATTTGTTCTAGACATTCCTGCCTATTCTTCTGACTTTGTTTTTCTGCAGACAGCACCTTCCTCTTGGTCAGTCTCAGAAGCTGTCTGTCTGCTTTTCTTCTCAGTTGTAACACTTCACTAGCAGTTTGCAGAGGGAGCATAATGGAAACACAAAATCCTTTGCTGAAAATGGTGCTATTAGAGGGTAGGGAAAGGCTGGGATGACAGATTGCTCAATGCAGTTCTAGTTTTGCATGTGAAACATTTCACTAATCTCCTGTCTCCCTCTGTTATTTCATTGTCTTTCTAATCTTCTTTCTTACACCCTATCAGTAAGTTAATGAAGTCTACCCCAAAGGTTTGCTGTATGACTTAAGGGTGTTTGAAAAGTGCATTGCAGTGAAGTAAAAGATCCTCATGAAATTCAGCCTTTCACATCTTCCTCATTTCCCTTTATTTAGAGGAAGAATGAACTTGTATCCAGCTTTCTAGATGAACTAGAAAAAGAAAGTTCATTTTGATTTGCTGTAACTTTCTGACATTCCTTCTCAGCCTTCAGACAGAAGTAACCATGGTCATGGCAGTGCAGTCATAGGTCTTTCAAGACAAAGGCTGATTGGCAATTTTGGCTTTCTTGAAATTTCTGTGGGTTTTGAAGACCTGGATCAGCTTTCTAGGAGGGTATAGTTTCACCAGCAGCAGCAAGGAGGGCCCAGTGTGGAGATACTGCTTTAATGAAGTGTTGACAAAGATGGAGCCTGTGCTCCAAGACTGAGGGCATGTCTGGCTCACATGATTCAGGGTGCCGAGTCTGTAGCTGAAGGCCAGTCACTTAAATGCCAAACCCATTTACTTCTTTGAAGAATTCCAAGATGCCTCTGAGGGGAGGTAGAGATAACAGGGAAATCTGGCTGTTGTAGTGCATCTAAAAATCTTGGTGCCTCCTAAGGGTAAAACTCACCTCTGGTTTGTGTAATGTTAGTTCCTACCTGAAAACCTTCTTTCCCTTCCCCCTTCCCATTGGCTGTGACCTCCCTGCATCCCCTAATCACCCCTGCCCCCTGGTATAAGAGATGAGACCCAGAGCATTTCGCTCTCTCTCTTGCCCTGGATGGACGACAGACAATAAACCCGGGATTATTCCAGCAAGTTTGAGCCTCCTGTGTTGTATCCACTCCAGGACCCCCTCCGCCGCCTGTGCCCTGAGACGAGCAGGCTCTCACCACCTGGGGTGGGACAGAGGGGTCCCATCGGGGAGAATGAGTGCAACATCTGGCCAGTGACATACCAGGATAAAAAAGGAGTTTTCCTGTTAGTGTTAGAGTTAGTGAGAACATGGATGGAGTGATCAGAGAAGATGCTTGCCCACATATCTACATAAAACAAATCAGTTTTGCTTCTCCTACTTTGCTGTCCATTCTCATTCCCATTATCTGAATGCAAAAGAACATCTGATGATAGGGGAAATTTTTCTTGATTCTTTAATATTGATGGGAACCCCCTTTTTCTTTTAAGGAGCTCTGGCTTTTCTAGTCAGTGTTTTTTCACACAAAGGTGAACATGATGTGCTGTCATGTCAGAAAGCTGCTTCCAGCATGAGAGGTCATATCTGCCTGACCTGCCATGAGCAGGGAGAGGCTGTTCTCTCTCTCAGGGGATCAGAGCCCAGTTTATCAATACAGCCTTTTTCACATCCCAGCTACTCTGGAAAAATAGCTACTTTCTGGCAGCTAATAAATGATTAGTCCCAAGAAAAGGCTGCTAGGTTCAAATGGCATGACATAGTGACATGGCAGGGGGATGGTAGGGAACAGCTGTCTACGTGTGGCTGCAGGATGCAGTGATTTTTCAGGGAAAGCTGAAGTCAGTGGGAAGGCCTTGGTTTCACTGAGGAACCTTGAGGGTAAGAGCAATGTCCTATAAAATGTCAAAGTAGTCTGATAGACTCTGTCTTATGAACAGAATTCCAGGCTTGAGATCAGGCATTAAGGACTGCCTTGTGTTCCTGTGCATAAAGGGCACTGTGTGTAAGGCCCAGCTGCCAAAGATGTTGCTGCATGTGCAGTGTTGTGCTGAATGCAGAGATTACTGCACCTTCACAGCAAACCCTGAAGGTTTTCCTCAGCTGCCTCAAGAAATACAGCAACTTTATTCTTTGCTTTGAAATAGCTTCTGTGCTGAAACTGAGAAGTACAGAAAAATAATCTTCCTTTTTCCAGTCCAGCTTTGCTTTTGGTAGTGAGCTCGTCTCCTCAAGAAAGCCTTAGACCTGGTATGTAAGAGCAATGTCTTTAAAGGACTCCATGACTGAAATCAGAACTTGTGCTTTGTTATAGCTCCCAAAAAGGTCTTGGTCTTCTTTTTATTATTGTTAAATAATATAAATTCACTTTAACTTTTTAATACTAACACCTAACATCTGATACAGGTATGCTTTTGGTTTCTGCTATCCTTTTTTGTTCAGGAAGTATAGATACACAGACCAGATCAATGTTTTCAATTATGTTTTGTTTGTTGGTTTTTTTTTTTTTTCATATTAAAATAATCTCCAGGATTCTAGCTTGCAAGATTCTACCCTCAGCTTCTTTGTGAGGCTACAGTCTGTGTATGATCCCTGGTCTACCAGTCCTATTATATGCCATAATAACCATTAGACTGTTCTCTAGGCTTTTATCCTTTTCATCCAGTATCCATCCATTAGCTGTAGCAGGCAGGGCTTGTAGGACAGGGTTGGCCAGCCTCAGCATCCTTGCCCCAAAGAGGCCACTTCCCTGTGAAGCCCCCTCCCCCAGGCATTGTGTCAGAGCTGCTCTGACCATCTGGCCATGCTCGGGTTGGGCAGTGGACACCCCTCGTGAGGCTGCTGCATCTTTGAACCTGAACTCTTTGTGTGGATTTGAGGCCGTACCTTCTGCATTCACACAGAAATGCAGACACTTTTGCATCTTCTTCCAACTGCTTTGTGTTGGGGATGGAATTTTAGGTTACACATTTGACAGGCAAGCAGCAGTAATCTAGTTACAGTCCCTGATAAGCTTTTAAAAGCCAAATGGCCCCTCCTAACTGAGAAGTCATCAGTGTAGAAGCCAGATATTTGTTACTTAAGCTAGACATAAAAAAAAAGAAAAAAAAAATCCAAAACCTCTCTTAGCTGTTCATTTTTTCCTCATATGCTTGTTTACTCAAGGCAGAAAAATGTGTTTGGTTAAAATACTAGTAAATGGAATTTCCAGGAGGGGCTCTACTTTTGGTGTATTTTTCATCAGCATTTTGTAGCTAATGCCTAAGTGCTATACTACTGAGTTGTTCTGCTAGAACATATCCTAGCCCATATTCCTCTCTGCTCCATAAAGGAAGGGAAGCTCCACAGGTCATAAGCCAGTAACCTATTGATTCATGATATCAGACAGACGCTATAGAGCAGGCATTTTGCAAAATCCTGCTGCCTTAGTCTAGCTGTTCAGCTCTCTGTTTCTTGTTGTGGAAAGTTTTCTCATATCTCATGGGCCAGATGATCTGATTTTTATGTTAATTTTCAGTTTCTTTTGAAGTAAAAGGTTTTCTGAAGTGGAATTTTTCTGAGGAAATATGTTAATGTACTGTGTCTCTGTAACCTCTTGTGGTGAGATGGTAGGTATAGACAGGACAGACTGACAAGGCCATTTTTGTAGGGGCAAAGCACAGAGTCAAGCTTGCTTTCAAACAAGGGATTGCTGGATCCTTGTTTGCTCTCCTGCTGTTAGCTCTCTCTTATTTATAAGTCTGTGCTTAGTCCTCATATTTTGGGAGAGAATTGTGAAAAAGGTGATTCATCCCTCATGATGCCTGACACCCACTGACTCTCTGGAGCCTGGATAGTTTGTATACCCTGAACAAACTTGGGTGACTGCATTCGTTTTGTGGCTTCCTGTGGTCAGCATTTGATCCTTCTGGGTCATCTCTGATTCCCTTGACTGTAGAAATACTGACATGCTTAGGCATTGTGGCATGTGTTCTCTAATGGCCTTGGCAAAAGACACTAGTAAGCTTGGCTTACCTGTTTTGACTCTCTCATGCTCCTCATCTCAAAGTGAATTGAGAATTGTCAGTTTTTCTGTCAGCTTCTCCTCAGTGCTAGAGCCATTTCAAGGTAATAGTGAGACCACTCAGGCCATGCCATCTGCAAGGTGTTGAATTTCTTGTTTGGGTTTGTTTAGTCAGCTATGCATTATCCTACTTGCAGGACATAGGGCTGGACACAGATGAGGTCACCACTGAGCTGTCAGGAATGAATTTAGGTTAGGAATTTGGAGAAAACAGCAGTCTGTGCTTGTGCCACCTGAAGGATTTCACACAAACTCTGTGTTCTTCACACTGCTTGTGCCTCAGGATTAGCATGAGCTTCAAGAGTCAATGGGCAGAGTGTTTTCTTCAGGAAACAACTAACTGTGCTGTGGAATTTTTGCTGGCTTCTGGATTGCCAGATGAAATGTGATGCATGATGTCCTAAATGGGTTGATTCCTGGTTACATGGAGAAGAGGAACTGATACTGCAGGCTACAAGACTGTCTGAGGTATCTGGGCTAGTAAATCACAAGACAGGTGCCAGAAAAGGATCTAGGGCTTTCCTTGGAAATTAATTTCTGATGACATGTTTTTCCCCTATCAGGCTGGTACCCTAATGGATTGACTTTCATATTTTGTGTCTATACTTGTTTTCCTGAGTCCTTAAAAGTGCAAATGCCTGTGTGTATGCATTTGTCCAAAGTTTCCTAATGCTCTGAACAGTGGGGACTTGGACATACTGCCTTCTGTGGAAAGCTGGTTCTTGTAATAAGTTCAAAAACTGTATTCTGTAACTACTTAATATTCTCCAATATTTAATAGGAGGATCCTGTTACCCTCCACAGGCTGTGAGCTTAGAAAACTGAGAACTAAATAGAGACCAGGAATTGTCCCAGTACTGACCTTCTGACTACCCATTTCTTGCTCACTGCCCCAAATTACTTCTTTTCTATAGCAGAACAATGTGATGATCTTACTTTCTCTCTATGTTTCTGTAAGGGCAAAAAAATTACCAGGATATTTTAAATTAGCTCTTGATAAAGCCTTTCGGATTTATTGCAGACTCTTCTGGAAAGTTAAGCCTCACATAAAATCCTGTAGCAGTGATTTGGAAATTTAATTATGTTTTTGCTTCACAGGTTATGAAAAAAAATTTCATTGTGAAGGAGGAGAAGAGAGCTGAACTTTTGAATCAGTCTCTTGCACTGAGGAAGGCCAGCTAGAGCTAGGTTCATGAATAAAACTTGTTTTTATGGAACAATGTTTCTAAGTAAAGGAAAAGACAAACCGCAACTGAGATCTAGCATTCAAGGAAACTCTTGAGGCCAACATCAGCAAAACATTTGGTTTATTACCACAGCCTGGGAACAGTTATACTGATGTAAAATAACTGAGCCAAAGGAATATTACCATTTATTATCTCTGTTATGACTGCTAAGTGTTAGTGTGCACAATTGTCCATTCTGGGTGGTGATGAGGATGCACAGGCAGGACATTACCATCATCTCTAGCCAAACCCATGAAAATCCTTCACCACAGAGTATTCACATGGAGGAGTTGCT